>NC_134352.1:60195308-60501308 GCF_964195595.1 Calonectris borealis
CTGCTGCATTTTCAGTACAGACTCTGTTCATCAGTCCATTATTTTAGTCTCTTTCTGTGCTCCCTTCTCACCTATGTTATCAAATCTACAAAATAAAGGCTTATGAAGTTTAGTGAACCAGATAGGGATATAAAATATAAGCTGCTAAAATATTAAAATTGTGATTTAATGGAAGCCACACACCTGCAGCCACTTGGATTCATTTACTTTAGAACTGAAGTTTTCTTACACTTACTGAAAAACTGCATGTGCTAAGGCACATGTGCGCTGTGCAACTTGCAATAATAGTGTGATTCAGGATAACAAAATGAAGAGACCTAATTAAACCTGTTGTCAGCAGTCTGAATATGGCTAAAACCTGAGTTTATGGGAATCTTTGAGAAGTTTTTTTTTTTCCAGTGTGGAATAAAAATTATTTTAACAATTTGTACAATTATAAGTCAGTGCAACCTTAAAAAAATGCAATTGGATTTTTAGCAGCAGCATTTATATTTGGGGAGTTTAGAGTGCTCATGATTTCCTTTCTTACCCAGTTAAAGCCTAGAAGACAATGAGTCAGCCTTAATTGTGAAAAAAGTAATTTCCACTTGAATCTGTTAAATTTTCCCCAGGGAGAGGTAAGACTTTATGAGTGTGCAGAATCACTCTTTTTAATGCAGCAGAACTAGCACTCTATTTGGATATCATGTTCCCTAATCTTTGATAGCCAAGGTATGTCTGAAGCAGAGGGATACGTTACTGTGATCACAGGCTTCCAGTAAAAACACTGTATCTAGCACGCTGCAGAAAACAGTCCTAGGAAAACCCTAAAGGAACAGGATGAAATAGAAAAGATTGGTGTACATCATCTGGAATATACACAGTACAGTTTTTTTCAGCCAAATAATTTAGAAAGTACCCTGTTCTTTAAGAATAACAGAGAAAAGCTAAGGTGGATGTAAAACCTAATCACTTTGTTTGCAAGAAGGAACCTAGCGCTCTTGGTTGTACTTGTACAAAAATGTTTGAGAAGAATTTAGGTTTGCAGGCTTGTCCTAGTTTCAGCTGGGATAGGGTTAAATTTCTTCCTAGTGCTGTGTTTTGGATTTAGTATGAGGAAAATGTTGATAACACACCAATGTTTTCAGTTGTTGCTAAGTGCCCTCCTAGTCCAAGGACAGCTCCCGTGCCTACTTACTGAGCTAGGTACACAAGGTGGGAGGGAACATAATCAGGACAGCCAGCCCAGCTGGCCAATGGGGTATTCCATACCATGTGACGTCATGCTCAGTATATGAATGGTAGGCGTGATCCAGGAAGTGCCGATCGCTACTTGGTTATCGGTCAGCGCGGGTGGTGAGCAATTGTATTGTGCATCACTCATTTTGTATATTCTATTATTATTATTATTATTATTTTCCCTCTTCTGTTCTATTAAACTGTCTTTATCTCAACCCACGAGTTTTTCTCACTCCTACCCTTCCGATTCTCTCCCCGTCCCACTGGGAGGGGCGGGGGGAGTGAGCGAGCGGCTGTGTGGTATTTGGCTGCCTGCTAGGTTAAACCACGACAAGGCTACTTTTAAAATACAATAATCTGTTCATTAACATCCTTCCTCTTTTATACGAGATGCCAAGATGTTTTAAAACAGATCATCAACTTTTAATTGTTTCAGAATGAAAAATAAAGTAAAAGTATGTAAAGCTTTTAAATTTAATGCCTACTTAAATATGCAGGAAAATTTTTTTGCTATTTATAAACCTATTTTGAAAGCACTGAAAGTACATTTTGCCAAGGTACCTGTATCTGCATATTATCAGACTGTTTTTATGACAGCTCTCTATGAATGTTCTTCCTGTCATTCTTGATTTTAGCTGAGTTCCCATATTGATGAATTTCCATATCACAGATTCTGAAAGTCATTGTTACTTCTTATGTGCAAGTTCCCTTCTTATCAACTTTGTTATGGCCTTATTCTGTGTAATGATCTGTACCTGACATGTACAGCTTTTCCTTCTGTAGGTAGGCAGCTTTCTATTTTGAGTTTGGGTTTTTTTGAGTTGTTTTCTCTCAGAAGTAGCAAGTTCATGGAAAAACACAAGGAACAAATGATCTACAATTCAAAGAGCAATGTGTTGAAATTACCAAATACTAATTTTAAGTCCTATTTTGATGCATGCCCATGTCAAGTTGGCCAAGTGACCTAACTTTTCTGTGCTTCAGTTGCCACTATTTCAGAGCAGGAAAGAGAAAATTATTAATTACCCTGCCTGTGTAGTTTATCTAAGGTACTCATCTAAAAGCAAATTCTGTCTAAAGCATTTGTTATGTATTTCCTGTATATCCTAATTCATTTGCAACAAGAAACATAGAGGCTATATGCCATCTAGTTTTGCTTTTCAAAACAGCAAAAATAGTAGGCATATTCACCAAAGTGACATTTTTTTGTGTTTCAAAATCACTAAAGATCAGACCTTTTGAACTAGAACAAAATCATAAAAATGTTAGCATTTTTATGGCACGACAGGGACGTGACAAATACCTGATCTATATTTAATCACTGTTCAGATCTGACATCTTTGCCAAATGCTTCTCCAAGACCAAATTTGTATGAAAACAGAAGACTCTCTTACTTTTCTCACATGGGCAATGGTTGTTTAACCAGTTTTAGCTAACCATTTAGGCTTTGTGACCTTTGGGTGCATATATGCCACCTGTCCTCCAGAGTCTGCTGAGGTGTCCCTTACTCTCTTT
The DNA here is from genome assembly GCF_964195595.1 of Calonectris borealis. Lineage (NCBI taxonomy): Eukaryota > Metazoa > Chordata > Aves > Procellariiformes > Procellariidae > Calonectris > Calonectris borealis. The sequence continues at coordinate 60,198,042 of NC_134352.1, forward strand.
CTAGTCTTCCAGACTGGATTCTGAACCTTTTCAGTTATTCTATGAAAGATATATTTTTACACTGTCATATTCAGCACTTGACACTTAATCTTTATTTATAAAAATGAGCTCTTCATTTAATATGGGACAATTGAATTAAAAAAAAAGGTATTAGAATATTAGAATAATTTAGGTGGGGAAGGACCTCTGGAGGTCATCTAGTCTCAAACCTGGACTTAGGTAGCTCAGAGTCTTGTCCAGTTGAGTTTTGAATACCTCCAAGGCTGGGGACCCCAGAGTTCCTCTGCAGCCATTCCAGCCTCACCATGAAGAATTTCTTCCTTAGAAATGGCTGGAATTTCCCTTGCTGCAGGTTGCAGCTGTTTCCTCTTTTCTTTTAGTTCTTTACCCCTGAAAAGAGCCTGATCCCATTGTCTTTATAATCCCTCAATAGATGATGGAACATGATGATTAGATTCCTCCGTAAGCTTTCTTCTCTGGAGGCTGAGCAAACACAGCTCCCTCTCTTTGTGTATCATGCATCCCAGGCCTTTAACCACCCTGGTAATCCTCTCCCTCTCCAGTTTGTCATTGTCTTTTTTAGATTGTGGTGGTGGTGAGGAGGGCGAAATAGGAAGTGGTAGTCTAGATGTGGCTGCACAGGTGGAGGGGAAAAACTCCCTTCAGGCAGCGGGCGGCACTGCTGCTAATGCAACCCAGGATGCAACCCATGTCTCATGGGAGAAAGGGCACTCCGCAGGTTTGTGTTCAGACTGTTATTCACCTGGACCCTCAGGTCCATTTCTGCAGACTAAATGCAGTGACTTAAATCTAACCTATGTAAACATTGATTTAACTCAGAGAATACATTCCCCATCTTAAATTTGCATTTTGGTGTAATTCGCTTAATGAGATATAGTAATGACACACCTCTATATTAAAATTGTTATCAGAGAATGCTTTGTTTGTTCATTTCCTTCATTGCTTTCTAGCACTAGTGGGATAACAAACTCCAAACAAACCAGCCTATGCCACTGTGGTGGATTGACCCTGGCTGGATGTCAGGTGCCCACCAAGCTGCTCTATCACTCCCTCTCCTCAGCTGGACAGGGGAGAGAAAATATAATGAAAGGCTCGTGGGTCGAGATAAGGACAGGGAGCCATTCACCAATGGGCAAAACAGACTCAACTAGGGGAAATTAATTTAATTTATTACCAACGAAATCAGAGTTGGATAATGAGAAGTAAAAACTAAACCTTAAAACCCCTTCGCCCCACCCCTCCCTTCTTCCTGCACTCAACTTTACTCCCTAATTCTCCACCTCCTCCCCCCGAGCAGCACAGGGGAACGGGCAATGGGGGTTCCGGTCAGTTCACCACATGTTATCTCTGCTGCTCCTTCCTCCTCAGGGGGGGGACGACTCCCCACACTCTTCCCCTGCTCCAGCGTGGGTTCCCTCCTATGGGAGACAGTCCCCCACGAACTGCTCCAACGTGAGTCCTTTCCAGGGGATGCAGTCCTTCAGGAACTGACTACTCCAGTGTGGGTCCCCCGTGAGGCCACAGGTCCTGACAGAAGACCTGCTTCAGTGTAGGCTCCTCTCATTGGACCACAGGTCCTGACACGAGCCTGCTCCAGCGCAGGCTTTCCACAGGGTCACAGCCTCCTTCAGGCAACCACCTGCTCCGGCACGGGGTCCTCCACAGGCTGCAGGTGGATATCTGCTCTACCATGAACTCCATGCGCTGCAGGGGGACAGCCTGCCTCACCATGGTCTTCACCACGGGCCGCAGGGGTGATATATTATCCCAGAGGTGCTACCACCGTGGCTGATGGGCTCAGCCTTGGCCACCGGCAGGTCTGTTTTGGAGCCGGCTGGCATTGGCTCTGTTGACATGGGGGAGGCTTCCAGCAGCTTCTCACAGAAGCCACCCCTATAGCCCCCCTGCTACCAAAACCTTGCCATGCAAGCCCAATACAGCCACCAAGCACAAGTGTTTCTTTTTTGATTGAACTTGTGAATTCTTCCCATCTAGTTAGTAGTCACTAATGATTTGTTTATAGTGAAGCATTTTGTTATATACATGCATATGCATACAATATATTAATATATTAATTATATGTATATATGAATAGAGATACATGTATCTATACATATATATGTAATTTTTTTTTAGTTAGACACACTGATATATTTCATGTTCTCCACCCAGACTCACTTCATTTTGCTATACACCTGGAATTATTCCGTTTTTTCCCCTCACTATTTAGGTCAAATTGACGAATGCTCAGTTTCTTCTCAGATTCCCACAGCTGAAGCAGTCACCACAAAAGCATAGTATTTCATTCTTGTTTTTATTATTTATCTATTTTCACAAGATATTTTGGCAAGGATGCTGGCTGAATGCCAGTGAGAAAATGGGCTTTCAGTCACAGAAAGAACTATATGTAGTTTGTCACTTTTTTTGCTCAGGAGAGACAATGCAAACATCTTTCACTGAAGGACAGCAGGTTAAAATGAGTTCTTGGGATTCTCAGAACTAGCATCAGTCTGATGTTGAGCTTGTGAAACACAGAAATAAAACTGAAATAGCAAGTTCAGCTGTTACCATGCTGAAAATGCAGCGAAATAAAATATTTAGGAAATGAGAACTATGGAATTCTAAAAAAGGATTTTTTTTTCTGACTTTTCATATCCTGTTACAAACAATAAAAAGTAACAGGTGCTAAAGATAAAAAAGAAAGAATATGTGCTTTGGGTGAATAGTAAAATGCCTGGAACGCAGCGTGGGTTAAAAACCAGAATGTTAAAGTATCTTTTAACATTATGCCAAGGAACCACTCATCTCTTACCAAGGTTTCTTGGCCACAACAGCTGATTCCCCGTGAGGCGGCCAATATAAACCAGCAGCAAAGAAGGAGGGACTTGGCAGACCATATTAGCTCAGAACTGAGAAGAGTCTTGGGACTCTAATTCTGCAGGTGCGGGGATGACGTGCCCCAGCAGAAAGCCGGCAGCATGAAAAGCTGATTCTTTTCAGAAAGTTTTTCCCAGTGGGAGCTGAGACTGTGACCTTGTATTTCCTCCTGAAATGTAAAGAATGCTTGCCTATTTTATTCCAGGAGGAAAGGAAAGGTGCTTAATTCCAGCTTGTAATACAGCTTGCCTTACAAGATGCCCTTCAACCTTCCCGTGTTTTCCCTAAGCTCCGGCTCTGTTCTGTGGCATCTGTCAGTCTAGTATTTGTATGGTTGCTGTTTCATAGTACCGGCGCATCACATTTTTGCAGAGTAATTCCAGAAACGGCTGCTTGAGTGGTTGAGGCTTGTCCTGTTGCGTTTGCAGATTTTATTCCCTGGAGACTTTCTACAATGCATTATTTTTTTACTTTTTTTCCAGGGTAGGACTTCTCGGCTATCGTTCTTAGAACTTCACTTCAGTCTCGGCACTTTTAAAATACATTTTTCTAGATACCTATCCCCAGGTTTTCTATCTGTCTTCTGCATTGTGAGGAGAATTATTTTACTTTCTTTTTTCTGACCTTGAGCCATTGTTGACACTGGTGGGCTTTTACTTTCAGAGGAAACTCTTGTCTGCTTTCTGTGCAGCAGCAAACATGGTCATGGTGGATACAAGAAAGAAAGTGCTGGTTGGTGTGATTTTGGTAGGGCTTTTTTTTGGTTGGTAGTGTTGAGCAATGAAATCTTGCTTGTCTACCTGTTTTATGCTATTTCTTCACTATTGAAATGCAGGATAATTGTTTTCACTGTGATTTTGTACGGAAAAATACAAAACATATCGGATGCATATACCACAACGAAGAAAGTGAATTTTCAAGAGAAATAAGTATGAAAAGGAGGATAGCTCTCAGCTCCAGTGGGAAATACAATTTTCTTTTACTGTGATAGTCTGAAAAGTGCAGAAGTATGTTTAAATATGTTTGGTTAAAATGAAAGTTTTGAAAATAATGACATTTCAACTTCCCCAAGATTTGGGTAGTCATTGCAGGTAATGTGGGTACAGTATGCAATCTCATTGACTTTCACTGTAAAGACTTAGTTTATGTCATCCAGTCTGGCTGAAATTTCTCCTTGCTTGATTCTTGTCAATACTTATTGAACCAGTTGATTATTTTAGTAACCATCACTCAACACAGATCCTGGAAATGTTCATTTAAGAGGTCCACAGGAAGCATGGAAGAGAGTTCAAAGTGCAAATTAAAACCACAATGTTGGAAGAGCATTCCAACGGTCCTGCCTTGCCTTTAATGAGAACAAATTTTTCATTGTTTGCCAAGTAAAAGCAACAAGTAGCATCTTTAAGTGGCCAGATAGTGATCAGACTGATTGCAAAACCAACAAAAGCAATTAAAACTCCGGTATTTAAGTACAATAAGGCAAAGCAAGTAATTAGCATTAGATTTTAAAAAAACTTATTAGTACAGTTATTTTCTTTGTATGTGCTATTCTCCATTATTAGTTTACTGTGTAAAAGATAACAAGAAATTTCAAAGTATGTCCTATTTTTTTGTTCAATCACCTTTTCCTAGAAAAGTAAGCTTTTGATTCAAAAAAATTCAAAGGAAAGGATCACTGCACTGTAGAGTCTTATTGGTTTACTGCTATAATTTAATTAATAGATATGACTATTTCAGTTTTGTAGTCCAGTCCTACTATTGGGAGAGCATTGAGCAGAATCTGCTTCTAAGGAATTACATGGTTTGGTAAGTCTTGCAACCAGAAAGTAGAAAGCATCTTCCCTTACAGTAATAAAGCTATTTTGTAGGTCAAAAGAAAGCATGAAAAGAGCTTAATAAGAGAGGGTGGACCACAGATGAATCCTCAATCCAGACCATGACCTCAGGTGGAACTGTGGATCAGAGGGGTTTAGAAGCCTGAGTGTATTTAATGAGGACAGCTGCATTAGACATATCTATGTCACTGTTTAAAAGGATGGTGGTGTTCATAAAACTTATCAGCATTGTGGCACCCTGCTTCAGGATTTCTTTGAAAGATATTTAGAGCACAGAAGTAATGCAGGGAGGAGTAATGTAGTGCAAGTATAAGGTGAAGAATGGCCCACCTCCTAACTTTGCATCTACCATTTTCTACTCTGGCTCCCATGGTTAAAGGAGAATTCATTTTTACAATATTATTGAATTTTTATCACAGATGATTCAGTTAAGATTTCCTCATTTTCACTGGACAGAGTTTTTCATTTTTGGTCTTATGTACGTATTTGGTCTGATTTCATTGTGCCATTAGCTTTTAGGGTTTGTACTGTTTTAAGCAGAGCTTTTACAGATCATGTTTCTGTGCTTATATATCCAGTTGTAAGTGAGGAAGAATTAGGCCTGTGATCAAAAGCACTGTGAGAAAAGAATTAATAGACTTATTTGTTTTTGGTGATACTTTAAGGCCCTAAGAGGCAGTTAAAGATAGTATTTTTTGTAAATGGCTGATGTATACAGAAAAAATGAACATGTTTTCAGGCAATAATGTCCCTTTTTTTTTTTTTCTGATGAAGTTTATCAGATTTCAAGCAAAAAAACAAGTTAAAAGCAATCCCTCTGGTTTTATTCTAATTAGGTAAAGTTAAATACCTTAAGAGAAGCTGGGCAGATAGAGCATATAGTGCAGAGAGAGAAACAGTTATCTCTGCTGGTTTAATGAGGAAGGAAAGGAATAAAATGGGAAGGGAGAGATTGCAGTGTACCATGAAACCCCCGTCTCTGCTGAGCTCATGACCATTGATATACACTAGACTAATGAATTCCCAGGCTCATCCTGTGTATGTGTTTTGTAACTGCACTGAGGATGAATAGTGAAAAGTGCTGGTACAGGACAAGTTGTGAGAATGCCATCCGAACTGGGAGAGGGCTGGGGACGGCCGCTGTTTGTGGCACTGCAGCCTTACAGTGATTTATATGGCTTTGGCAACTGCAGCCGAAGATAGCAGAGTTGCAGCCTGGGTGTGTGACTCTCAACATGAGAGAAAGAAAATTTGTTTAGACTATAGAAGCTTATCTTTTAATCTACTAACATTACCCGAAAAGAATCCCACTCTCACCAGCTTTGGCGCCAGCTCTTATTTACTATAAGTACCTCTATAAATAAATATATATAATACTTCTATAAATAAATACCTTTTATTGAGGTATCTATTCTTTATCGGGGGATACTGAAGCAAGTACTACCCTGAAACAATAAAAGAACAGCTCTTCCAGAACAGTTTTGTGCATGAAGAGATGAGGAGGACGTTTGCTGGTATCCCACTAAATTCAAAGATGGGTTGTACCTCTGCATCTGGCTCTGGTCTGTGGTGACTTGTAGGATTGCATCCTTTGTGTTATTTGAACTGTACCATGTAAAAATTTTTGGAGAACTTTAGTACAATTTGAATACCATTGCTCTTTGTCATGACACAGCAATGCGTAATACTTTTCTATTTTTTCTTACCCTTTTTTTATAACAGAGGGCACATGCAAGAAAAAAGCATCCTCTGTTTGTGAGTTTACATAGTTCAGGTTCCTATATTTCACCTGGAAATAAAATCATTTGACACATCTGAGTAGTATAATTAGAAGTAGTTATGATCTAACAGAAGATTTTATCTTCAGATGAAGACTAACTTGGAGCAACAGATAAACTCAGAAGAAATAAAACACTTGTATCCATGCAAAGGTCATTGATAATAAAAAATGAAGGTAGAAAAGCAGAAATCAAACCAGAATCAAAATGTTGGGTAAAATGTGCATTTAAAAAGGCATCAACTTAAATAAGAAATGGTTTTTAGTATTTTCTTTTTCTCTGAAAAGGAATTACAGATTCAAAAGAAAAGCAGGAAAGATACTATACTAGGTCCCCAAGTGTATGTGAAATGCCATAGCTCCATTTGAGTGTGACTTCCAGGTCTATTCTGAAAAATTTGTTGTCTGAAGATATGCATATAGTTAATATCATGTGTTGTTAGTCTTCAGTGAGTCTTCTCATGGCGTATGTTAAGCAAAGATGTAAGTCTTTGTGGGATTGGGTTTTCTGACATCTCATAGATTTACATCTTCATGGGACATTGCTGATTTAGTTTGTAATGTCCGACCTTTATTTCAGATGTAACACAATATGTACGAAGTACTAACTGAAATTTGTGAATATAACAGGATGGAAAAGAATAAACATTAGAGCAAACAAAAAATTTTTTTTTTTTTTGTGCATGCATCTTCGAGGGTTTTGGTAAAAAATTTTTGTATTTCTTGAAATAGTATTTTTATTTCAGGTGAAATCACTATTTTCTTGGGATTTTTTTTTTTAATTGAAGGAATTGAATAGGAATGTGGTGTTTAGATTAGTCAAAGTAAGCAGGCTTGTTGGGTAAGACAGATGGCACAAACAGGAGTATATGGCTAGACCCTCATCTGTGCTTTTGCTGCTTTATGCTACTCAGGTAGTCATTAATCCTCACTCTTTCAGACTTTCCAGTTGCTTACTTGTATCGATCAGTCCAACATAATTAAAAGGGTGGGGAGCTATCATGCATGGGCTGTAAATAGTTCCTCTTTGTACTTATCACCCTTAAGGCAGGGATTTCAGTTCATTGAGAAAGCAAAGCTGTTTAAAAGAACAGTGTTCAACTTAGGTGTGCTGCTTGGAAACTTAGGCAAGATAAAGAGAAATTTCTGCTTTCATACTCAGTAAATCTTTCAGAAATTTGACTTGGTCTATGTGCAGGCTTTTGCTGGCAGAGTTATGCTGTTAATGAGTTGGAACAGGTGTTCCTTATTGACATACCAGGTCTAGCATAAACTATAGTGTAAGCTCAGTTGCTTTTGCAAATTTGTGTTTTTAGAGTCTGCTGAACTCATGTGGTAGGTGTCACTATAGGAGTGCAAAGCACGGTTTTGCCAGTGTTGGCATTTAGACTTTATGGTCATTCACTATTCCTAAACTCGTGCTGTCTTCCCTCTGTAGACACACCCTACAGGAAAATGAATTTGACAACTAAAAATCCTTAAAAGAAGACTGTACTCACTGGAAAAAAACGCCCAGTAATCTAAGAATTAGAGGAATTCAGAGTTTAGGTTAAATAGGGTGCATATGCACTCTAAAATAATCTAAAATGGTCAAAATCTAAGAACACTTTGTAACGATTAACCCTCAGAAGAGTGCCTGTTAGGAGTTCATGAAGGTCTTGCAAGTATTTGCAGAAGGCTACAGCAGAGCCAGTGAATGTTTTTATGCATTGCAGGTTCAATAACAGCTAGTAGATCCCGTAGTCATACACAGGTAGCACTAAGGATCAGATGCCTAATTCAGTGCACAAAAAATAACTTCTAAGGAGCGCCTTGAAAACTGAAAAGCTCTAATTAGAGAAACTGCCTTAGCATAAAAGATTCACCAGGATGACCTATTTAGAAGGATTGTCATGTACCTAAAATCAGGCTACAGTTTTCAGTCATAAATATTACATCTTGCATTTCTCTTCCAGTAAATGCTTCAGTTTGCATTGAATAGCTGAATAGTGTCATCACATCTGATTTCTTTGAGAAACATTCACAGTGTATGAAATCAATCTAGAGGAAAGGACTAAAAATAAAGATATTTTCCACTATAGGTGAATTTCTATAGTCATTATAAAAAAAGCCAGGGAATTATCTTTTAGCTTCTTAAGTCATATTACCTGCATGTTTGTGTGATTTTAGTGTTGTTTTTCTTTTATCAGAAGTACCTCATGTGCTTAGTTTATCTAATGCAGTCCGTAGTTCTTCCTATCCCTCAAAATAGTATCAGTCTTAAAACTGATGTCTGGAAATTACTTCTGGGGACAGTGTTTACAACCAAATGAATAAAGGACAGCTTCTAAAAGCACTACCCTGATCTTCACCCATGGAGCTCAGGGGACAGTTCACACTACTTAGGATTTGCTTCAGAAATTTCCAGCCATTTATTCTTACTCCTGCATTACATCTCACTGCCTCCTTAAGTGGTGCTACTGCATCTTTTTCTGAGGTTATCCCGGAAAATAGATCATTAAAATTATCATGGTTAAAAATAACCTTTTCCCCAAGCTGGAAGTAGGCAGTGTTTTCTTGGAAGCACTGCTACAGAAATTTTAGCTTGCTTTCTCCCAGAGGTGAGGCTTCTCAGTGCCCAGTGCCCCGCCTCAGCTTTAGACACATGAGTAATGGTGCAGTTTTGCAATTGATTTCAGGTGTTCCAACTATGGACTGTTGCCAAAGAAGGATCCTGCATTTCTTCCCTCCCTCTGCTTGCAGGCTGCTGCTGTTTCTTTCTACTACCCCTAGTGATTGTGCAGATGTGTGATGAGCAAATTGCCTTGCTGATATGTCTGAAAACTGCCCAGAAAAGAAGGGAATGGTTAGTCTTTGGTCAAATAAGCAAGCTGCTCTTGACGCATTGTGTCCGCATGTGTGATTTTGGGGCTGCATGAAGGAAGAGATGGAAAGGCACAGCAGGGGAGCAGGGAGGGTGACTGGGACAAAATGTCTTGGTGCTTTCATGCCACTAGATTGGTGTGAGCTCACGCCGGACTAACACACTCTGGGGTGAATTAGCAGATGCTGTACAGTTGCTCCAGGCTGCCCTTACTGTCACTATGGACAGGAGAGAGAGGCATGTGTCTGTCCATGATTTAGGTATAAGAAACCTTCAAAGTTTGAAAGTGCCACCAATTCCATCCACCCAGCTCCTTGCGCTGATTTTTTTAGGGTGGAACGACATACTGTTAACACTCAGTGTGAATGGACTGTGAATGCATTGGCCAAGTTCAGTCAGCTTTGAAAGACTGGTACAGATCTCAGGAATAATAACTCCATACAAGATTCGTATAAGTGGGAGGCTGGACAGAGAACAGATGTTTCATGGCAACTCATGGAGAGAAAAGCTAATATTTTATTACATAGCAGGGTGTTCAAATGGGGAAGGACAGTGCAGACAGAGTCAATATGATGTATGGTGCATGGAATTGCTTGTTCTCTTGGTATCCATTGAAAGACTAGAGTGTAATAAATTTCACTCTGAAAAATGGTATCAATTTTAGATTTCTCTTCAGAGTATTTTCCTTGTAACCTGGGATATTTGCATCTCTGAAGAAAATCCAGATTTGTATATTTGAAGTCCTGAACTGTGGTGTCCAGTGCTTAAATGAAGCTTGGTATGGTACCATATCAGTGTGTTGTGCTTTAAACCCAACTGGCGGCTGAGCACCACACAGCCGCTCACTCACTCCTCACCCCGGTGGGATGGGGGAGAGAATCAGAACAGTAAAAGTGACAAAACTCGTGGATTGAGATAAGGACAGTTTAATAATTGAAATAAAATAAAATAGTAATAGTAATAATAAAATTAATAAAATTAATAATAATAATAATAATAATAATAATAATAATAATAATAATAGAATATGCAAAGCAAGTGATGCGCGATGCAATTGGTCACCACCCTCTGACCGATGCCCAGCCCAGTCCCCAAACAGCGGCTCTCTGGCCAGCTTTCCCCTATTTTATATACTGAGCATGAAGCATGACGTCATATGGTGTGGAATATCCCTTTGGCCAGTTTGGGTCAGCTGTCCTGGCTGTGCCCCCTCCCAGCTTCTTGTGCGTCTCCAGCCTTCTCAATCGGTAGAGCATGAAAAGCTGAAAAGACCTTGGCAATGTAAGCACTACTTATAAACAACTAAAATACCAGTGTGTTATCATTATTTTCATATTACATCCAAAACACAACACTATACCAGCTACTAGGAAGAAAATTAACTCTATCCCAGCCGAAATCAGGACACAGTGTGAAGAAGCAACTAAGAAGGAGCAAAGTATAAACTTTTTTCTCTCATATTTTGCAGGTTGAATATTACAGCTTCACATGTGCTTGCGTTTTTTCTACTGATGTCCAACACGCAACAGATATTCTAAACGGTATTCAGCAGGTCTCTCTGCAGCACAACATCAGTTCTTCTTTGATACAAGATGGAGGAAACATACAAAGATAGGACTTCATTTGTGAAAGGGGCAAAAGATATTGCCAAAGAGGTGAAGAGGCAAGCGGTGAAAAAAGTGAATAAAGCTGTTGACAAAGCTCAGGATGGCTACACACAGAGGTCCTACAACCGATTCCAGGATGAGGAAGATGACGATGATTACTATGTCCAAGGAGGAAATTATGGTGTAGAAGCTAATGATGATGAAGGATCGAGTGAAGCAACTGAAGGGCATGATGAAGATGATGAAATTTATGAAGGGGAGTATCAGGGAATCCCCAAAATGGGGCAGGGCAAGGATGGCATGGTGGCCTTAGGTCAGCCTATGGGTGATGAATATAAGGATCGTCATGAACTTGAAACAGAGAGGAAAGCTGATGAAGAAGAGCTAGCACAGCAGTACGAGCTGATAATACAGGAATGTGGCCATGGTCGTTTCCAGTGGGCCCTCTTCTTTGTGTTGGGAATGGCCCTAATGGCTGATGGGGTTGAAGTTTTTGTAGTTGGATTTGTGTTGCCCAGTGCTGAAACAGATATGTGTATACCCAATTCAGGATCAGGATGGCTTGGTGAGTAAAATCTTTGCTCTGTCTTTGTGCTATTACACGTGTTGCTTACAGTACGCCTAAATATGTATTTGTCAACACCAATGCTTATACAAAAATATGTTTGTATTGAATATAAATAAGTAAGCCACAAGTGCATTAATAGATAATATGGATTTAATGAAGATTATAATTTTATTTTTGGATAATTGTTTTCTTTTTCAGTCAGTAAGTATAAATAAATCACTAAAGTGGAAGACTGCACAGTAAAATTTAAGAGGAGAGGGATACATTTTGTTCTCGTGTACAAGAATAGACATCCAGATGAACTAATTTGAAAAAACAAACAAACAAACCACAGTTGGAGTATTGGAGTTCTGCTGCATTTATACAGGTGTAATAAAGAGTAGATAATATAACTGTCCAGCAACATTGTCATACTGTGTGGGAGCCTTCCCAAGGGCGAGCCGGAATGCAATCTGGGAAATGTAGGAAATCCAGGGAAAATGCTGTCTAGTCTTTTCCCTCCTTTTGTCTCTTACTCCTTTTACCCCAATGACTGTTCTCTAACCATCAAAAAAGTATGATGTTTATTTTGAGTTGGGGGGGGCAGAAGTCAGCAGGACAAATGGCTGAAGATGAGCCTGGGGTATGAGTTTTATGTCTGTTCAGTTGAGGATAAGCTGTGTCTCATCCTGCTGCCTCTTCCCTCCAGCGGTGTGGCAAACAGCAGGCTAAGCCAGCCTTGTGTGACTCGGTGAGAGCAGTAGCACTGCGAGCAGGTCCGTGTTTGCCCTCCCTGGGCGTGCCCGGGCACAGCAGAGAAAGCAAGGCTGTCATGGGGCAGGGCTGGGGGGAAAAGACGTAGAAATGTTTCCCGGAGGAAGAGGGGAGGTAGGAGCATGGGGGCTTGGGACGTGGCAGAAAATGGAATATACGTGTGTAGATAAGCGGCTCGGGCCTGAAGGACACAGGCTATTACAGAAAAGGAGGGCTTCTTATAAAATATTTAGGAACCTTTGTCTTCTAACAGATGTACTGTTTGTTCCCTGCATCTTTACAGCACATAGTTCTGTTGCAACAGTCTCATTTTAACTTAGCTCAGTTTCCTGATTTTATTCCTTTGCTCACTATCAATTAGAAGGACCCTAAGATACCAACTGCATCAAAATTAGATTCGGAATTTTATATAGCACAAGGTTATTTGTGCTATTTAAATAACACAGAAGCTTTCTCAGTAGACCATTAAGCCCATGACAGATTGGATTCCTGACATATCGTTACTTACAGTGTGGCTTTATAGGTTTCAATAAAGTGGACTGTATTCACCCTCATTTATATATCTGAGCCTCTCTCCAGTCAGAGGATCATAAGTGGAAACGGGAGCTGAGTTCTCAGATGGTTGGATCCTTTGAGGCATTCCTTGCCATTTGATCATTTGTTGTTAGAAATGACCTACTCTGCCTATTTATACAGTGCGTTGATTAAACTTATAATAAAATAAATTAAATTATCTAAGTTTTTATGGTTAAAGAGGCTGCATGCATGTAATCTGTTTGATACTGCTTGTTTACACAAATTTACAAACATCATATTTGTCATGCTTGGACTCGTGAGTTTTTCAGATCTACTTTTTACAGAAAGAACGTGCATAAACATGTCTATTTATAGCCATTTTGGAGCTCTAGAAGTAATTCAAGGAGTAGAGAGAAAGAAGAGAAACCAAAGCAGCCCCAAAAGGTATCTCTAGATAAATGTTACTGTGTCAGTGCAGATAATAACACAGAATACATTTTACAAAAGCCCAATGCTTTTAATGTGATTTTCTTACCCGGTACTTGGCAGTTGAGGACATCTTTGAACTCTACTAATCGATTTTTATAAGTCCTCTCTATTGTTGGAACAAAAATGATGGATCTAAACCCCCTTTTTTAATTACTGATAACCCTGTTTGTTTTACCACATGCACCCTTCCAATACATTGAATGGTCAAAGTTGTCTTTGTTCTCTAGGATGATAACAGTGAAAGGGTAGCCACCAAATCTCTCTGCAATTAGTTCGTATGGGGTTAAGGAAAAGAACAAAGTTATGCAACATTAAGAAGGAGCTTCATGATGCTTGCACATCTGGTAGCTTACTGTTCCTTCCACTTCCAATGTGCAGTTCCTTCCACTTACATTAAATGTTAAACTGGGAAATGGATATTTTAATGATTAAGACATTCTGAACACTTTAGTACTCCTGGCTTCTCTGATTGTCAAGTTACAAGTGTGGAGAACATGGCCATAACATTTTTCTTTGTTACACCTGCTATATAGAATTGAAATTTGGAGGCAAATACATTATATTTTCTAAAAATAGTGTTTCATTTAAACAGTTACTGTAAGCATTATGAAGGTGTCTAGAATTGGGAGTATTGTCCCTACAGTAGCAGGTGGCCATGAGGATTCACAGCCACCTCTTAAGGTGTGACACATGTCAAGAAGAGGGTTGAGGACTTCCCTGTCGGTAGACTTCTTATGATGCGGTCGTGAGATATATCAGAATGACTCTCAATGTTTAACTAAAATTCAATGTAGAAGCTGTAAAATACCTCAGAGAGATATATGTGTGTGTGTATATATATATAAAAGATGCTTGCTGATAAAATTAAGAAAACAGCTCTGGAAGGCTTAAGTGTGCAAACAATGTGTTCTCATGCCTAAAATACAGAAGTTGTAATGGATATCCCCATATCTTCCTTTTGTAATAATATAACACTAGCCCCTGTGTTGTGGTATTAGCAAACAAATAATTCTATGCTAAAAGATTAACACACAAAAGCAGGAAAGAACAGAGATAAAGCAGTTTCTTTCCAAGTATGTATCGAAGGCATTGCAACACGTGGTGGTTTTATCAATAATTTCACATAAATGATATTACTTGCGCATTGCTGATAGAAATATATTGTAGACTGCAATCCGTCAGTACACTGATGAACGTATTGCTTATAACCAGTGTAGATATACAGCTTTTGCAGCATAACCATAATTCCAGTGATACAAAATATTCATCAGGGCAGTGAATGCTTAATGAAAGCATTTTTATATGATCATAACTAGGCCCTCACAGCCATGTATTTCTATTACTTTGCTGTTGTGATTTCACATCATAATTACATCCTAACTGGGGTCTTCCAGACAGGCATAATTTGTTTTCATGATTATAATTCCATAATGCAGAGGGTTTTAATGTTGTTAGAATACTAAAGTCATGGGACCAGTGCTAGGAGTTATAAAGTGGAATTGGTACACATACACAATATTTATTTTCCAGGCAATTTTCTAGACTGCTAAGTAACAGAATAAGAACATGATAATTTGTCATTGAAAAAGCACTCATTGATGGAGTTGTAAAAACTGATTTCTCATATGTCATGCCATGATAGTTTACTAGGGAACACGAGCTAATTAAAAGCATGTGACAACATTCATAGAGCCTTCCTGTTGCATTTTTTTAAATTTACTTGCACCAGGACAATTTCCCAAATTCCCTCCCTATTGACCCTTGTATGAGCTTGAAGTCACTGTTGATTGATCACCAGCAGCATTTCAGAGCCCATAAAGCTACATGATGAAAGCGTTGATCAAAATCATGAACTGGTTTCTCAATGCCTTTGGGTTAAATAATAATATATTTTTTCATCTCCAAGCAGTTGTTTTATTAAAAATAGGGAATCTGACTTGCTTAAACTCTTCCAAGATTATAGTGACGTGTCACTAAGTGTGTGGGAAAGGCCTCCTCTCCCTGCTCTATAACTTGGCTGTGTTTGTGAACTCCTGCACGTATGTGGGTCCATTTTGACCTCTTGGGTTCTGGCACCAATGAGGAAGGACTGTATCTTCATGAGACAGGTTGGAGGCTCAGGCCTGAAGACGTTGTTTTACCTCTTTTCCTGCCTGCATCTTATCCCTTTGATTTTACATGCAGCTCAGAACTTGACTGATTTTAGGTTAATTCTCTGGGCTCTGATTTGGATGTACTTTTCTCTGTAACTTTGTTTCTATGTCTTCACATGCAGATTGTTCTTAAGTTTTATACATAATTTTTTTTCTATAAAGTTTAAATTACAGCCTTTTCTTTCCTCAGCATCTCTGCATCTGAAATAATGAACCGTTCTTTTCCCTAAGCTAGGCAAAGCTAGACTTTCCCAGCTGTATCTCTTCAGGATGCCATGCCACTGCTGACCATCTCCTTAATGGTTCCCCTATGGAACCTGTAAGCGGTCACCTTCACATGCAAGACTCTTGATAGCTGCACTGCTGTCACCAGTGCTAGCAGTAGATACAGGCTGACTCCTGCTTGATTGGCCCATGATGCCAGTCTTCATGGCCTCGGCACATTTTTCAGGCGGATAACTCTATCCCTTTTTTGTACTTTATCACATCAGCACTAGAAAAAAAATCATATAAATGTCCCAGGATTAAGTGATTATCTTCTTGAAACCTTTTTTGCATTCATGACAACAAAACCTGACAACAGGTTAGCCACTCATATGCTCTGATTGCCATCTTTTCCAGAGACCAATGGTTCCTCATTGCTTCCTTATAGTCTTCCTGATCTGTTTTGAATTTATATATCATCCTGTGTATGAAGTTTAGACTGAATGATCTCTTGAACATGAATAGTCTTTTTTTGTTCTGTGTTACTTACCATTGTGTTAAGCAATGTGTTATCCAAGTCCTTGATAAGGGCTCATAGATGGTACAATAACAAAACCGGAAATAATGTCTATATGTAAAATATATTCTTAGTTGATTAGCCATACAGACAGTTTCTTCCATCTAAAACACTCAAGTACCATGGTAAATCACTGGTATTGTGGATACCTGGATAATACAGGTGCTGTGAATATGACTAGCAACAAACAGCTTAGAATTATAGAGTCATAGACTCGTTTAGGTTGCAAAAGACCCTTAAGATCATCAAGTCCAACCGTTAACCTAAGGCTGCCAAGTTCACCATGAAACCATGTCCCTAAGTGCCACATCTACACCTCTTTTAAATACCTCCAGGGATGGTGACTCAACTATTTCCCTGGGCAGCCTGTTCCAATGATTGACAACCCTTTTGGTGAAGAAATTTTTCCCACTATCCAATCTAAACCTCCCCAGTGCAACTTGAGGCTGTTTCCTTTCGTCCTATCGCTTGTTACTTGGGAGAAGAGACCGACCCCCACCTCGCTACAACCTCCTTTCAGGTAGTTATAGAGTGCAATAAGGTCTTCCCTCAGCCTCCTTTTCTCCAGACTAAACAACCCCAGTTCCCTCAGCCGCTCCTCAAGGATCTAGACTTGTGCTCTAGACCCTTCACCAGCTTCGTTGCCCTTCTTTGGACATGCTCCAGCACCTCAACGTCCTTCTTGTAGTGAGGGACCCAAAACTGAACACAGTATTCGAGCTGCGGCCTCACCAGTGCCGAGTACAGGGGCACGATCACCTCCCTACTCCTGCTGGCCACACTATCTCTGATACAGGCCAGGATGCCATTGGCCTTCTTGGCCACCTGGGCACACTGCTGGCTCATGTTCAGCCGGCTGTCAATCAGCACCCCCAGGTCCTTTTCCTCCGGGCAGCTTTCCAGCCACTCTTCCCCAAGCCTGTAGCATTGCCTGGGGTTGTTGTGACCCAAGTGCAGGAGCCGGCACTTGGCCTTGTTGAACCTCATACAGTTGGCCTCAGCCCATCGATCCAGCCTGTCCAGGTCCCTCTGCAGAGCCTTCCTACCCTCAAGCAGATCAACACTCCTGCCCAGCTTGGTGTCATCTGTAAACTTACTGAGGGTGCACTCGATCTCCTTGTCCAGATCATTGATAAAGATATTAAACAGAACTGGCCCTAATACTGAGCCCAGGACCACTTGTGACCAGCTGCCAACTGGATTTAACTCCATTCATCACAACTCTTTGGGCCCTGCCATCCCGCTAGCTTCTTACCCAGCGAAGAGTGCACCTGTCTAAGCCGTGAGCTGCCAGTTTCTCCAGCGGAATGCTGTGGGAAATGGTGTCAAAGGCTTTACTAAAGTCTAGGTAGACAACATCCACAGTCTTTCCCTCATCCACTAAAGAGGTCATCTTGTCATAGAAGGAGATCAGGTTAGTCAAGCAGGACCTGCCTTTCATAAACCCATGCTGACTGGGCCTGATCACCTGGTTGTCCTGTACGTGCCGTGTGACGGCACTCAAGATGATCTGCTCCATAACCTTCCCCAGCACCGAGGTCAGACTGAGAGGCCTGTAGTTCCCTGGATCCTCCTTCCGGCCCTTCTTGTAGATGGGCATCACATTTGCTAACTTCCAGTCAGCTGGGACCTCCCTGGGCCTGCTGATAAATTATCAAAAGTGGCTTAGTGAGCACTTCCACCAGCTTCCTCAGTACCCTTGGGCGGATCCCATCCAGCCCTGTAGACTTGTGTGTGACTAAGTGGTGTAGCAGGTTGCTAATGATTTCCCCTTGGATTATGGGGGCTTCATTCTGCTCCCTGTCCCTGTCTTCCAGCTCAGGGGGCTGGGTACCCCGAGAACAATTGGTTTTACTATTAAAGGCTGAGGCAAAGAAGGCATTAAGTACCTCAGCCTTTTCCTCATCCGTTGTCACTATATTTCCCCCCACATCCAATAAAGGATGGAGATTCTTCTTAGCTCTCCTTTTGTTGCTAATGTATTTATAGAAACATTTTTTATTGTCTTTTATGGCAGTAGCCAGATTAAGTTCTAGTTGGGCTTTGGCCCTTCTAATTTTCTCCCTGCATAGCCTCACAACATCCTTGTAGTCCTCCTGAGTTGCCTGCCCCTTCTTCCAGAGGTCACAAACTCTTCTTTTTTTCCTGAGTTCCAGCCAAAGCTCTCTGTTCAGCCAGGCCACTCTTCTTCCCCCCAGGCTTGTCTTTTGGCACATGGGGACAGCCTGCTCCTGCACCTTTAAGATTTCCTTCTTGAAGAATATCCAGCCTTCCTGGACTCCTTTGAAAGTCCCTTCAGAACTGCCTCCCAAGGGACACTGTCAACCAGTCTCCTGAACAGGCCGAAGTCTGCCCTCCGGAAGTCCAGGGTAGCAGTTCTGCTGACCCCCATCCTTACTTCTCTAAGAATCGAAAACTCCATCATTTTGTGATCGCTATGCCCAAGATGGCCTTGCTTCAGAAATCAAAAGATTTTCTGAAATCCCACATTTAGTGCCAAATAATGCCTTGATGTAATAGCTTTGTCTATTATCAGAATATAATATTCACATTTTGTGTAATATTTGTAGGAAGAAGAGTGTCAGAGGTGTTAACTAGGTCTTTTGGGCTGAAGTAGTTTTCAGTCTGGGACAACAGGCATGCACCTGCCTGCATTGATTGCCAATTTGCATAGTAGCTAGTTTAATGTAATGCTTCCTACATCTACTCTGTCTTAAAACCTACTAAACAAAGCCCAGCATAATTCTAATCCAGACAGTTCTTCCTCTTACGTGTGAGAAAGTGCTCCCCAGAGGCTCAGTAGTTGATGTGAAGTGCTTATAAACTCCGCATATAGGGAATACCAGATGATGAATACTGAATTTCCGCCCCTCCCCCAACCCCCCGGTTTAAAAAAGTACTAGCTTGCCAGATCTTTGCTACTTAATTTCATTCTGGTTTTGCACTGATCTTTGGCAACGACTTTATATTCAACAACAAATACTTTCCATGAAATTTATCAATGACAAATACAAGTCCTTCACCTGGGATAGAATTACCCAAATCACTGGTACAGGCTAGGTACTGACCTGCTTGGTACAAAACAGCTCTGCGGAAGACAATCTAGGGCTCCTAGTAAGAAACACGTTGAACCATGGGTCAGCAATGCCTTGCAGCAATAAAGGCTAACAGCATTCTGGGCTGCGTTGGCAAGAGAGGCCAGTAAGTAGAGGGAAGTGATTATTTTCCTTTCTCAATGCTAGTGAGGCCACATGTGGGATTCTCTGTCCTGTTGTGGAGCCACCTGAAAGAACAGATTAACAAGTTAGGGCAAATCCAGTAAAGGACCAGCAAGGTCGTTAGAGGTCTGGAATACCTGGCATGTAAAAAGAAGCAAAAGGAACTGGGCTTGTTTAGCTTGGAGGAAAGAGATCTAAGAGGGGATCTGTCTGTACTATTTGATGATGTAATTGAAGAAGGCTATAGAGAAGGTGGAGTCAAATTTTTCTCAGAAGGGCACAGGAGGTCAGAAGTTGCAACCAGGAAATCTCTGGTATAACGAAGAAAGTTCACAGTGAGGTGGTCAACCACTGGGAGCACAGAGAAGCTGTGGGATCTTTTGGAGATTTTCAAAAGTTGATTGAAGAAGGCCCAAAACAATGTGCTTTCACTCTGAAAGTAACCCTGTTTTTAGCAGGAGTTCAGACTAGAGCTCTCCAAAGGTCCCTCCCAACTCAAGTTTTTCTGATTCCATAAATTAAAAAATACCTGTCTGTAAATGTACAATACTTCCAGCTTTTTATAATTAAGAGAGATACTGCAGTTACACTTGACTGAACCTTTAAAGAAAAGAGTGTTCTGAAGTCATGGGTTGTACACAGGCTTTCTGTTTTAAACACAGACTAGAGTCTAGATTCATTTGGGCAAGATCATATAGCTTGAGTTATTTGTACCCCTTCTGAGCCTGTATGGATTTTCTCTGAATCTGCAGAAATCTGCGATCATTCCACAAAATGTCAGTGTATAAAGGACTGCAGGACCATTTTGTAAACATTCAGACATCTACATGCCTAGAGGGATTCTCCAACATGCTTAGGGACCTCACTACATCACTGGACACTTTGCACACATTCTTAGAGACATAAATATATGGACAAATCTGGAATCAAATTGTTATTCTCAGACTGTGGTTACCCTTTTTCATGCTTGGGTTGGTTTCCTTCACGTAACTTCTTGTTGAGGCAACAAACTTCCCTTTTAGAGAGATTTCTCGTGTAGTAGAGGTTGAAAATAAAATTATCTTAAGCAAAATTTTATGTTGAGTTTTCTTTGACATTCAGTGCTTGTGATATTGCTTTGTTTTCCCACCTATTAAGTAGCTATACATCCTCTGTGTAGGCCATATACTTAGACCCATCGTGATTTGGAGGGGAGGAGGAGCTTTACTGGGATTGTTAATCTTTTTGACGACTATGTTTTAATACGGAAGCTAAAGATTTTGTCTTGTTAATTGATGGTTAAGTAAATGTTTTATCACAAGTTTTTCTTTTTGCCAGTTGTAAATAAAAGTGCTTTTAAAGCTTGAAAAAATGCCATAAAAATATATTGATCTTAATGATCAATTAAGATTACTCCTGTTTGTGTATTCATTAAAACTGTTTTTAACCAGCCTCATTTATGCTAGGTTATACTACACTTGTGGCTTAACTGAAATCTTCAGGGCCAAGTCCAGAATTCAACAACTGAAAACTAAGGAAGTATAATACTGAGCAGCTGATTTTCAGTTTTGCATTTTTTCTTAAAATTCAGACATTTAAGACTTTATTTCAAAACAAAATCTACTGCAGGCATTATGGTTTTCTCTTATCTACTCAATTCCAGTGATACTTAGTTTTGACAGCGTGGTTCCTCCATATACGGTCATGCAGAATACATGAACAGTTAACCATATATTTGACACTTCTTTACTTATTAAAAGACCTGGATTTTAATAGATTGTCACAAAGCTGTCCTTACATAGCAGTGAGCAAAACTCCTTCCTGCTGCTATAAATAGGCATCTCTGTATAGGACTGTTCTCTGTTATTGTTAAATATTATTATAGGTCGTTAGATACAGGTGAGATTTATTGCATGTTCCTGCATAGCATACAGTAGGAGAAAGTGAGTGAGTGTCTTCTGGTTATTGCAGCGTACCAGATTTTTGATGACATAATAGACTACAAGTGACGTAAAATAAAGGAAAACCAGGCTCTGCCACTCTATATTTTACTGTTATGTGCAGCTAGTAGATGTGCTCCTATAGAGTTGAAACTTCCTGGGGAAGATCTATATTTTTATTATGGAAAGCATGTTGAAGTTTTTTTTTTTTAAATGATCTTAGACTTCAGGGATAGAGGAAGAGATTCAGTACTAATTTTTTAAGGTGGACTCTTGGCCATGGTATAAATTTTATTGAAGAGAGCACAGATGTCAAAATGTTAGGTACTTTTATATGTGTCTGAGAATTACTGTATTCACAGGAAATGCATCTAGGTTAAGAATACTTAGTGAAACCATAGCAGACCTTTGAGTGTGAGGAATCTCATTGAAATAACAGTGAGAGTCCATTGCACTTACAGTTAATAGTAGCAATAAATCTTTAGCAGCAATAGAGAGATTTAGAAATGGAGCTGCAGTCATTGAAATGTGCGCTAAATATTCTGGAGCAAGGTGAAAACTGGTATGTAGGATTAATGTCTTATTTCTTCTGAAGGAGATGCCAGAAATACAAATGCCATCATGCATGCTGTTCACCTTTGGTACAGTCCAGTTCCCTTGCAATTACATTATTAAAGCACTCCTACTGCGGTGTTTTTTCTGCTTGCCTTCCAAACACAATTATTTGAGGGAGAAAAATTAAAAGACAGATCCTTCTCCATTCTAAGCAGCTACATTATGTGGACCAGTAGACATGGTGGTTATATTTGTTTTTCTTTTCTGAGGGGAATAAAGGGACAGTAGAGAGAGTATGCAATGTAATTTTTGTCTGTTACAAACTGGACTAAACCTGTATCACATGGAATATCATGGGCTTGTCACAAGACAGGAACTGGGAGCACAGATTTGAAACATTAGCGAAACACAGTGTATTCAGTCCTCTGCGCTGTTGCAGACTCCCATTATAAGCCAGTATTTAAGATGGGTCACAGCTGTCGCCTTCGTACGGCGTGGCGACCTGGTTCAGGAACGGCACGGCGACCCCCCTCCCCGGGGCACTCGGGCCATCGACTCGCAGACACCAATGTGGTGGACGGCAAATGGCGTTTATTGGTAGATAACACGGTGTTATATACCTTGGGTTTACGACGTCATTTCCGCCTGCTTACTTCACACCTAAATGCTACTGGCTATTAGGGGAGGGGGTCCTATCTTTCCGTACAGCGCGATATCTTCCGGCTGCCTGATCCTAACTACCCACACACAGCTGCCCTCCTTTTCTGAGGATGATGTTGTTCCTAAACCACCTTATTGAAGCTGGTGCTAACAGGGAGAACAATACCACCAATGTCAAATGTTTTTCCTCTTTTACGGCATTCCTGCATGCAGCTTTACTGAGAAATACAAGCTATTGGACACCGTTAACTTACACGTTCACTCCTTGCTTTTAAGAGGTTCACCATTTAGCCTAGGGTTAAATATATTTCCCTGGCTCAATACCCAGTTTCAGTCATGCAGTTCTAACCTGAATAACACACTCAATACAAGCCAACATGAAATGACTGCATTGCAGTTCATAGCCGAGAGCCTTGGTGTTTGCATGCATTTTCAGCACAGCCAAATGCAGTTTTAACCAACTTATCTTTTGAGAGCTCCGTAAGTAGTGTAATACTTACTTATTACTTTTTTTAGTTAAGTGGACCTAACTACACTTGCATACCTTGCAATAATGTCAGAGACCAATCAGTGTACATACAGCTAGTAAAGTACTAGGTTACTTTTTGAGCAAGACATTTCT
This sequence comes from Calonectris borealis, assembly GCF_964195595.1. Lineage (NCBI taxonomy): Eukaryota > Metazoa > Chordata > Aves > Procellariiformes > Procellariidae > Calonectris > Calonectris borealis. Next base: position 60,221,256 of record NC_134352.1, read on the forward strand.
TGCCAGAATATAACATTTCTTCAAGGTTTCAGCTATGCTTGTTTCAACTGAATTCGATGAGTACAGTGGATATTGGGAAACTTACTTTTATTTAAATGATGAAAAATACAGCCTGCAATTGGGATAACGTATGTATATGTGAAGATTGTATGAGTAGCCAGTACATTTAAGCACCTACAAACATGCATTACCACCATGTGCAAATATGCCTGTACTGTTTATTTGCACACAAAAATAAAGCTAAATAATTATGTGCTTGTAGTTATCTTCAAATCTGTGTCTCGGAGATTGATTGTGTCTAAAATAGTTGAAGATCACTGGGCTGCTTTTTTATGCACTGCAGGTTATTTTCTGACTCTGCCTATCCCATCAGAGATCAGTGATTTTACCATTTATGCCACACAAATTTATAATCTTACAAAAGTGGCCAAAAGAAGGAAATGCCTCCCAAAGGAAAAGCCTGAGGGCCATGGTGATTTCACACATTTAATTTGGCTGTCGCCTACAGTTTTTCCTCCCTCTCTCAAATGCCATGGGATCTCTGGCTGATGATACATCACTTCTTAAATCAATGTGTCAAATGGAGTTTTTTAATCAAAATGAACATTTTAAATATGATGGTGCACTCTCTTCCAAGTCCCTGTTTGATTAATTCTGCAAAGTATTTAAGTTACGATCTGCAAGCTTTCATTTATAGAAATGTTCATCTTCATTATTTGTGTATTTGTAGCTCTAACTTTGCATCTTGCATCAAACTTTGGGCTATGAAATGAAAGAGAGGACGTATGAGCTCCTTGGCAAGAAGAAGAAATATTTTCACAGAGAAAATGTTAATGAACTTCATTAAGACATGGAACGAAAATAATTTAATGGCTCTTTGTCACAGCTGAGTAAATGTCTTCCTTCCAAATGTTGTTGTTGGATTTAATCAAACAAGGATCTTAGAACCTTTCGAAGTCTGACTTGTCATTTTATCTTATACTACTAGTATTTCAAAGAATTGGAAGCAAATTGTATATTGTGATAGATACGATTTGAAATAGCTACTTATTCCGGACCTTTGGCTTGTTTAAGGGAATGACAGTGCTGAAAAGTATGGAACACAATTAATTTTTTAACCTACTCTGACTCTATTTTAGAGCAGATGTAATTCTTTCCTTGAGATGGGTACATATATTCTCATTGTACACACCTGGTTCCCCTGTTTGAAGTACCAGTTTGGTATTGTTTCAAATGTATGGAATATCACTACTTTCATAGCTGATGCAGAATCAAAGTCACTATACTATACAAGTATAAATACTTAAATGAAGGAATCATCCCGAGTTACTGCTAGAATAGGTACATGAATATGACATATGTAAATTTTTTAAACTATTCATGCAAAAACTTGTTTAACAACAGCTATGGGGATAATTAACAGTTTATCCAGGACACTGTTATTTACTGACATTTATAATACAGTTTATTTTTTCATTTATTCTTACCCACTTTGTCAGCCCTATACCGAATGGGAAGGCTTGATAGGAGGGGATGATATAAATGTAATGTTTTGCAGTTTCATGTACTACAACAAACTAACAGGCCACAGGAGTCCGAGAGGAATTACTCGCAGATTTATTATGTGACTGGAACAGTGGGCGACTTAGCAAAGTTCTGTCCATATTTTTTTTTTGTTGAAGAATCTCGGATTTTACACCCAGGCCAACTCTACTTATTACTCAGACTTCTAGATGAGCAAGAGAATGAACTATTCTCTTCCCTACTAACTGTAAAATATTGTTCTCTGGCTCTCTTAAACCAATGACCCTTTTACCCAACATCTAGAAGTCTTTGTTCCAGCTAGTGGAAAAAAACCCAAGAGTTTTTGATGACATGTTACATACGTCAAGTTATTCCAGTTTTTCTTAATAAGTAAGCTTTTCTCGGGACAAACATGTCATGGACAAGTGTCTTCAAAGACTCACAAAAACCCATTTATCAGGCAGACAGATGTTTTTATCTGACTTTTTTGGGGGATTGTAGAAAGTTGGAGAGTAATGTAAAGTAGGAAAATTAAGAAAATGGTGTAAAGTGACACTGGCTTTAAATCCATAGTGTTAAAAAAGATCTACATTCTCAAGGATAGGCAAAGGGGGCCCATTTGCAAATTTTTTCATGTTACGTTAGCTGGACTGAAATTATTTGCTGTATACTGGTTAGCAGTGGAGAGCCTCATATGAAGTTGAGGGAGTATGGATGAACATAACCCATGTGATGTGTGATTCTCTATTGTACTGTGTATTGCTTTTGTCTGGCATTTGTCAGACCTGCTCATTTTCACAGAGCACAAATATTTTTCTAATCCGCTAGAATTCAGGGTGATTTTCAAGGTTGGTTCTGAAGTTGCCACTAGCAAGTCTTGTTAAACGGAGATCATGAACTGATAGATACAGCCATCTAAACAATTTTCCATTTAGACATTTTAACAGTGCCTTCTGGCACTATTGTAAATACGTAATTAAAAAGCCTGTTTAGCATCACCAGCACCTGCAGGTGTATTGGCACCACGCAGAGGATTATTCTGATCTGTTATTCTTCATTCTGACATTGGATTAGTTAATCTATTTCATTGACTCTAAATGGGAAAGCAGAAATAAGATGTGGGACCATTAGCAATGGAAGTTTCCTTTTTCATTCGTATGCTGTTGTGTGCTAGATGAGGTAGACCAGGTCTTTTGTCAGGCACTCTGAGGGATGTGTGAGTTTCAGACCTTTATTAATTTTGCTAACCTCTTCCTAATGAGGTTAGGCCTAATTCAATGTCTTTTTCTGAAACCAGTGGAAGGTCTTTGGTTTGGGGTGGGGTTTTTTTGTTGTTGTTGGTTTTTTAAATTTTTTTTTAACATCGTTTCTCTTGCCCCACCCTTTCACTTCTTTGGAACAAAGGTGGTAACAGCCACTCTATGGATAATGCAAAATAAAAAAAGTTATTTCCGCCCATTTACAAGGAAAGAAGTTTACACAGTAGTGGAATATAGTTACAGTAAGGGGAGTTAATGGCTGATTAAACACTGAAGAAATAATCAACTCTTAGCTTTAATATCGTACAGATACCTTCACTAGGAGCATAGTTTTATTAATTAGTTCTTAGTATCATATGCTTTGATCTGCTGAGTTGGATACATCTGTTATTAATGTAGGTGTATATACTTTGGGCTTTTTGTTTTAATTCAGCACACTAATTAAAAGTTAGTGATATTCATGGACTCTGCTCTGTTTTGAGTCAGAAGCAGGACTAGGCAAATAAGAAATTAACATTCAGGCAATAAAACATGTAGCCAAAATGAACAGTTTTGATATGAAATGAGATGATTAGCGTAGATGATTGCGTGGGCAATTTAAAGCTTTAGTGAAATACACTTTTTTGCTTTGAAAGTTAATTAATCCTAACACATTGCACAGTGCTATGCACTGTTCCATCATATGCAGCATTTATAATCATTCTCATTCCCAGCATTGCCATGGAAGGGCATTTCAAATTGCAAAGTCACAGCAATTTCTAGCATGCCAGGGTCAATTCAGAGATGGGCAAAAGAGGCATTGAATTTAGCATCTAAATCTGAGAGCAGAAAAATCCAGAGGAACCTCCACAGTTGCAGTGAAAGCAAACAGGAATTAGGGGTATTAGGACAGCTTAACTACGTGTATTTTATCTGAAGCTTGTCTGTTAGGGTATTCTCGCTAATGCCAGGGAGAACTGTTGGATCAAAGGAGAAGAGAGTGTGAAAATCATATGTTCAGTGATAACACCTAGGGAATCTGTCAACAGCTTCACATCATCACCTGGGATTATCTGAGTTTTTGTTAAAGTCTGTGCTCTATATAGTGCATATTAGTAACAACCATCTTGTAAAAATATTGTTTATGTGGAAAGAAAAATATCACGTATTGGCTGGTTCTTACAGCCCTGTGTTGCTAAATTTGAATGCTGATTGATTATTTCTGTTGTGAGTATCAAGGAAGCAGTGCTTTGGTCTTTTTCTTTATAATGCATTGTTGATTTAGCTAGCCAAGCAATGTGCTGCTGTTTGCTGCAATAATCACTACCAGTATTCAGTTTGTAAAGGATTCTAATGAAGAAAATGGAATAACTCTGATCAATTTTGTTTCTGAGAAATCTGTTATGGAATAAATAAAAATGATGTTAACATCTGGTAGTAGATGGCACTTTTTTAAAAGACTTACTTATTGATATGATAACGTTCTTAAAACAGAAGTGATGATGACAATGTACTGCAAAGGTTTACCATATTCTCTATTTTGCTGCCTTATCAGAAAATACAGCTATGAAGAAAATTGCCCATCCTAGCAAGTAATCTATTACCTGTCACAATCTCTGCAGTTACTGAGCTTCTTCTATGCATTTATTAATTTATCTAATTTGGATCTGAGGAAAAGCAGGAGCAGTTATTCCTTTTGTTAGTACAGTGTTTCAATTAAAACAATATCTGAGTACACGGGAAACTCATCTGTTAAGACAGAGTATTATTTCATTAGTAAAAAAACATATATCAGCACACTTCCTTGTGTAAATTTTAGATATATTATAAGGTGAACATCCCTAGAACTGTAAGAAGAGTTTAGCACACAGACTCTTAAAGCAAGAAAATATTTTATTTTTCAAAATTAACAGATAATGTAAAGGTCCAGAGCTAAATCACCTTGTTCTGCACTTAATCCATGAACCAGAATTAGTCTCATTGACCCAATGAGAGGAAACATGGAAGCAAAATGCCAATTTTTTTTTCCTGTTGGAATTAAATCGAGCCTATACCACAAACACTTCGGGTCATAAAACTCACACCTGAGATACAGGAAACAAATGAAAAGTAGACATATTAACTACATAAATTTAATACAAGCATGCCAGAGGAAACAAAAATATTAACTAATACCTCAATGAAATTTGTGTGAATGATTGTTGTGGAACCTTTGACTTCCATGTGGATGGTATTTCTGTTATAGCACTGGAAAAGCTTTGGTCAAACCTTTCCAGCTATGGATTTTCATGTCTGGAATTTCCTTCAGGGTGGACACACACTGGAGTAGATTCATGATGTGGAAATACATGCAAGTTGTTTTCCTGGAAAAAACTGTGGTGGTTTTTTTTTAATTTAATGGAGAGGACAGAACTGCTCTCACTTCTCCTTTCTTCCCAAGGAAAAAAATTGTCTTCCTGGCTCATCTTTGATCTTTGTAAGAGCACAGCTGGGTGATGAGTTTGGGTAACCATGCCATGAGACAATTTTCACTTCAGTCTCAATGTTAAATCAAGACAAATATATTGTAGGTCTAAATTGGTCTAAAATTTTGCTGACCAATTTTGTATTGTCAAATTTTGTCTTGCATTAGATGCTTTCTGCTTTCTGAGCATTCCATATGTCCTATTCACTTAGTTTCAGTTGTCTTCCAACTATCTTGGAGGTTCAATAGTGGGCTTCTACATCTACTTCACTTTTTCAGTTTGGTTGTCTGGAAAATTTGGACTTGATCCTTTTAAAAGGGAAAAAATTATGGAAAAAATTGTGGTGTTTTTTTTTTAATTTCCATTTAATATTTTGGACTTTTTCTAGGCTTTATCTTTGTTTTGTATTTGTGAGACTTCTCTTTAGAAGTACAGTACTTGCCTACCTCATGACAGTTTTCCTTTGGTTAAATCAATCATCAAATTATGCCTGTCATACTATTACAAACCTGTATTGTTTGAGTTGCTTGTGTTGCTGATGATGTTTTTTCCCTTATTATCTTAAAGGTCGTAAATCAGTTTACACGTAGAACTCTTGAGTTACTTGCTCTTTCATTTTCCTATCTATGCTGGTCAACTGAGTGTGATCTTGCTTTTGCTCAGCTTTGCTTTTCGTTCCATTTTCCTGGCTTTCATGGTTGAGTTCTTCTATCTAATATTGCAGTTCATCAGTATTGTCTGAGAACAGGATCATTTTGTCTGAGAACCAGATACAGTTCACTTGATTTCTATTTATGTGGAGTTTCTGGATTGGTATCAGATTGAATGTCATCAGATATTTTGTAGGTATATTTGAAAGTGGTATAAGAAGGTGCTTGTTTTCTTTTTTTCTCTTGATAGAGCAAAAGGACTATTTATTGTATTGTTTTTATTTGATTTATTTGTGCTAGGAATTATATGCTGTGTATTTTTGTAGCCTTTACATCAGAGCATTTCCCTGAGTTGTTTTCCTGTGTAAATAGTAGAGAAACGGACTTTTAGAAATTAATAAACATTTTTTAAAACTTGTTTTCGATTGAAACAATGTTTTTTAGTTTTCTTCCTTTCACGAAAACATTAACATTTCTGTATTGCTCAGCATGTTTCAGAAGAGGAGACGAGGTTGTCTTTTTTTTCACTGATCTCGCTGGGATTCATTCATTCATTGCAATGAGTGTGAATTTATATCTTTCTTTAGTTATTATGGAGATAAAGTTGTCCTTTTTTAGTGACTGTGAAAAATATCCAGAATGTCTACTAAGCTAAAAAAATATACAAAAGCTAAATGGTCTGCCATCCGAAGACTTGTCACTTTGGAATTATTAGTATTAGAGAACTAAGGATGCAGGTTACTCAGCTGCAAGTCACACTCGAAAGTCCAAGAATCACTGCAGTGTGATAGATACTGTACTAACATTTATATTGAGACTGACTACTCAGCATTCATTTTAAAATAGCCTTATACCTTTACTGTATTTAAACAGATAACCCTATTACCATGATTGCTAAAAATACTTCTAATAACGTAATAGTAAGTAAAACTTGACTGTTTGTAAATATATATATCAAGCAGAAGAGCAAAAATCTTCAAAACAAATGTGTAATTAAGCATTTGCACTATAGAGTATGAAATTGCAGATTGAAGCCTGTCCGCAGCTGTCCTGGAAAGGAATGCAGGAGGAGTGGATTAGTCTGAAGAGTAGTAATAGAAAAAGAGCTTGATATGCTGTGGCATTTGGGGATTTGCATATATTGCATATTATTAGGTAAGAGCAATCATTTAACATCTGAAGTTAAAACACAAAATGATTGCTGTGGAAAACAGCTAGCATTTACATAAAGGAAATCCATGGCTTGAGAAGTCTTGCACTTGCAAATACTCATGCAATCTTTTAATTTTAGTTAATATGGTGACTGGCTCACACGTTTTTTGGAAAACAGTACCCATCAACTTTTTCAGATGGCTGAACAATTAATGTTTTACTCCTTTAACCACTTACATCTACACCTTAAAAACTTCCCATTCCATAAATATAGAGTTTGTTGTTCCACCACTTCAAGCGCTGTTTAAAGAAAAGAAGAATAGTTGTTACAGAGGAATATTAGTTTGCGGCAGTTCTTTGTGTAAGAATGTTGGAGTGTTAGTACCTCTGAGGAGGTGAATGGCATAATATAGCAAATAAGAACTGAAGACCCAATATTCTGACTACACAGATGGTTTTAGACATCCAAAGACAGTGGCTTTAGAAAATGGAATTCTTCCACCAATTTTGGATTTATTACAGTTTTCTTATATTTATCATCTTAACGGAAAAGTGTTTGCTTTAATTACCTCCCATTATAAATAGTTAATTAGACGTTATGTTTGACTGAAGTTAGTTGCAGCATGGGCTGCGATTGTTTTCCAAGTCTTTTCTGATCGAAGAAACTAATCACAGATTATAATTAAGTATAGTTCTGAAAGATTATAATCTTTAAACTCTGAATATGCTGTTTATCAGAGTTAAAATAAAGATAAATTTGGATATTCTTACTCATTAGGCTACTTACAGGCATTGGAGTTCTTCACTATGAATTGTTATATTCTCAACAATAGCTATACGGGAAGATCCTACTGCAAGTGAATAGAACACTGATTGAAGTACAGTATAACTCTTATGAAAGGAGTTTTTCTTCTCCTGGAGCTCTCTTAGGACCACATCTATAATCTCATTTTCCAAAATACAAATAATATTTTAATCTTTTTTTTTAGAGTCTTTTTTTTTAATGAGAGTACTTTTCCCAGTTGTATGAAATGCATTCCTCACTCAGACAAATGACCTGAACAACACAACAGGAAAAAAACAAATTCAGGCTAGTTTTATATCATCTTTATAATAGGTGTGTTAAAGCAAAAGACGACCATCAGTGAGTCCCACAGCCTGAGTCTTCCTGTTTCAAGGAAGTTTGACTCTACTTTCATTGCTTTATTTTCTGGTGGTGAAGTTGTATGCTTACAGACTGATTTCTCAGAAGGGTTTGACTATCATTCAGATACCAGGCTATGAATTGCAACAGACAGTGGCAAGTAATGAAGTTATGACAGCACAAGGAGTAAAATACTGTTTAACTGAACCTCAGTGACTGATCATGCATGTGTTCTTATCCCATTGCTTAAATTGCCCATAACTAGCATTTGGATACCGAGGGAGTTGTTGGTCAGCTGCTTTGTAAGGTTAAGCTGTTGCTAGCAACCTGAAAGATGCTGTGTGCACATTCATTTAAAAAATATCTAGCCACCTGGTAACCAAAGTGTGTGCATGGTGTAAACCAATTCCAGACTCGGGTCCCCTCATCTGAAGAGCATGCAAATGTGTATTTTGCACATATGTACAATGAGGAAAATCATTGAAGTATGTAGAATTTCTGCTGTGGAAAGAAAGTACAGGTTGTTAAAACTTGATAGAAGACAATATTCATTTTAGCATGGTGTGAGTTTCTTTTCAGCTGCCAGTTGCCTCTTCTCAGTGCCTTTCCATCAAATGACAGAGTTTGAGATTACACATTATTTTGTGGGGAAAATCGATGACTTGTGTTACAGATATCATTAGTAGTCTTTGTATTTTAAAATAAAGATTGATTTTTAAAAATGTGTTCCTAGGATCATGCTGGATGTCAAATCAGTGTGTGCCTTGTGCCAAATAAGCTAACTTCTTTAGAGGCACAAGTGTGCTGTAGCAAAAAGAAAAAGAAAACCAGCTAGTTTTGTGATGAGTAGTAGCTGCTCAAAAAGGGAGTACAACCCTCAGAATGACATGCTAGATTAAAATCTGTATACATATATGTACACCCATACAGTTATTGTTTTGATGACCAGTGTTTAAAGATAATGAGAAAAGGGAGCAAGGTCTGACCAACAACAGGGTATTTAATTTTTATGTAAAATGTAATATGTGATTTATGAAAGATGTACAAAAAAATTATAGTGTTTTCCCCATGAGATTTATGTTCTGACCAGTGGCATGACATAGAGCTACAAAGTTTGGAAAGGAAGGGATGATGAAGGGTAAAATGATAATCTGATGTCATTGGTTACTTGCATCTGTTTGTTAAGTGGTTTTCAGCTATTTTAACTGTTCATAGTTAAGAGTTCCCCTTTGTCACTTTCATGGCTTATTGTGAATGTTGCTGCAGGGGCGAAAGGTCTTAAAGAATGATTTGAAAGTTGAAAGGAACAGGACTTCCTTTATGGGCTGCAGGCAGGGTTATGTTCTGTGTAAAGAGAGACAGAAAATATGAAAAAGAAGACAGACAGGAAAATACACTGAAACAGGTAGTATTGGTAGCTGCAGTAGGTTCAGGATGGAAGGAATAGAGATCTTTGGTGGGCGTGAGGGATTGTGGAGGGTCTGCAAGGCACTTAGGAAAAAATTCGAAGTTAATATAATGGGAAAGAATAAGCTAATGGTGCAGCTCAGAGAGCAGCTTATTTATAGCAGTTTATTGATAGGAGGAGAATATTATTTTTAGCAGCATTTTTTGAATGCTTTTCAGAAGAATTACATGGGTATAAGAGAGGCCAAAGCACAGTACAATGACCAAAGGACTTGTCATGAAAAAGAAAGGTTAATGTTTTTAAACTTTTTTCATTCATCATTCACAATGTTTTGATATTTCTGGGCATCACAAGGAGAGTAGTTACTTGTAAAATTAAGATTATTTGCATAAAATATTTAAAAGTTATCTCTATAAAGAAATACAAAACTATTCGATTGGCCTTCTCTGAGTATTTCTAATATTAGAGTGTTGACTGGGAAAGCCCAACAATGTTTACGTATGAAAGAATGTAAGGAATTTCATTTTAACAGTAAAAATTAACAATTTTATTTGCCTTTTTGAAATCAGTCCACTGGCAATGCAGCTATTGAACTATTTTTGCTAAGTTCTTTCAACCAATATTGACAAGCAAGCACCAGCTCTGCTGGATAGAGTTTCCAAACTGCTTGTGAGCACTGGTCTACCTGCAGCATGGTACAGTAACCTTGCCCACAGGAGAGATCTTAAAGCAGTTGAGCGAATATGCTAAGCCACTTGCGAAGCTTTGTCTCTTTAGGACCAGAAAATGTATGAGCTGTGTGTGCATTCTCAGGAAAATCTCAATTATTGGAATAAAAATTTCTGATCAGAATGAAGGAGCTATCTGATAAAGGTCTGTTGCTAAACACCTCTAAATCAAAAAGAATATTGTAATGTCTGTGTCCTTCCTGGGCTAAGACGAAAGAGAACAAAGATACCTTAGGAATTCTGTGAATTCTGGATTTACCTACATTCTCATCAATATCCTTTGATGAAAGACTAAGATCCCAGTAATAGCTAGAAAATGTCCATTGACAAAAGTTGTCTTGAGAGGACATTTAACTTGTTCTTAAGGAACTTTTTGGTCTTGCTTAGGTAAAGAGATAGTTAATGCTTCTGTGATGAGCAGCAACGGATCTGTCATCCTGTCCTGAGGGACTCATGGAGAAGACAGTCAGTCTAGAAATATCCTGTTCTTATTTTATGTTGGCTAAAAAGGCAGCTTCAGGAAAGACTGATTCGCTAGTATTAGTGACAGTCAATGGCAAAGGGCATTGATAAAAACAGCATACTCAACCTAACCAAAATATAAATATCTTGCTAATCATTTAACACAATGTGTGTTCTATCAAATGTTTTAAAATGATGTCTCATAAGGAAGCAGCAGTTGAAACTACTTGTACAAAACAGGAGGGGGAACACGGACATTTTGGAGTGCATGAGACCCTGCAGATGTCAGCACTTCAGATGTTAACATCTGGAATTCCAAGCATGGAAATACTGATGAATGATCTCTACATTAATATGCAGTTAACCAAGCCCAGGCATTTAAGTATTTCTTTCCGTTTTCTTTCCTTCCAACTGCCTTCTGCAAGACAGAGGGGATTCTTTGGGAGGCCAGAATTTTACACAACAGCAATTAAAGCCCAGCAGAGTTGCTGGGGAATTTGTCTGTTCTTGTTCTTGTTCTTGATCGAAAAGAGACACAGGACAAGGATTGCTAGTATTTTAGCTGCTTCCAGCTACTTTATATTTAATTCCTGCTCTGTAGTAGACGTATAAGATAGTAGCAACTGCTAGGTAGATAAAACCCAATCTGGGAAGTTCAATAAGAAAGTAGGTGGAAAAAGAATAATACGTGTGTCAAACAAAATACAAATCTGGTTGGTTCTGTCCAAAGCTTTGGGCAAAGGGAACTACTTTTTCTTCTGACAGTCTGCTCAATGTGTTGTGCATCTTTGCCAAATGTCCCACAGAAGGTTTGTCCCTGGAATGGAAATAATGTACAATATGCTAAGATGTGAATGGTCAGAGTGTTAAATATTTAATATACCTTTCTGGGGAAAGTACTTCACGTTGAAAACATCATTAATGTTAAAAAAAAATCACTCCAAAATAATTTTTCCCTATCTCTTTCTAATGTATGTAGCTAAATAGTAATGTATCTGTTCAAAATTTTTTTTTTTTTGGGGGGGGGGGGCAATCAAAACATTCCAGTGCTCTTCTGTATACAGGACAGTGCCTTTTTAAATAAAGCAGTACACTGAAGTAGGAGGGAGAAAAAAAACAATCAAGCTGAACATCTTTAATTCTATAGATCTCAAATGGAAAGTGTCTGTTTCATAAGCAGCTTCCTTTAGACTTAACATTTCTTACTACCAGTGGTTAATCCCCTACAGAACTGCTTTTATTCTAGAAATGTTCAGACAATTTGTTTCTGTAGGGGAAGTTACATTTTTTGCAGTATTTAACATGAATGCAGTTTATTACTGAGGAAATAGAGGCATTCTTTCTCCCATTCAGTCTTATTTGCCTGTATTTTAATTGTTTTAGCTAGAGGCACCTTGTTTAATAATTATGTTAAGCTTCAGTATGTCTGGTAACAGATGACAAAGACACAATAGGAAATCTGTTCTCCCTAGATACATTGGCAAAGCTATGCATATAATTTCTATTCACTGAGAAAGGATAAATTAATCTCTATACTGTTTGTTTTGTAAATATAGAAGATCAACTACTTTTGGTGTGGTCAATTGTGGTCAGTTATGTAGCTCACAAAACAACATCTTTTTTTTTTGTGTATTGCAGGTAGCATAGTGTACCTTGGGATGATGGTGGGGGCATTCTTCTGGGGAGGCTTGGCAGACAAGGTGGGAAGGAGACAGTCACTCCTGATATGCATGTCTGTCAATGGATTCTTTGCCTTCCTTTCATCATTTGTCCAGGGCTATGGCTTCTTCCTCTTCTGTCGCTTGTTTTCTGGATTTGGGTAAGCTCCTCTGGTTTTGTTCATTTCCACAATTCTGTGTGATGATAAAACTTTCCTATTTGCAAAAACACATTATTTAATGTAGAAATACAGTCTGTGTCAGGGGCGGGAGAATTAAACAAGGCAGCTATTACACTCCTAAATAACAACCTGAAGGGGAAGAATAATGATTTTAGGGGAAAGACACAGACTGCAAATTGTGAGATTGGGTCCTGTTCTTATTTTGCAACAGACTGTTTTGTGAACTTGATCAACTTGTTTAACTCTTTTATGCCTCTATTGCTTGTTCAGTCAGCAAAAAAATACCCTCCTCACAGGTGTACTGTAACATTTCAGTAATGTTTGTAAAGTTTCTCATGTCTTTCTGTGCATAATATTGTTTATAATATCACTGCAGTCAAGACTGTCAAATTTAAAATGGGGCCCTAGAGTGTGCCAAATGTTATTGCTGTCTCCAGAAGAATGGTGTTTGTGGCCCTGTGTTTGCTTTACTTTTCTTTCCATTTAAATAACTTCTCAGTTGTTGGAAAAGTTTAAGATAGTATGGTGTTTGATTAAGTTTATAATTTTAAACTTACATGAGCAGAGATTGAGATATACAAGTAAATTACTATGAGAAAGCTCTACCTTTACTGCACCCTTGGATAATCAAGAGTTCTGTTCTGCAGAGTGGTTGGTTTAGCACTTCTGATAATTGTTTAATTCAGATTAAAACTCCCAATTACAATTCCATTTTAGGCCACTATCAATCTTTAGGATGCTGAACAGGCAGGAGCAAGTGAGAGAACAGTATGCTGTGTCATAAAGCCATGTACATGAAGTCCACTGTTTGTGTGGTTTGTTGGCTTTGGTTTATGTAGCCTTCACTTGTGTGATGTTTGCAGTTTTAGAAACCCCAGAACTGGTCTGAAGTAGGGTAGGGCTAGACACCCATACCAAAAAGAAACTGCCTTAGCACTGAGTACTATTAAACTGATTTAGGAAGGGGGATGGAAGGACAAGGGGAGAGAGGAAGGAGATGTGATGAGTCCTCTTGCTAGAGGAATCTCCTTAGTCTGTCACCAAAATGTCAGATATGACTCTAAAAGAGATCAAGAGGAAAAGGCAACTGTTCTAATTCTTTAAAAAAACTTAGAAAAACAAAACAAAAAAATTCCATCCAGCTTCTTTACATGTTTTTCATATCATAGGTCATTATTAGTTCCAGGTGCTATGTTTTGTCTCTCCATAGAGAAACATAAGTCATATTGCATGACACTTTCACTCTTCCATGATCCTGTCAAAGTTCAGAAGCTTGTTGTATTCCCACTTAGCCTGCCCAATTCATGAGGGCAGTACTGAACCCTTGTGCCACAAAGGTTTTTCTTTTGGCAGACATGTTTGTGACACTGTTGGCTTTCACCCAGATTGTCCCTCTTGGGGCATGCGGCAAAATATGTATTTGTCATGCCTCATGCCAAACTTGCCTGCAGGGTCTCCTCCTCACCAGTAGCAGTAGCTTTTCCAGTAACGTACAGTGCCTGGAGCTTTACTTGTGATAGATGAATGTCCTGGATTGAGAAGCATGTTCCATTGTGTACCCAGCTTATAATTAATGGTTTTTGAAGGAGCAGACCCTTCATATCTGTATCTTATACCTCTGTGTGGGTCCCCACTGTGTCCTCCTACCTCATCTTTGAGAGCTGCATGAATAGATGATAGATAATTTGCCACCATGTACTACTATTTTAAACCCCCCCCAAAAAAACCAACCAACCAACCAACCACAACAACAACAAAACCAAGGCAGCATGAGCTGCAGAGTCATTACTCACAGCAATTACTGCAGAGAAAGATTCATGACTGGCTCACATTTGCTGTTTTCTTCAAAGACCGGATTTTTCCCCAGAATAACCTCTTTCAGCTGCTATCAGAGTTGTATTGTAAAAGCCACGAGACTTCTAGAACTGAATCTGTGCTTCATACTCTCAAGATGAGGGGAAGCTCTTCCTTCTTCTGTTCTCACTGTTTGCCTGTGGTGATGCAGTTTTCCCACCAGACTTTACATGTTTGGAGCCCTTCTTTTGCATCTGCTCACTCACTCTCAGAGAAGGATTACTTTTCACTTAAGAGCGATATTCAAGATGGTATTTGTGTCACATCTGCCTTTCCTCTTTTTTTTGATCCCGTTTTGGGTATGATCTTATGTTGAGAGCAGCTGTAACAGCAACAGACACATCATATGCCAAGCACCAGGAAAGAAGGGGGAGGCTAGACTGTTTCAGCTGCAGAGGCAGGAAAATAAAATCTTCTCAATTTAAACAGCTGGGCACAAATATACCCGCTATTAGAGCATACATCTTACAGGTCTCTGTTTCCAGATACTTTGCATCAGCTGCTGTGCAAGAAGGCATATTCTTTTTTGTATTGCTTACTGAGGAACTCCCAGATATTTGCACCAGCTTTGAAGCCGTATCTTCTTGCAGTATGACAGGAAATTTACTTAAAGGGTTTGAATCAAATCTTAAACATTTATTGCATTCTTTACTACATACCATGTCTTGCTTGAATGAAAAAGAAGTTGTGTCAGTTGAATGGGAATAGAAATTCAACTTAATTTGCCTTTATAACCTCTCCTCATCTTAGAGGTCCTGTCTTTGGACAGCAGATGTAAGTTCCCCTTTCTTACTGATATATACTGAATATCTATCTCTGTTACCAACTGAGGAGGCTTTGTTCCAGTAATTTTGTGTGCATCAAAGAGCCCAAATGTGAAATAGGAGTAATATTAAGCAAAGAACTGAATAGTATGTTTTAAAGGCAAAATAGTACCATTATTCAGATTGGAGAAGAGCTTTCTCAAGGGGTAGGGAGTTATCTGGACAATTTCATATAATTAAAAGTCAATAAAATATTAAGAAGTATTCAAAAGATATAAAATCATTTAGGTGTATAGAGTTTAAACTGTTCTGTTATCTTCCAGATAATATAAAAACAGATTCAGAAGCATGAAAAATAAAACCAGTATCTGATAGAAGATTTTATTTATAAAAAATAGTATAAAATCAATTCTTCTCAGATTCTCTTGCAGTCAAAATGCGTTTATACAAGTAAACTGCTCAAGGAAAAAAAATCCCTTCTCATCATTTTTTTTTGCATCTGAAAAACCTAAAATTAGTAAAAATTTTGCATGCGAAAAAGTGATTTGGAATACAAAACAGTATAAATAATATTAAGATATTGCTGCGTAAAGAGCATTGAGGAATATGAAAATCTGAATGGTGAACTTAACTTAGTGAAAAGAATAAAGAAATGTTGGACAGTCTGCAAAATCATTTCCTCTTACAGAAAATATCATAACTGTGATTCTTCCATTGATTAATCCAAAATCAAAACTCAAAAGGAAATTGAATCCAAAAGCCTGATAAAGGTCTAGGGGCTTTAGACAGGGCTTCCTATCAAGTAAAAAGACCTAGATAAGAAACTGTAAGCTGTATTCATCATTAGCCATTGGGGGAATGTGCAAAGATTTATCATCAAAAAGCACCTTGTTACATCTGTCTTTGAAATTGTCAAAGGAAGGTGTCTCTCATACCAGAACATAACTCATAACATCGCTGCTAACTTGAATGGAACTGGAGTTGTTGCCTATTCAACACTGCCATTGTGAAGTATTATTCTCAGCTAGAGAATTTTATCTAACTTCTACTACAAAAACAATGTATTTATTTAATTTAAGCTATTACTTTACTATTTTTTATACTTTTAGAAACTGCAGTTTTTCTAAGCACAACAACTCAATTTAGAATAAAGTGCTTAAAATGCACTATATATTTGTATTATCCTAGCAAATTTCATTTTGTTTGTTTTGAAATAACCAAAGATGATACACGTTGGGAAAATGTATCATGCTTATCCAGCCCAAATGTTAATTCTAAAAGTAATAGAAATTTTCATGCAGTAGGAAGCTAGCTGAAATAAACATCCTGAGATGAACTACAGTTTAGAAATTCTTCAGACAACCTCATATGTTTGCTCCCATATGAAACAGATTGTTTTTCATAAGCAAAATAAAAAATGCTAAATAAATGTGTCCTATTTTACAAACCAGACATTATGTCCAGACTACAGAGATTTCTCTTAATTTGCCAAAACTGCCAGTTTGGCCAAATTTCTTCTCCAAACACACAGAAATATTGCCCCTTGTAAATAAGAGTCTTTCTCAAGATGTACTATCATATAGGGTTTTTTTTCCAGAATACTTTAGGCTATACTTCCTTAAATGTGAGACGCACCTTCAGACAGTTTTCTTAACACTTCCTCAGAAAATATCTCTAAAGCTACCTGCAGTACTCCTTCCACATTACTGGAATCTACCAAAGAATGCAGGTGTCAATGTAGTAGCACTAAACTCATCATTTAGATCTTTTCTCAAATTCTTCACACTCTTGTGAGGAATCAACAGTTAGCAAAAATCCAAAACTGTGGATGAAATTTCTTGTAACTAGCAGTTTTGAGGTGATTGCCTGTGCAAATCCACCCACACTAACTTTAACCACCACTTTTGTACATTATGTGTAGTGTTGTATATTCCCCTTCTCTTAATGGCCAAGACAGGAAGGACATATAAGCAGTCCATATGCATAACAACTGTAAAAATGTTCCAGCAGAGATATGGACCATGTGGACACAGCACAAGATTGTTGCCCTACACAAGCAGTTGCCTTTAGGAACTTCAGATCTAGACCAACAGGCTGCTTTTATCATAGAATCATAAAATCATAGAATAGTTTGGGTTGGAAGGGACCTTTAAAGGTCATCTTGTTCAACCCCCCCTGCCTCGGGCAGCGACATTTTCAACTAGATCAGGTTGCTCAGAGCCCCGTCCAATCTGACCTTGAATGTTTCCATTCAAGGAAATGGGGCATCTACCACCTCTCTGGGCAACCTGTTCCAACGTTTCACCATGCTCATTGTAAAATATTTCTTCCTTATATCTAGTCTAAATCTACCCTCCTTTAGTTTAAAACCATTCCCCCTTGTCCTGGCGCCACAGGCCCTGCTAAAAAGTCTGTCCACATCTTTCTTATAAGCCCCCTTTAAGTACTGGAAGGCTGCAATAAGGTCTCCCCGGGGCCTTCTCTTCTCTTCTAAACAACCCCAACTCTCTCAGCCTTTCCTCATAGGAGAGGTGTTCCACCCCCCTGATCATTTTTGTGGCCCTCCGCTGGACCTGCTCCAACAGGTCCATGTCTTTCCTGGGCTGAGAGCTCCAGAGCTGGACGCAGTACTCCAGGTGGGGTCTCACCAGAGCAGAGTAGAGGGGCAGAATCACCTCCCTCGACCTGCTGGCCACGCTTCTTTTGATGTAGGCCAGGATACGGTTGGCCTTCTGGGCTGCGAGTGCACATTGCTGGCTTATGTTCAGCTTTTCCTCCACCAGTAGCCCCAAGTCTTTCTCGGCAGGGCTGCTCTCAATCCCTTCATCCCCCAGCCTGTATTGACACCAGTTGCCCCAGCCCAGCTGCTGGACCTTGCCCTTGGCCTTGTTGAACCTCATGAGGTTCACACAGGCCCACTTCTCGAGCTTGTCCAGGTCCCTCTGGATGGTATCCCGTCCCTCAGGTGTGTCAACCGCACCACTCAGTTTGGTGTCATCTGCAAACTTGCTGAGGGTGCACTCGATCCCACTGTCTATGTCATTGATGAAGATATTAAACAGTACTGGTCCCAATACGGACCCCTGTGGGACACCACTCGACACCAATCTCGCTCCGGACATTGAGCCGTTGACCACTACTCTCTGGATATGTCCATCCAATCCAATTCCTCACCCACTGGACAGTCCACCTATCAAGTCTGTCTCTCTCCAACTTAGGGAGAAGGACGTTAGTAGGGGACCGTGTCAAAGGCCTTGCAGAGGTCCAGATAGATGACATCTGTAGCCCTTCCCGTGTCCACTGATGTAGTCACTCCATCATAGAAGGCCACTAGGTTGATTAGGCAGGACTTGCCCTTGGTGAAGACTTGCTGGTTGTCTCGAATCACCTCCCTGTCTTCCATGTGCCTTAGCATAGCTCCCAGGAGGATCTGTTCCATGATTTTCCCAGGCACAGAGGTGACACTGACTGCCCTGTAGTTCTAACTGCCTGTAGTTATAATTGTGTGTTATCAGTATTTAGTATCATGTTGTGTTTATCTTTTACCTCTTCATACCCACTTGCTCCACTTCTTTCTCATGAAACACCTTGTGTCCTCTCACCCTCAAAAGGTTGTAATCCTACCGCGTCTAATTCCTCTCCAGCTCCCAGCTGTCTCCCACCCATGGCTATCAATGTTTTCACACCGTGAGCTAATCGATAGCTCTGCAGGTGACTGGCTTCAAAGCTGATAGTGTATGCCAAAAGGGTAAATATGCTTCTTAGTCAAAACAAGGAAGCAGCTGGCAAGATCTGAGCTTTCCAAATAGCTTTGATCCAGCCCTTGCAGCTTCAGCTGTGGGTAAAGGATGCCTAATGTAAACCTGGGATAGCTGGGAGAGAAGTGGTCTTTCCTAAGACTGTTAGGAGAAGAGGACAGTATTCTTACGTGAAAAGGAAGACTATACAAAAGGGAGAGAAAGACTAGATAAGGGAAACATGTCAATAAGGTGGAGAGCCTACATGACAGAAAACAATCAAAAGAAAAAGTAAAAACTTGAAAAGAGCAATGAAAAAGAAGCAGCAGCAGCAGAAGAAAATCTGCAAAAGAAAGTGTTCATAGACAATGATTTTGTGATTACCCATACTGGCAGATCTGAAAGCAATTTGTCTGACCTATCTAGCTGAGCAAGTACTGCAGGCAAATTCTTTGCAATTATATGCTTGAATTTGACATCAAATTTGACTTCATTTTTTAAATAGTGTTGGGTAAATTTAGGGAATGAATTATTTACTCATCAGTTCAGCTTCCATCAGAACTGACAGCACTGTAGAGTTCAGTAAATAATCACATGAATCTTTACCACAAAGACTCTCTTGCTATTAACAGCATACAGACCACATGTGTACCTGAAAGACAACATCTCTAGTATACATAGTCCAAAGAGGCACTTGTATTTAAACATAGGTAGAATGATCAGCAAAGCTTAACCTATAGCATGCAGCAGCTTTGTAGGGCTTTATCAAGCCAGTTCTCAAGGAGAGCTGGTCAATCTGGCTGCTCACTCTTAGATACTTTGCCAGTCTAATGGCAGTTCTGAAAGGAAAACAACAGAGATGTTTTTTAATGAGATTTGTGGTAGTGGGGGTACAGAACTGTTAATAAGAAGAGGGAAGAGTAGGTGCAATTGGACAGAAGGACAAAGGGTGGTGCGTTGTTTCCAAATCTCAGGAGTGTAACACTGAGTCTACGTTTTGAGCTCTATCACTTTTTAACAAATCGAAGATAACAAGGTGACAACTTGAAAATGCCATCTCACACAGACACTATCTTTATTTTTAGTCTGGATGTTGTCTATGTTTAAAAGAGAAGAAGACAAGGCATGTTAGAAGAAGACCATCGTACCTTGTGCATTTAGTATTCTGTAAGGGTTTTTTTCATACAAGGATCTCTATTCCTTGTATGCTTTTGCATTTCAAACCCCTTTGGCTAGTGAATCTGCAAATACACAAAGGCTTCTGCCTGAAGCCAGAGGTTCCTGAATACCTTGCCGAAGTGTTTTCATACCAGCTGTCACACTGTGCAGTTGCCAAAATCTGTTGTGACAAATCAGAGCTCTGAAGGTAGGTTAGCAGACATTTATCATTTTTCTTTGTGACAAAGAAAACCCAAATGTACCTTAGCTTATTGTTTGTTTCACTGAATCCTACTCTCCTAGGGTGTATCACTTAAATGTCCTTTTGGTGTCTCCCTCCCCATAATTTCACAGAACAAACATGAATAGAGAGTGTAGAGAAATAACATTATAAAGGCATAGCTTTCAGTTTGGATGATTTTCTGGGGTCAGAAATTGAACCTTCTTTTGCTGAAAAGTGGGATTAGATCAGTTATTTCTGTATTGACATTTGCCCCTGAATAACTGTTGTTCTTTTTGCATCTAAAATTAAAAAAAAAAAAAATTGCATCAAAATGTTGGCTAAGGAGCCACCCTTCCTTGTGAATAAATAGAAGAAATGGTACAACTTTTTTTTTTGAAATAACAGAACTGAGCAAATATGACCTACCGCTCAAAACACATGCCATATGCATGCTGAGTGGAAGCTGAACTATGCAGGAGATGGCTTTCACTAGAGACTAAATGCAGCTGCAGGGCATAGGTACCAGACAGCGGAAGACTCTGTGTATATGAGTCTGTATATAAGCAAAAGCAGACAGAAAGAGGTAGCCAAAACCTAAAAATGTAGCTAGAAAGATACTAAGAACATAATTCTGAAAAAAAACAGAGTAAGAAGTAAGAGTAAAATAAGAATTTGGGAGCATCAAATAACATGTTCAGTCATTATTTTTTTCTCCAAACAGAAGTAACCCATAAGGCTCCAAAACCAGCTCGTCTTTTGCATCAAAAAGAGTAACAATATGCTGATTAGTTGTATTTCCTCCCAATTGAATTACATGTTTCTGAGAAAATACCAAAAATTTATGCATTCTGCTCTTGCTCTGCCTACTTCTGATGGGGTTTATTACAGAAGATGAAGAATAACTGAAAAAGATCATGACTGATGTTTGTCATTCTTTTGACTGACATTTATGCCATTCTTTCCATATATGGAGCAATATGTGAAGTAGAAAAAGGCTCCTGCTGTTTGTTAAGTGTTGTTCTTGCATATATTCCTATATATTTATTAAAAAAGACAAGGCTGAAGGAATGCATCCTGTTGTTTTAGGTGCAGAGACTGATCCTTATAGAGTGAGAGAGTTTATTTTATGGTCTTGAGCCAAGCTCACGATCATCAACCCAGAGGTTTAGACCAGTGGTTTTTTAATTTAAAAAAAAGTGTTCAGGCTCTACACAATTTTCCAGTGGAGGTATAAAAACCCCGTATAGTTAATTTGTACATACTCACAATATATTTGCACCTCATAGATACTTTTTGTGACCCTTTAGGAAGTAATGCATGGACTCCCCTCTGTGATCTGTGAATAACAAGTTTATGTCCGCTGCTTTGGCTGTGATGACAGAAGAAGTAACATACATGAATTACAGATGAGATGTAAAAACTTCAGTTTGCTTGAATCATTTGTATTTAAGGAAGTTAAAATCCTTCCCATCTTTTAGAATAAACATTCTTCTCAAGTCAGCATGGTTTTCACAGGCTTTTCATTTGCACATGCAGACGTGTGAAGGGAAGAATGTAGTTTCATGTATCAAAATCTTTTCTATGAATGAGGATGAGCCATATAATTTATAAACACAATAATAGCAAACAGCCCACTGTATTGAACCAACTAATTGCCAGAAGCAGACTTAATACTGTATCCTTGGGAAAATAGTGTTTGCATTTCCCGTAAAACAAAAGATGAAGTCTTCCTACTTTAAAATCAGTGGAAACTCTGCCTTCGATTTTGTGTGGAATTCCCTCCTCTGCATGCCGCCATCCATTCCACACAGTGTTGGTGGGATACCAAAGAAGCAGTCTGCTTTCAAACTTGTAATATAAAAATGTTGAGGATCAAATTCTGTTCCTTCCATGTAAATATGGAAGGGCTCAACTGGAGCCACTGAATTATTAAGGTCTTATATGAGTGTAAGTGAAGGTGGGATCTATCCTTGGATTTTTTTTACTATAGAAAGTGCATTCTTCCTTGCAGCTGTTGGGTGATATGGTGGGGTTTTTTTTAATATGAACATTTGATTAATTAATTCATAATGTGCAATAGCTGCTGAAGTATGTGAAAGATCCTCACAAGACAGTGATGGATTGCTCTGATCTTCTCTTGCCCAAGTCTTTGAGAGATAGTTTATGCTTCTGCTAGCAATGTTCAGGATACCAGATACCACATTAGTTCTATAACAGTAAATGGCTGTGGTACCAAGCACACATTAAAATTTCTGCAAGACTCAGACAGAAATTTCTTTGCTCCTTAACAATGTCCACTAGGTCCACGCAGTTTTTAAGGAGTTTCCTCGTTTGTTGTGATAACAGCTGTAACTCTTCCTGCTCTCCTTTTCTGCTGTCACTTGCTCTGCATTTGGGAGCAAGTTTTACAGAGCGGACGCATGGCTACTGCCACCCTCAGATTGTCCAGCATAAGAGCAAAAGAACGGTATTCTGCAGCAGGATGCTTCCTTTCCATCTCCTTCCTCTCTCCTCCAATTCAGCTGTTGATTAACCTCTCTAAGATTTTCATAATAGTTTCTTAGTCATTGTAATAGCTTTGCATTAGTGACATAGGAAGAGCTTTTTAGGTACTGGTATCCTAAAACCTTCTAGCAGTATCTCTCCACACTTAAATGAGGCCAGAAGGAAGAATATAACCAACTGAGAATTAAGTTTTCCATTCACACCATTAAGGTGTGAAGAAGTGCACAACACACTTCACTACACAGTTGCTATGAAACAGAGACATACAACTCTAAAAAGCAGCTGTTGTCTGTATGATGAAAACACATCCTTTATTTCTCCTTTAGACAGCAGACAAGTTGTTTTCACTGTTTAATCAATATGAACATAGTATCTGGACTTTTAAGCTTTTCTTAGCTTGTTGGTGTACTTACTGGAAATGTCAACTTAATCGCATCAGATGAAACAGAAAAACTGGGTTTTTTCAAAGCTGATTAATTTTTTTTCTGTTTATTTGCATATCCTAAATAATCATTTAGGTTTGCTGGCTCCAAAGTTCCTCTTCCATGTCTAAAAGGTCTATTTGTTAGAAACTTGCCCTATTAAATTGGTCAGTACAGACAATGCTTCTGTAGCCTTGGAGGACCATTAGGACATAGCATATGAGTCAACCCACCTAAACCAGCATCAACCTCCCATCCTCCATGGTACAGTTGTTTCATGCTGACAGGTAGGAGATGCCTTTTTTGCTGCCTCTGGTCAGGATCTCTGTACATTTTATGACATTAAGATAGGTATGTTCTTTCCACTTGAAGCATCCACCCATTTCCTAAACCATCATCCCATAAACATTTGTATGACCTACAGATGCATGACTTACTCCACCCATTGGAAACTCTACACAAGACCCACTTCATCGGAATTCCAGCCTAGGAAATTTAAGGGGGATTTCAAGAAGATTATATGTTGAGTCTTGAATTTCATAAGCATAAGGACTGTGTTTGCCTGAAACAAATCCTTTATAGAGAACGTTTTCAAGCACTTTGCAATAGGAAAACTATTAAAGTGTTAAATGTGATTTATTATCAATTGTGCTATATAGCACAGATGGTTTCAGGCTATATTTGCTACCATAGTAACTGCATTATAAAATAAAGAGAAGATACTGTACTTCATGAAAAGACATATGAAATGAAGAAAATTGTAAATTTAGAAGAACAGATTGGATAATGCAGCAGGAAAATTACCAAATATATATTTACTTACCACTCTCCATACTTTTCTTAATAAGCAGAAGCAATCAGAGAAAAAAGCACTTACCAAAATTATTCTCTTTAGGTGTAGGGTGTTATCGCATGAATGATACTGCCCTACATGCCACGAGCAATCTACTACATTAGGTCCTCTTGAAAGTGGGCACCTATAACTCCTCTTCAGCAGTTTCCAGCTTAGGCAGGAAAGAGGAAGACCTTGTTTGTGGTTCTGCTAATGAATTTTCAACATCAGAAAAAGAACTCTAATTAGATCCATGAGTACTGTATTTGGGCAATATTGTGGGAGTGCAATTCAAAGCTGTGCCTGAGCCCTGGAGGGTTAAGAAATCATAGCTGTAATCTGCTTACAGTTTGGGAACTGGAGACCCCCGAGTCCATAGCACCACTGAGGCGGCAGAGCTTCCCCACCACAGGAAAATGAGCTGTGATTCCGCGCTTGACCATGCCCCTTCCACTGTTCCTCACTCCAGGCTTGCAGGAGAACCTCGGAGGACAATGTCTCCCGTTGCCTATGACAGGGCAGTTCACTAGTGAAGACTTTTAATGTTTTCATCCATGAGAAGAAATGAGATATAGCCCTTGTTAGCTCTATATCTTACAAGAATTCATGGAGGTATAAACCTTTGCAGAACTGGCAGAGAGTATAAGAGCTAGCAGGCTCAACTATGGGAAACATTCATTGTAAAGCTAAGAGTTAACCAGTGGTACTTCATGAAGAGCTGTCTAGAAGGAAGTGACAAAGCAGCAGATCCCTAAACAAGTATAACAGCTCAATCCAATATTTCATCGTTGTACCTGAAGACGTCTTAAAATAAACTGTATTGCTATGGCACTGAATTTTCTTAGAGGTGAAATACCATTTCTCTATTCATGTTTTCCTTTTCAATATTTGTTTTAATCTGTTTCAAGCTTCCTTCTTTTTGCTCTCAGTTTGGCAGCTCCCAGATGACAGCATAAATATGCATTTATCTTTAAAATTCAGTTAAAAATTCAAACCATGCAAGATACTGCTTTAAAGTATGTAATGTGGTATGTGAGAATATCTCTTCAAGCTTGACCAGTATTTTCTTCAACAGGAAAAATAAAATCCACAAGGACTTGTTCTGTTGTGGAACGTTTGACAGCTTGCATTGATAGTGAAGAGATAAAGACAGTAAAAGATGATCTGGAGGCTGATACTGAAAATTATACATAATTTGAGTTACTCTAATTTTTATAAAATCAAGTAGAACTCTTATTTTTGTCCAACAAGCCTTCAGACAGTGTTTATTTTTACCATGTGAAAAACTGAATATTATATGAATGTATAGGCTTTTCATAAAAAACTTAAGTAAAAAAACAGCATGGGCTTAGCAAATCACATAGTGCAACTGAATAGAACATCTTTTTAAATATGCGTAAAATAAAATGTATTAGTAATGTAGTTGGCATTTAGTCACTTCTTGATTATCTAAAGCATCGGAGATAAGACTTGGAGAAATATGTATTATTCCTTGCAAAAATGACTAATATTTTCAGTTAAAAGCAATGTATTTTGACAGGTGTCAGTAGACTGCCTTGATTTCAGGATTTTTGTATGGTGAAAGTCAACGCTTTGTGCTGGTTTCTGTTCCAGCTGCTGGCATATTGACAATCCCCTTGAATCACTGAATGCAACGAATTGTACACAGAGTTTTCAAGGAAACATTTGACTAAAACTGTGTCCAAACAGGAAAGTTTCCTCAAGAGTTCCCCAATACATGGTGCAATTTGAGAAAAAACACTCTTGCCAGAAAAGCTGCTTCTAGTTTGGATTTTCAATGACTGCAGCTTGTTCAATGGGCTTGTTCAAACTTCAACTAGCTGTTACTCTCTCACTTAATCCATGATCTGTATCTCCTTTTAGGATTGGTGGAGCTGTGCCTACAGTCTTCTCCTATTTTTCGGAAGTGCTTGCTCGAGAGAAACGAGGTGAACACCTGAGTTGGCTCTGTATGTTTTGGATGATTGGCGGCATCTATGCTTCTGCAATGGCTTGGGCAATAATTCCTCATTATGGTAAGAAAAACATCTCCTTGTGATTTGTAGCTCTTCTAGTATGAAAGTACTCCTGAAGTGTAGTTTAAAGAGAAGGCTTCATGTCTGTTCTCAAAATACTAACCCTGCTGTTAAGAAAAATACTGATTCCTTTTGGTGAAAATAATAAGAATAGGTTGTACCCTAAATAACAAACAATATATTAAAAAGCACAAAAATTAGTCAATACCCATGTTTAGTCAGATTCTTCAGATTACTGAAAAACTGGACACATGAAAATATAATTGGAGTTATTGTTGATTCTGGAGAAAATAGGGAATGTGGAGACTTGCATCAGAGAAAATAAATTTTAAACTGCTAGATGTGAAATTTTTGCTCGCTTTGTTTGTTTGTTTGATACAGAGGTAAAATGTCAATTATTCAATCTTGAGAAAGAAGAGTAAGGACTATCTTAATGTTTGTAGCACTAGTTCTGAATATAATGCTGTGCTGTATGTTTCATTCTTAGTAGATCTTTTTAATGGTGTAGAAATGGAGAAATTGAACAGAGTGCACTTAAATGCTGTAGGGGTGAGTGAGGGCAAATGACAATCTTGCATTGAAAGCTTGCAATGGCTGAAGCTGTACACATATGTAATATAAGCCACTTTGTGAAAGAGCTCTTTACTGCCCTGACATGGTTAAACGTTATGTGGAGGTACAGATTCAATCTCTTGGGCTTGCCTTTTAGAAGAGTTAAGTGCTCATGGGTCTCCAGGATTGCTGAGACTGCTCAGGGATTCTTAAAAATCAGCCTCTGCAAGCGCTTCTCCCTGGCACTCCTCAAGACAAGTAAAGCAGCACTGTGAGTTAGCTGGCGTCCAAAGCAGCTTCCTTTAGCCAAGCAATGAGGTTTATCGCAGTTGGATTGTGAAAGAGAGAACAACTTCGTAAGGTTTGCCCAAAGTGATTGGAACATTTAGCAAGCGGTAATGGCCAGAAATAAATTATAATCATGCAGACTAATCAAATTTCTAGACTGTTGCATTAAAATTAATTTTAGAGTCCAGTACACCCAACCTGAATCTATGTCTTCAACCTTGCCTTTTGGCTTTGAATTGCTGGAATCAAAGAGAGGAATTTTTGCGGACAAGGCACATGTGGATAATTTATTTTTTTTTCCAATTAGTAAATTGCTCTGGATGCCAAGTACTTTTTGCTTTCCTATGGATTTTTATTTTCTTTATCTTTCAGTGGAAAATGCAAACATTATGACAGACTGATTTACATAGGTTGTCTAATTTCATTGTAGATTTTTTAAATAACTCAATAACCCTTACTGAGGTGCTTTTAAAATGTCACATGGCAGTATATCTCAATGAATAATAATGCACTTCCTGATACCGAAGCAGTGGCACTAGAGGAAATAATTTTCTTCTGTCTTTAACAGTGGAAGAATATCAGCAACAAAAAGCTATGCCGCACTGATTTCTTTTTTGTGTCCTTTTGCAAAACTCTTATGAAATCTCTTAAGAAAAAAGAATGTAAAAACCAATTTTAAAAGACAGTATTCTTCGGATATAAATCACTCTTCTTGCAGAATATTAAGGAAGGTTGTAATAGCCAAAAGGAGGGCTAAAAAGCAAGCTATAAACAACAGAAACAATCCTTTCTCACAGGAAAAGTAGTCAGTTTACACATCGTTTTGGCAAAATTAAACAGAATTTATTTATGGGGTTTGATAGGGTCTTAAAATTGTCTTCACTTTAAATTAGACTTTTTTGTTATGTTGTGAAGTTTAAAACCTGTGTCTTAGTTCCTAGTACAAATGTGGAATCACCCCAGCTCAGGACCAGAGGCAAACGGCTTTGTTGTCAGGATGCTGTGCTGAGCTCTCAGGCATTGCCAAGGACTCCCAGGGCAAACCCTGCTCTGGTACTCGGGAGAATGTGGTCACACGTTTGCTGTACCATTCTGGAAATGCTCCAGTCCAGACGAATACCAGCACAGATGTCTGCACCGTTTGTATCCCATGCTCTCATGAGGAGGTTCTTGTAGTGGTATTTTCTCTTGTTTCTACATGGTTTCCATGGAATTATTTTGCCAGAATTAAGGAAAGGTGCAGATTTTAATCCAAATCACTTCCAGTTCTTCTCATCATTCACACCTCTGACCAGGAAGCAAAACATAATTATAAACAAAGCAGCCCACCTACTTCTAAGGCTCATTTATATAGTGCATAGGGATTTCTGAACTCTCTATTTCTCACATGAGGAGTAAACAGAGTTGATTTTTCCCAGCTGAACTCAGAAGTTACTCGACGTCAGTGAATGTAGTTGCATCTGTTGAAAAGCAATAAACCGCCATTGAGCCCAGTGGAATTATTCTTAAATGAATAGAAAAATACCAGGCCAACAGACTAGAATAATTTAGTAGATTTTTTTTTCCTCCCTCTTTCACAAATATATTCCGTTCATTTGTACTGCCTCTTACATAAACCACTTTAAAAAGTCCTAGATTCACAGCCTGTATACATTAACTAGCCCAAGGCAGCCAATGGAGGTATACAAGTTTACCAGTTGAACATTCAGCTCTATCTTTCTGTGAGAATACAAAGATTACATTCTCTATATATAAGTTTATCTCTGTTTCTGTTCAAGCAGCACAGGACTGTCTGAAACCTGAGTAATGCTCTGAAAAACAAAATAAAGGGAAGCTAACAGTTGCCTTGGCATCAGTGTGTTGTTCAGAGGAATCAGCGTGATGTAGTGCTTCAGTGGCCACATGTGGAAAGGCTAATATCTGGAAGACAAGCACCTCTGTCTCAGGGCTTCTTGAAGTCTATAGCTGTTGGCTTTTGTTTAAAAATTGAAAATGGATGTAGATTTGTTCAGGATCTCTGAAAGAGGAGTTCAGGTCATGGAGAAGACATTAGAAGAAACATCAGTAAAGAAATGCTTTTAATTGCTGCCAATCAACAAAGTCCCAGGTTAGGCTGTTACAAAGAAATTGCTTTATGCACTACTTAGGTCAGGCTGGATAAGAAGGATAATTACCATTTTATAAATCATTTTGCAAGTGCAACTTTAAATTTAGCGTCATGTTTCAAGGTAGATTACTTCAAAGACTCAAATGCATCAAAAGTGTATTACAATATTCTTTAAAAAGTTCATTTTTCAAATAATGAAGAATCTTAAGAGTGAGAAATTACATTTCAGTTTAAAATCCAGATATTACCATTTCGTTACACCAAGTTTATGTGTTAGTCTGAGGATAGGAATCAAAAAGAATTATGCAAGTTGTTCTAGCCATTTTACCTCTTTAAATAAAAAAAAAACAAAAGGAAGTTATAAAATTATCAGTTCTACAAAAAAAAAAAAAAAGTTGCCTGTCATACACATGTATTATTTTAAAAATCAGTCTTGATTTTTATTGTGCCGTATCTCCAAACTAAAAATCAGGGGAAACTGGATGAAGATTTCAGTGTATTTAACCTATCTGTTTTGATATTCCATGTAGTTTTATGTTTTACATATATGATGCATACAAGCCTTTTCTGGCTTCATAAACTACAGGAAAACCTTTTGGAATTTGAAACATTCCCTGGAGTATTTTACTTAGTGACAAACAAATATTGACCTCACTGATTTGTAAATCTTATTCCTGAACAAGAAGGGGACTACATGGCCAAAAAGAAATTAGATTGCAAGGCAGAGAACTGGAAGTGATGTGGAGTATGACCAGGATGGTGCAGGTGTCCAGGCTGCTACAGCATAAGCTGCACTTGAAATCTGAAGCTTTCCCCACACTCTAGCCCCCACTTCTGGTATTTAGCAGGGGAGAGAGGAGACAACCATGTCAAATGGCTTTAGTGAACAAATCTCCAAGGTATGATCAGAGGCAGAGACATTATTCCATATATATCCATCAAATTCCAAATAAATTATGCTAGATTATTCACTAAAAGACTACAAAATTAATAACACGGAATCAAGAAAATAGGAACATGCTACTTGCTAACGCACTTAATGCAAAAAGCAGATTTAAGTCTTTAGTCTAAACATTTTATTCAGACTGGTGTAATCACATTGTATAACAGATCTTCATCTAAACTATTCATTTTTCATCAGTAGAACGTTTTTTCCATTTAACTGAGGACCAGCTACTTGTGCTCATAAGAGAGGTATTTCACACCATTCACGGAACACAAATTTGGAGGAGAAAGAAGTGGAATAAGAAATCTAAGGGAACAGCATTCAATTTCAGAATAGAAGATTTCTTCTCTTGGTTTAAGTAGGAAAGTATTAACTTGCTCGCTACTTAAGCAGATTTTTCCATTGCATCTGCAAACGACTGGTATTTTGTCTTGTGACTGAAAGAGGACAAGTTACAAATGATATTTCTACTCAAGTCATTAGAATTTTACTAAACTAAAGAAAACCATTTTTAATGAATATTTAAGTTTTTTTTTTTAGATAATAACTTTTTTTAAGTAATACAGAACTTAAAAATGCAGACATAGAAGTGTCCAAATAATGGACTCACACTTGACTTGCAAAACATTGTATTTAAAAGATTAATGGTAACTTGTGTTTTTAAAATGTTTAATTCTGTCTCCTACTGGAAATTTTGTATTCTTTTCCTGGTTTGTAAAATATATTTGCTCATACTTTTCTCTGAATATCTTCGCCTTTTACTTTTCTCCTGCCAATATCCTTAAATGAGTTTAAATGACAGAAAATGGGATTTAGTTTAGACAGGAAATAAGCTAAGTTTTAAATACAGATGTAATAAAGTACTAACAAAAACTGCCAAATGCGGTTACAGAATCTCCATCACTGGAGATTTTCAAGGGCACATCAAATCACAGCCTGTCCTCAGTAGTTTAGGAGCATGTTAAATTCACCAAACCTACTATTGAAGACCCATTGCCCATTCTTAATTCTACTTTCTGTAAGCAAATAAGTCTTCTTATAGGCACAGGAGTTCATAAATGTCTTCTGTTTCTAACCGAGTGTAATTGTGATTAGAGTGGAGAAATCTGGGTGTTTTTTGAGTAAGTGCTTTGTGAAGTGGCCTAAAAAACATTTCTCAGTTTGTAGCAGAAGATTGTTGAGGTGAAACAGAACAATTTGCCTGAAGAAATTAACTTTACTGGCAATCAAAAAGATCTTTTAATCACCTTTTTGGTAGGTGGGTCGAGAGTAGTTTCTGTAGTATTTTCTATTGTCATGTTTGTTTTGTTCTTGTGTCGTCCAGTTGGAAATAAAAAAGGTAAACATATTTTCAAAACTGCAATAAAATCCCCTTCTGTATGAAACCTTCGTGAACTATACTGTAGTGAAACAGGCAAGGAGGTAAGCAGAGCTGCATGCAGCAGCTATGCAGATGAGCAGATGGAGAGCTACTGGGTCACTGTGCAACTCGGAGCGTGTACAGCACCAGGCAGTGTTAACAGAAGGGTTAATGTCTCAGCCTGTGGCAGTCTAAACTGAGAACATGATGGACTAAAACTGTTTAGTGGCAATGAAGTCAGAAAAACTTTTAACTCTCTTATTCTATCTTTTTTTGTTGGGCTAAAGGGTTTCTCAGTGGCACATGGCAGCAGCAGTTTTGGGATAAAAAATCCTATGCCATTATCAGTGTATTGTCAGTGGGGTTATAGGGCATGGCAAGTACTTGATTAGCAAGTAGATTAGCAGAAGAATCTTAGGAGCCATCCATCTTCCAGCACTTCTGATGAGCAGAACTGGATTCTTCTAAGTGATGGGAGCTGCAAGTGTAGACATACAGAGATTTCAGTCTGGCCTGGTGGTCTCCTCCCATTATAAGGAGACAAGAGTTTATTGCTTTAGCAAAGTGGAGTCAAAAGGTTGCACTCTTCTGTGTGATGATTACTCCAAGATGAAAGACATGAAACAATTGTTCCCTGGTACATTAATGTTACATGGTATATGTTTTAGACAATGTAAGGAAAAAGTGGTGCTTTTTCTGTTTGTCAGCATTTATTTTTGTAGAAATTTAAAGGTTAATAAATGACTTTGTTACTAAGATGAAGGACTAGAAGCCAAATTTTTTGCTAGCAGCTTGTATAGGCTGCATTTTTTTCAACAGTAACCCATGAACTTGGGTATGTCAAACCCTAGGTCAGGGTTGTACCTGGATGAGTATAGAAAATTATTGACTACTTTGAAAAGTTAGGGTCTTAACCTCATTATTTTTTGTCTGTAGAAAAAAGCACTATTAATTACTTCGTTGAGATTGCACAGATTAATATCTGTAAAGTGTCTTTAGACACAATTTGTCTGCTCAAATCTATAAGCTTCAAAGTGTCAAAGTTAATGGTGATGCTGTAAATAAGTGTCTGTTACTTTTACAGATATGGCTGCATTTCAAATATTTCTTGTAGCGCTTCTAAATTCTGAAATGTATGTTAGAGGTGGGTCTGAGCATCAGAGGAACAGCTTGATTTCACTCATGGCTATTTCATCAGCTGCTTCCAGCATTTCTTCAGCAGCGAGGTGCTCAGCAGCTTTTAAATGTGTTATAAATCACGGTTTTATCTTAGGGAAAGGATCACCAAGTTCCGTCTTCCACCCTTCCTTTGCTGTAGTCCCCAGAGGGACTTTGACTATCTCTGATGCAGTGCACCCACCCAATCAAAAGACCGGGATGTGCTTACGTGATTTATAATAAAGAAAAGCCATACTTGACTGATTTCATGTTGCTGCATCATTGTGATGACTGTGCCCAAAACATCCAGGGAAAGAAACTATGCTCAGTAGTCATACCTACAGAGATGATTTACTGCAGTTCCTTGTACTTCAACACCTGATTAATGTGAGTTGGAAATAGGAGAAACAGTTTTGTGATGGCTATTTGGTTTCGAAGCTTGTTCGAAGCTGGAACATACTGAAATAGGATGCCATCAATGATTTAGTCATGCAAGAGGTGCATCAGAGATGTCATCTTTAATCTTGCAGAACGCAAATAGGAGAAAAGCATGATTAGCTGCAAGGGAAAAGGAATAAACTGCTTACTGATGATAAGACAAAAAGTAACGAGCTGAAATTTCTGTCAAGGGGAGACAGTGTAGATAATGAAAAAGACTTTCTAATGGTGTGTTAGTTAAGCATCTGAATAAAACTGCTATGGAAGTAGTGAAATCTCAGTCACTGTAAGTCTTAAAGAAAATATTAGATGAACATGGTTTGTGAATATTGTAGGGGCCATCATTGATTCTGGTTTGGAGCAAGTGGATACACTGGATGCCCCCTCAAGGTCCTACCCGCCCCTGTTCTCAGGGAACTATTAAACAGACACTGTTGCTCCAGAGGGTGCTGGGATAGGCCAGAAAAGAGCAAATGAAGAAAAGAAAGACAAAAGGAGGGGAGAACTTCAGAAATTAGAAGAAAAAAAGAAGAGAAAAAGGAGCAGCATCAGACATTCCAAATGTAGGGAAAATGTAGGAAAATCCCTGTCTATCAAACTATTCTAGCTGGTAGCTCCAAAAGGGAGACAGAATGTTTCTCTGCTGAATAACCCTGCACTGCTAGAAAGAGAAATGAAAAAGTCTATCCTTCTCTAATCTTGAAAATTCTGGACTCTCAATTTAAAAACCATTATTTTCCTAATTTTTCTCAAACTTTCCCTACTAGTCTGGCTTTTCATGGTGGTTCAGAACAAATCCAAGCTGCAGCAGCAGCTGGTTTGGAAAAAGCTGAGCCCAAGGCTCCATTTTTATATCACAGTAGCTTTTGTTTTCTGCAGAAGATGTCTGAAATTTGCTAGTCGTCCAGAACAACAAGAGATGCCAAAGAAGATGGCCTGGGGAAGAGCTGCACATGTCTCTTCTCAGTTATAAAAAGTCCATGTAAAATGAATGGACTAATAAATCTGTAGAATTTTAGATCAATATATTCTTTTTTTTTAACTTAGAGGAAACATTTGATCCAAATTTTAAGACTAGGAGCAGCTCTTCAATTTTGTCTTCTCCATACAATTGCCTTTCTGATACATCTTCTGCCTTCAGAATCCATGAATCTATGGATACCTTAACCAATGAAAAATACTGTTTGAGATCTAAAAGAAGAAGTCGGAGCTTTGTTAAGGTTGAATCTGCATTCGCAATGGGACTGTGTCATGCTGAACAAATGGAATAGATCAGAGATAAAGGCATCTACTATATAACGCCACATCTGCTGATCTGTTTTGCATTCCACTAAGAGGCAAAATGATCCCTGATGTACTGTGCTTCCCCCCATACTTAGTGCACTTCCATTAATCTGGTACTCCACTATACTTTTTAAATCCAAGTTAATTAAAGTAGGTACGAGGCAGTTTTAACGTTGAGTTATCATCTCCTACTCGTGAATTTCTCTTCGTTTGAAATAATCTTATTAAATTAGATTATACTGAATGTTTATGCTTTAAAAAAACCTTCATCTTTGGGAACAACAAGAATGACAGAACACAGCAGAATTCGGGACAGCTACTTATGCAAATCCAGCTAGGAAAGCAAAACAAATCACTTTGTTTATCAGTTTGCTATTTTCTGTGCCCTAATGAAGGGTTTGATATGGTCATTTAAATGTTTATATTTGCAAGCGTTAGAAGCTTAAGTAGCTTTTAGCACATCTACTTAATGAGCACTGAAGATGCTCATTAGTGAGCTTCAAATATAACCTTCTCCTGGGCTCTTTAGGTTGACTGTGAAAGAGAAAATTTGTTTATTGAGAGGTTCATTAAAAAGCTAGCAAGTTGTTTTATGAGCAGAGAAGTTATGAGGCTCAGTTTCCTACGGGTTTCTATCAATGCCCCTGTGACCCTGGCTAACCCCTTTCTCTCCAGCCTTCCTCTATATCTCTTACAAGGCACCTCAGCAATACTGTAAGTTTCTCCTTGCTTTTTCCAGATCCCTTTCTGCTATAGTCTCTACAGTTGCCCTTTCTTGTCCTCAGCACTGTGCAATAAGAAACAATCAGCTTCCCACACCCTCACCAAGCTCCCTGCTGCACTACAGCCCAGCTCCTGTCTACCTGCTGTCAGGGAGGAGGTGGCACCTTTTGGCTTGGTTCAGACCAGTGCCAGAGCTGATGGATGGATGATGTGGCCACGGGGCAGTCCCAGCCCCCAGGCTGGCTGCAGCACCCCTGAGGGATCACTAACTTCTCCTGCCTTTTCCTCCATCCTCTGATGGGGTCTCACCCCTCTGCCTAGGCAGTGCATTTCACAACGCTTTCGGGAATGAGATTATCTTTGAGACTATTTCTTCCTGTCAGATTTGACTGAAGTAGGTCAATGGCGTTAAATGATGCTGGTGGAGGAACTGACAGACAGGTGAACAGACTGTTGCTATAAACATCACTGTCCAATGCCACAAACATCATTTTCCACAGAAACCATAGTAATAGTCAATCATCCTTA
This sequence comes from Calonectris borealis, assembly GCF_964195595.1. Taxonomy (NCBI): domain Eukaryota; kingdom Metazoa; phylum Chordata; class Aves; order Procellariiformes; family Procellariidae; genus Calonectris; species Calonectris borealis. The sequence continues at coordinate 60,256,782 of NC_134352.1, forward strand.
TGGCCATAAAATAATGGCAACTCCTCAGCCTTAGTTTTAATGAAAACTCAGTTTCACACAATGAATTGGCCTTGAGTATAAATTAAGAAAAATTACATACAAGTTAATGAAGCTGCCTTAGAAGTCTGGACAGTGGCCATCAGAAATATCTGTGGTGTCAGGCAAAACCCTTGCTTTTCACTTCCAAAATCAAATAAGATGCTAATCTGATGAGATTCCTTCTTTGTTCAAATTTTTAATGTTAAAAAGAAAAAAAAGCTTTTGGTTTTGTGATTGGTCTATAACAGATGAAAAATTCAGGTGGCTTGTACAGATGGGCAAAAGCAGAGGTCACTGGTCTTACTCTATGGTTCTTTAGATACACAAATATATTAATTTTCTCTGGTACACTATATGACAGTACAAATTTGTCAACCATACTTCCATATTGTTTTTATGGCTTATAAAACTGTCTGCTCTGAAGGAATTAGTGATTGTCCTTTTAGTAGCAGTTTCTTTTCACTTCAATAATATATTCTGTCTGTGGATTAGATATACAACTGGAATATCATTTTTCAATTTGCAGTGCAGTTGCCTCTCAAATAAAATTAACATAATCAATTGCAGAATGGCATTGGATTTCTTTTTCAGGAAGTTTGTTTATGCTTTTCCTCAAAGAAAAATATTAAATGTTACTTTTGAAAATCATGCCTACTTCAGTGAAAGTAATTCCATCAAGGTATATTCAATCATCCATGCATATCTGAGTATCTGAGTACAACATCTCAGTATATTCTTTCTGCTCATATTTATAAGGGAGGGACCTGTACAAATGTAAGGGGAAAAACTGACCTACCTCCACTATAATGTTTGTGTACTTAATATTCCCAACATGGCTGTATTTTTACACTTTCCAAAGATGCCAGCAGAAAACCGTATGAAATGAGCAAAGAGAAACAGTAAGATTTAGTAGTGAGGGTTCTGGGCTGAGGTTTCAGTTCCTGATCTCCTCAGCTTTGATACTGGCTGAGGTGAGGAGATGCTGCCTTCTACCACTCTCTGTTCCTCTCTTGCTGTTTGAGTCTGTATTATCTTGTTTCCTTTCTAGTACAGGGGCTATTTGTTTTGGGGCATTTAAAGTTTTGGCCCCCCTCCTAGTTTTTTCCTGAAGGCAGTATTGCCATATAATAAAAAAGTGAGGAATCACAGCTAAAGAGATCAAGGTAAAGCTTTTAGATTGTTTTATTTTCCCACAGGAACCTTATATATTTCAATCTGATATGAGCGTCTGATTCCTTCATGGTATTTGGATATTCTAGACTCTGTAAAGAAGTCATGAAGCTTTATAAAAGGAAAAATATAATATAATTCTCTGTTTATTTAATATATTGTATTTTCCTTGTTCCCTTTGATAATTACATTTCAAACACTATGACTGCCTCTCCGTAGGCAAAATCCACCTCCCCCACCACCACCACTTGGATGATTGATAGATTATAACTGAAGATCATTAGTACTTGATTTGTGAGTGCAAGTAATATTTGTGTTGGAAGTGTTTGACCAAAGTTTGAATTCAGGACTGCTCACCCATGGTTCACAGTATGTACAGAAAAGCTCCACATATTCAACTAACCAGGTTTGTTTAATTGACGGCTGTTAGATTAGAAAATAATTCTTAGAATGTACATCTGATCTAATTATTAGATCACATAAACTGCCTGTTTAGTCTATCTATCTCTTTCTTAGTGACAGGATATTGCTCCTTTTTGTTTAAAATTAAAAAGAAGATAATGAAGTAAATTAAATAGCAAAAAAGGAAATGAGACTTAAATCCAGCACTGAAATGCTCATTAAAAAAGATTTTTTTTGCAACAACTTTTAAGCAAATAAAATATAATAAAGTTAAATTTTGAAAGAGTTTCTTGAATTGCATAGATGTTCTGTTGTTACACTGCAGCAGCATGTGAAAGGTAAAACGCACATCGCTGGTAAAAGACATGTCCTCTCTGTATTCTTCAGAAAACGTTCCAGCATTTCAGTGACTGTTTTGTTTGTAAAAGCTAGGCTAGATAAATAGGCCCCATTTTCTTTTCACAAACTGCAATGCTTTATTGTGCCTTTTTCTGATTGTCTTTTTTGATTAATTGCTTCTCTTTTCTTCTTCACTGTGAGCCCATCATTTAAATATCCTTAGTCCAGATGCACATAAATCACTGGAAGTCCCGGACCAGGACTTGAACACTTACATTTTCAATTAGCTTCCACATTTAACAGCTGCTGCTAGCAGTGTCTACAACAACTTATCTCATCAAATATAATGCAATTTGTGAGCTCAGAGCTATGGATAGGCCATGGAGGGCACTACACAAAAATACGTAGAGATCATTGTATCTGTGTTTTGTATATTAGTAGGACAACAATGTAATCAGATTTTGTTGCAGAGAAGTGTTTTCTTTCACACTTGGTTCATAATGACTACTGCACAGGGCATTTGGCAATTTTACATTGTCTACTTATGAAAGCGGATTTTGTCTGCTGTTGAAGATTTACTCTTATTGTACTCTTTAGCACTGTCCAAACAGATGTTTTGAACTTCGTACGCAAACCATTTTTCAATTCTTGATTAGGTGTAATAAAATAAAGTAGTGGAAACCACTAAGCACATGTAGGAGACCAGAGGTAGAATCTTAACAAGAAATCAAAAGTAAGGTCATACAAACAAAATTTGAAGCACGTTTTAGTGACATCTGATTGCACAGTCTCAATGTTGACACTGATCATGACTATTTTTAAGCTCTGACAGTAGCATCTTTTAACATGTCTCTCCCCCACTTTTTTTGACGTTAGTTGCATCTGCATGATCTGTCATCTCTGGAAAGCATGACATGGCCTTTTCTTCTTAGACTGATGAGCCTGTAAGTTATGATGTTGTCAGAGTCGTGGCCAGCAGATTTTAACTCTTTGGTTTGCAGATTGTGAAGTGCCTTCACTGAACAGCCGCACAGAGCTAGACCCAAGCGAGGACTTTGCAGAAATGCATGAGTACATAAATCTCTGGGGCCACTGACTCAGTCAGCCAAACAGTCAGATCAGTTATGTGCCACAGTGTACGTAATGAGATTTTTGATGGTATCAGCTAATTCTTAATCCTTGTTGGCCTATTCTGGATTGTTTTTTTTTATATGCGAGTAATTAGAACATCATCTTTCCAGTTTTTCAGTCTCCTTTTTGCTTTACCTATAATGTAAACTCAGTGTAATTATTGAATAGCTCTTGCTCGTATTAGAAAAATGCATTTTAATTTTTATGCTCACATTTTATCTGGTTGTTAAGCTAAGAAAATTCTTAGAGCATTCTTTGATACAGTTTTCTTTCCAGATGCTACCAGCTACTGCTGTGGTTTTCAATAGAGGGGATTTCATAAAATGCTTCTAGACTATATGCCCATAAAAATAATGAAGACAAATAAATCTTTCATCCATAGGTCTTAGTTAGCCATGTAGGACTCTACAAATCCATTCGAAAAATGTCTAGTGGCCATTAAATTCAGGAAGGTCACAAACCACTGACCTATTGCATCCCAGCACTACTTTTGATTTTTTCTCACTCCATAGTATTAAAAGGGCATTGGGAAGATTGCAAATGTATGTACGAAAGAATCTTACATCCAAGCACTTACAGCAATTGGTTTCCACAGGACTGAGGAGGGTGCCATATGAGTCCTAATATCTCTACTTACAAGAAGATGTAGATCTATATCAGATCTTCAATTGAAAGGAGAAAATTTTCCAAATCCAATTTAGGTGCAGAAATGTGACAAAAGCAGCCATTTATAGGGAAATTAAACATCTGAGCTTTTGATTACAAATAGCAGCTCTTTTCAAGTTTTGCATCTGAACCCTGGACAAAATTTCACCTGTGTCCATCTACATTAATTTCTAGTAGTCTTGGGCAATTTTCTCTGAATGAGTGCATGTAAGGGAGGTGCAGAACATTCTAGCTTGGAATATGTATATTTACTTACTTAATAATTTCAATTGCAACATGGTGTTTCTCATTTTAAATTTCAGAAATACACAATTAACATAAGTTTTAAGAGAGTTTTTGCCCTGACTTGTTTTTTATAAAGTATGAAGTAGAGAGGAAGAAAGGGGTTTTGAAGACACACAAGTAGAATGTTTTAGAAACACTGATTTAAGATCTAGGCAGAAAATTACATATTTGCCCTAGAAAATTTACAAAATCTATGCTCATTATCCAGGGACTGTAATGACTGAGAATATACCCCCTTCCCAAGGAATATAATGATATTTGCATTCAGAACAAAGCTATGTAGAAGTTACTCAGGCTTGATTCCCGGTAATAGGTGTCTGAAGTCTGGCAAAATGACTCAGGACAGAGATGAAGCTCTTAATGGTGACCAAAGTCAAGAGATTGCAATTCTGTGTTGAAGTGCTTTGAGATTTGGTAGATTTCCAGCCCTATAGGATAGTTGCATTGTGTTTGTATTCAGAATTGCTAAGGTACAAAATTGGATCCTGCGTGGTGGTGGCCAGGTGGAGACGTTTACATCAGCATGACATTTTAGCAAAGTGCATTTCTACTATTTCTCCCTATTTTGAGAATGGAAAATTCTAAGTGGCCAAAGTTAAACAAACAGAAGTAGAGGACTGCAGGTTTGTCTCCACTCCTCAGCAGTGACATCCTTTGTTCCTTTCCTGTAAGTGGAACACTTTGCTCTTAGCCCTTTCTTTCATGCAGTATCATATTAATCGATGCAACGAATAGTTTAAATCAAGGGATCAATCTAGGAAAGGCTCACAAAGTTCTGTCTGATGATCCACATCAGCTGAGCATCTCTCCAGGTGAAAGAACCCTAATTCTCTTAGGAATGAGGTGCAGGTATATCAAGAAACCGTGTAGAGGATTTTGTACAAATTTGATATTTATCCTTTCCCTCTCCCCTTGTGGGGTGATGGCTCCGCATTTCGTGTCAATGTCTTCCTCTATGGATTTGGACAGTACAGTCTCCTACCAAACTCTGTATATTTTGTTTCTGATATTTCTCTGATTTTCCTGCCTCTTCAGTGTTACCGAAATCTTCCAGCACTGAGTTAAGACTTAACCTATGTAAGTATTATTGTTCTTGTTTTATAGATAGGGATGTAGCATATAAATATGCAGAAAAGCACAATGAAACACTACAGATTGCCAGTAAATTTCCACGTAACTGGATGATGTTAGGGAGAGCGGTGGCTTGGAGACTAAATAAAGTGAATAAACAAACATGTATACCTCTATGTAAGATAAATAACTTAAGAGGGAGAAGGATTTTCATCTCCTGTCAGCTAGTTTGCTGTCAGCTGACGCTTACAACTGCCGTTCAAACCAGAAAGTTCGCTGCGAAGTTCACTACCCAAAATCTTTTCTCTTTTTTTCTTTTTAACATGCTTTTTGTATATACAGGTAATAATTAAAATTTATTTGTTTCAGCACTGTTTTACATGAGTAAAAAGGTTATTTGTCCAGCTCTGTGAAGTGTACAGGAATCCTCTTTTTATCACACCTTTCTCAGTAGTATAGTAAGTGCAGAAGAGGCAAAACCAATTCTGAAAATGCCATAAGCTGCCTCTTGTGAAAGCTCTTCTACTCTTTTGCCACTGTTTGTTATAACTATTGTGTCTTTGGAATAGTCCACTGAAGGGGAGAATATGGGGCAAATATGTAGAAAATTTATAATGGTCCATTTAGTTTGCAAGTCCGTTCTCTCTGGTTCTGCATAACTTCCCTTCTGCCCTGTAAGACGTCATAAAATATGAACTGCTAATGAGTGATTTTGCCTTATTCATATCTCTGTTTTATTTAGTTGGCCCAATATCCTTCCCAGTAAAGAAAATTGAAGTGCAAGAATAGCTTTCTTTGTTGAAGTCAAGATACAGATGTGCCATTCCCATTAGGCTCAGTACAGACAACAGCCTACTTCAAGTCCCTACAAGTATTCATGTTTATGTAGCTAGGGAGGCAAGTGAGATCCTGATTTCCTAATCATAAATAGACCACTAATTAAACACCCTTTGCCACCTCTAGCATCTGCCAAGATTAGACAGATGACATGACCAGGCTGTTGTGTACTTGCAGTTCTCTTATTAGAAATTGCTGCTTTAATTCTCTTATACGATTACACCTGTTAATCTCTTCTGCCTTTTCAGAGACAAACTTCTTACCTGTATTGGCTACCGTGAGTCACAGCATCTTGATGCAGCCATATTTTAGGGCCAAATGAAAGTCAGAGTTCAGTCAGACCACTGCAATCCACACACACAGTGACTTACAGACTTCCCTTGTCTTTTTTTCCCCAGCATTGCTAGGTACTCTGATTTGAAACTATTTTTTATGGTTTTTCTATCAGGCCCGTCACAGATCACAGAATCATAGAATCATTAAGGTTGGAAAAGACTTCTAAGATCATCGAGTCCAACCGTCAACCCAACACCACCATGCCCACTAAACCATGTCCCTAAGCGCCTCATCTACTCGTCTTTTAAATACTTCCAGGGATGGTGACTCAACCACTTCCCTGGGCAGCCTGTTCCAAGGCCTGACCACTCTTTCAGTGAAGAAATTTCTCCTAATGTCCAATCTAAACCTCCCTTGGCGCAACTTGAGGCCATTTCCTCTCGTCCTATCACTTGTTACCTGGCAGAAGAGACCAACACCCACCTCGCTACAACCTCCTTCCAGGTAGTTGTAGAGCGCGATGAGGTCTCCCCTCAGCCTCCTCTTCTCCAGACTAAACAGTCCCAGTTCCCCCAGCCGCTCCTCATCAGACTTGTGCTCCAGGCCCTTCACCAGCTTCGTTGCCCTCCCCTGGACACGCTCCAGCAACTCCATGTCCTTCTTGTAGTGAGGGGCCCAAAACTGAACACAGGATTCGAGGTGCAGCCTCACCAGTGCCGAGTACAGGGGGACAATCACCTCCCTACTCCTGCTGGCCACACTGATACAGGCCAGGGTGCCATTGGCCTTCTTGGCCACCTGGGCACACTGCCGGCTCATGTTCAGCCGGCTGTCAACCAGCACCCCCAGGTCCTTTTCCTCTGGGCAGCTTTCCAGCCACTCTTCCCCAAGCCTGTAGCGTTGCCTGGGGTTGTTGCGGCCGAAGTGCAGGACCCGGCCCTTGGCCTTGTTCAACCTCATACAGTTGGCCTCGGCCCATCGATCCAGTCTGTCCAGGTCCCTCTGCAGAGCCTTCCTACCCTCCAGCAGATCAACACTCCCGCCCAGCTTGGTGTCGTCTGCAAACTTACTGAGGGAGCACTCGATCCCCTCATCCAGATCGTTGATAAAGATACATTAGCATTTCCATAACAACGGAAGACACCTAACAGCTCTATCTTCTGTGCAGAGTATATGTAAGTTTAAGTGAAAGGCTGACATATCATTACTAAATCTCGAATTTTGGGCATGTACCATACCACATCATTGTCTGAAGTATGGGAATATACAAACTTCCTCCCCAATTAAAAGTAAAACTGGGCATTACTGCAACAGGTATTAAAAACATTTAAAAAGTGGATTATTGATGTCGCTGTTCAGAGGTACCAGAGCTGGAAACCTCGCCCGGACTACAGTGCACTGGATAGAGGAGTTGTGTCTGATGTTATTAGAGTGCAAATTATTTTCTATGCGATATCAGCCCTGGTTGCAGCTGTCCTAGGGCTTGTTGGAATGGCAGATAATGTTACCAGAGTGATCGGAGACCTAATAATCTCAGGTCTTCAGAAGAAGATCAATGCCAGCAGAGGGAAGTGATGAGTGTCAGTGGCTGACAACCCCCCTCTCTGCGGGAGAGAAACCTTCTTCCTTTTAATCGTAGTTTTAAGTGTCAGCAGACCAAGTCTGAGTTTAATGTATTTGTAAAATATATCTGTTTAACACTATTACTTCCTTCTTTCATTGAACTGCTGATCCTCATGGCTCCCAGGGACTAATAGCATCAGCTAGAGAGCCAGGCAGATGCGGGTAAGAGTTAGAGAGTCTTCTGCAGGCTCCTTTGTTAAGGTACCTCCATCATGGCCTGCCACACTTCAGCTATTTTATTTCCATATTCCTTCTGCAGAAATTACGAGCAGCTGACCTGCTGAGCCAGTGGGTTTGTAGAGTATCTAGCAATCTATATAGACTAAAAATAACAGTCTTTCCCATGTGATATTAATAATCTAATCTCAAGAAAGACAAGTGTTCTACTTTGTGTTACTGGAATTTCACATTAATACAATTACAGAATAATTCTGAAAACATTATTTCTGCATTTGTTAGAAACAATATATTTCACTCAGTCTTGCAAAAATGTCTAACTGAGCTTCCTCAGCTGTGTAACTTACCTGAACTATTTTTTTTTTTCAGTGTCAATGATGTTTTACCATTGTTCTAATCAGTACCACTAAAGTATATGGACTCAAATCCTAGATGTCACACAGTTAACTTGGTAATGCCAGGACAGATTAAATATAAATGCAGTAATAATGTATTTCAGTGCTGACAGCTGCAAAATATTTTCAGTCCTCCTTGTAATTTTGATTTAGCTTAGATTTGGGAAATACTCAATAAAACAACAACATTTGTTGTCTTTCTGCAGAAATATTTAACTTGTTATTTGTACTAAGTGCGGTAACAGTGCCACCACGTGGCAATTTAAAGCAATCACACATTTTAGTTACCGGAAATTTTTCAATTTCAAAACATTAAAAATTGAGGCTAAAAAGTTGGATTCTGACCAAAGATTGTGTGTTAAAACAGAAATAAGAAAAGTTGTAAAATCATGGAAAGGATTCTGCAGAAGAACCTATCAAGTCTGTGAATTCCTATAAATTCCTTGGCTATCTTTCTCCTCCACCCCTGATTTTAGGGATATTCTTGCATCTACCCCCTCCTTTGATCTACCAAAAGACAGCAGTTTATGTAAAATTGGCTTTTGACAATTTCTGACACTGCCATGAATGTAGTTCCCCTGATTCCTACTGAATGACTAACAAAAATAACTATCAAGAATGGTCAGTCTTTAGCTAAACATGCCATAAAATCCCTGTATTTGGTTAGGCTTTCTTTGCCCACATTAATCTCTCAGAAAGGTGTTCCACAACTTTATTCCTGTGGTATTTAGAAACCTTCCCCTTGCCAGCCAGTATTTATACAGAGCCTGTAGGCACCCATGTTTTTCATTGCCCACATTGCTCTTTAGCGTAACCCTTATGGATTTGTAGAGAGCTTTCAGCCCTCATTTTGGAAAGTTAAGCAAATCATCCCCATTAGTCTGCTCTCTAATAACCTGTCCACTGTAAAAGATGATCCTTGCCCTTGAAGATACCCACTGTTTATGAGGTAATATACATTTATAAAATTCAGCATAATATGGACAGGTTTACCTCTATATTTATTCAGAAAGTCTGTGACAGAAATGCTCTTTTCTCTCTGTTGGAGCAAGAACTTGTTTATAATATCCTTTTAATTTATTAATATTATGGAGAGGTTGAAATGCTGTGTTCAGAGGGAAGATTTTGTTGACATTGAATTAAACATATAACTTGGTGATTGGATATAGATTAGCATCTTGTACCTTTTGGTTTTGCTCTGCTGCATGCTGCTGTGTTTCTGTAATCAGTAATTGCCGTATCTGTGACTCACTCGGCCTTTTCCAGCAGTCAGTAAAGTGAGAGGGTGGTATTCAGCACAAAGGTTGCTGCAGTAGCTTCAGATTCAGTCGCTGCGGGTTTTACGTTGCTCTACAGCACATCATTCCCAAGATGCATTTGGGCCAAGTGTTTTAGCAATTCATAAAACATTGGGACTTGCCACCGTTTTCAAGATTAATGACTCTTGCTTGGGAGCATGGGTGAAGTTTAGCTCTAGGTTGCTGTGCAGTGCTCTGAACGCAACCGTGTAGAGCTGCTCTGTCTTTGCTATTGTGCCATAAATCAAGGAAGGGAGAAGCAAATTAAGTTACAGCCAAGAACACGCTTCCATTTGGTTTCAAGACTTACATACAGCAGGAATGAAAGCCATTTTGTGAGCTAAATTCAGAGCTACTCTAATGGCTCCATTTTCCAGATTAGCTCATGGCCTAGGAAAATGGGATGTGTTAAATGTAAGAATAAATCTAAACTTGCTCTGCATTTAAAATACATGTGCTGGTGCTGGAATAGACAGGAAAGCAGCCTTAAGAAAGCTGTGTTGCAGCTGGCTTTTTTCCTACCAATTGCTTCTTCTAATCCTGACATTCACTATTATCATTAATTCAGCAGATACCTTAAATCACAAGATAAATTACAGCAGCTAATACAATGCATAGAGAAAAAAACGGAATAAGAGCAATAAAACCCACAACGAACATTTCACTTGACATGCCCCTCAGATATTTTGAGGAGCAAAAAAGATGTTTTGCAGGTGGTCAGGATGACAGCAGGATGAACGGTGCACTCATTGCTTTTAATTAAGTGTAGTATGGTTCACTTACATTAATAAATGACTCTTTAAAATAAATTATCACCGCCATTTTCCAGGACTGGCTACAGAGCACAAGATGTTGCTGTTGTTTTATAACAAGTATAAAGCCATGCTGATTTCATTTACCACAGACGTGCCCTTTATGCAGCTCAATCTCATAAAACATAAACCAGAGCAGTGAAAGGCAGATTGTCTAAATATACAGTGGCTCTGTGTATTTCTGGGACAGTTTCTAATGACAAGAGCCAGTACCTCGACCACACTGTTGTGAGAGATGAAAACCCCCACCCTGTGCCACTTTCCCCGTGGCACTACAGTTGCACGGCTGCCCAGCAAGTCAGATCAGCTCGCTGCTCTGACTGAAAATTAACTTAACCAAAAAGAAATAATTTTGCGAGTTCTGTATCAGGTGGTTTTATACTACAGTTTAGAATATATCATGAAGAATATGATTCTAATGATTACAATAGAATGTGTACACAATACCCAAAACACAGGTACGGTTTCTAATTGCCTCATTAACCTTTCCTTCTTCATTTCCTTCCCTTCAAAATTTAGGTGTAAACTATGCCCATATTATTTAAGATTTGAAATTCCGTAAGATCAAAAGTTGACATTTTCCAAAAATCGGTAAAAAGTAAATTTTAATACACTTCTACGTGCTTTTTTGTTTGTATTTTTTAATCTTAAATTTTCATTCCAAGTTTTATTTTGGAAAAAATTTTAACATTAAATTTTAAATAGCCTCTTTTTGTTGGAGGGAACTTTGGCGGGGGAAGGTATGTTTATCTGGAGCCTTACTTAAAAAAAAATAACATGACATTCCAAGATCATTGCCAACACTGTCATTTATTTTACCTCAGTCCTCCTGGGGTAAAGATGGCAGGGGTAAATGAGCTGTACAGCAAGCTGATATCATTTCAGAAAAAACAGGTTCCAAGTCTGCAGATCAAAATGTTTCACCGAGCTGTTGATAAAGGGCAAAGAAAAAGCATGGGTTGACTGTATTTTTCATATGGTAACATGTAAGTACTTTAATATGAAAAGAGATTTTTTTCCCAATAATGTATTTATGATCCACAGCATGAGATCTTTAAAATCTTCTAAAAGATTCCAAAATACACTCTACATTTAACAGATAAATACCTCCTTTGAAGAACTATTTAATAGGTTATTTGGTACCATGTTGTATCAGTTGTTTTCTGACATCCAGACAGATTTAATTAACCATGTCTTTTGTCTAGAAAAATCAGTTAGCAAAGAAATATATCAGATTAATCCGGTGTCAGCTCTTTCATTAGCCAGGATTCCATTTTCTTCCAGTAACTTCTTCTGTCCTTTCTCATTATTCTTATCTTCCACTCATCTTTTAATAAGTTATCCTTAAAAATTTTACTTGAAAATTTCTGCTGTATTGAAGCCAGACTAAAAGGCCAGGTAGTTACCCAAATAATATTTTTCTCTTTCTTAAGAGAAATTCTTAGTTTTCTTTCAATTCTAGCATTTCAATAGTCCAGCCATAATATACCAAAGAGTCAGATATATTATCAAAAAGCTGAACTACCAGCCCTGTAGTTTCACGTGCAGGTTTTCCAGTATTTCCTTTTGTGTTCTTCTCAGTATATTTTAACAATGGTTTCTACAGCATGTTACTAGTCAGCACTCAGATGTATCTCAAGATCAATTTTTCAGATGAGGAGAATTGTTTTCCTGTCGTTCTTTTTTCTTAATCTCTTTATATAATCATAAATTTTCTCTCTACTTCAGTGTTAAGGTTGCTCATCTCAGGTAGAAGTTTAAATACTGAGTATTTTTTCCTGTACATCTTGGGGCAGGGGGCATGAGTGTCAGTTTACTTTTAACAGAATTTAAGGAGCGGTATAGTGCTCTGGAACAAGATGGAAACAGAAGTTAAGCACTGTAAATGCTTTATGTGTTGCACTGTATTACATTAGGAGACTCTTATTGAGAGTATTGAAATTAACTCTTCGTAGAAAAAGTTAATAATAATAAGGAAGGCTGTAAAATTCCATACAATATATCATCTGAGTGTAGATTTTTAATTCTCCCTTCTTCCAGTATTCATAGAATCTATTTCTTTGTATATGTATTCTTATGTATGATGATGGTGTTCCTGTTTGGTTCACGTTGGTTCACCTTGATGCAGATTTTGCTAAAAGACTTGAAAGAGGCTTCTTCATCCCTGCATAAGGAAGTCTCCCACTCTGCATAATATGACCATTTTCCAGCATGACTAGTCACATGCAAGATGCTGAAATTCATAGTGTAAGATTATTTGTGAAATCATCGATATTTGTGGAAATAGAAGAGATCAGTCAGGCTTCATTTAAATACAGGTATCACTTTGCATCTCCAAGAAGCTGCAGACTCCCACGTACAATACTCCTTATTTCTCTACATGTTGTGAATTTCTGCTTTCATAGGATGGAGTTTCAGCATGGGCTCTGCCTACCAGTTCCACAGCTGGCGAGTATTTGTGATCGTCTGCGCACTGCCCTGTGTCTCTTCTGTGGTAGCCCTCACCTTTATGCCAGAAAGCCCACGGTTCTTGCTGGAGGTATAACTTTCCAAACGGTTTTTAGATTCCAGTCAAAATTATTTCTGTGTTTACATCATGACTTCTATATAACAGGCATTAAGATTGTTCAGTGACTATTGTGAATATCTTAATCTGTATGTACGTTTTGTTTAAAAGTTTTGATCAAATGTTTAGGTTGGAAAACATGATGAAGCTTGGATGATACTCAAGCAAATTCATGACACAAACATGCGAGCTCGTGGTCAGCCTGAGAAAGTCTTCACTGTGAGTATTGCTTTTAAAGCTAATCGCTTAGCACATCAGCAAGCTTGCTGACTGGCAAGGTCTGGAGGGCTTAAGCAATCAATATTAATACTCTGCATGACAAAGCCAATCACTTGCACTCTAAATACCTAAATATAAAAACTGAATTCCTACTGAAATTGTTATATATATAGCAGATGTTAAAATATCGCCCTTTGGCCAGCATATCCTTGAGCATATGAACCCACAGTGTGATAATCTTCTCTGGCGTACCAAGATAATTAATAGACTCCATCAGTGTTTTATTTATTAAGGTTACTTCGCCCTTAATAATAATAACTGTAGGCACATAGAAGTCCGAATTAGTTGGCTGTTGTGTCTTTACAGTTTTTGAAATTTCTTTTTTTTTTCATTTTTATCAGCTAAAATAATTTTACAAAATTCATTTTCACTTCGGTGAAATAGTAATTTCAGACATTTAATTTTCTCAAAATATCTGGGAAACTCAACTGCATTTTTTTGACTTGCAGGTCTAATGATAAGGCCATATTCAAAGTATAGATAAGTTGTTTCTATTTGGAGGAGAAATTGGCAATTCAGATGTAGGACTTTTTTATGGCATCTTCCTTATTTATGAAGAATATACACAACAATTTTGTCTTCCTGGATACAGTAGGACCAAACAGCAGAAGGCATTTTCTTGCTTTGAAATCCAGTCTGCCTTTCCAGCTTGTGCTATGAGAGTGCTGGCACTCTGCTCCCTCTCAGAGCCATGTGTGAGATGTTTTTCCTCTTCCAGAGGCTTTCTTCTTACTTTAATACACGTGTAACTCAATTAAGAAATCCTCTTAAAGGTTGTGCATTTGCAGGCAGTCTCAAGGAATGACCATCTGACCATATAACTTTATTGCATTGAGACTTGCAGTTTAATGCCTTGGATGTAGTTTCCATTGCCTCCATTTAATTTTTTCCACAAAGAGGCGCAAGAACTCCTATATTAGCCTGAAAAGCTGGTTAGCACAGGTATCATGTTAATTCCACATTCATTCATACACCGGTGACCTACTCCTAATCCCATCTAACCTGATATTTTATTTTCTGATTTCATTTATGAGTAAAGGGATTTGCCTAACACCATACAGCTAGGCTGTAATTTCACAATTGGCTTTTGCTGATCTGAGCGGCTTTCAGACAGAGTATGCCTGCCCCCAGTCACTCTTTGTTTTTCCTCTGCCAGCGCTGATATTCATTGACTGATTGCACAGTCAGCCATAGCACAGACCCTGTCCCCCTGCGGTGTTGGTTTAGGCATGAGAAAGAAGACAGAAATGTGCTGGGACAAAAGGTGGGAGGAAGGATCAGCCACAGTCTCACATCAGTTTGACATAATCGTAATCATGTCCTAAAGCAGCTGTAGAGAAGAAAACAGAGCACATGCTTGTTGTTTCCAGTTCTTGTGATCTAACAAGTTTTTCTCTCTATGGTTGTTAAAATGTGACACTGAACCATGTTGAACGCAGCACTTTATTTATAGCTATTTCTGTTAATTGGTCAGCCCTGAATAAGGCATGAATAAGGAAAAACCACCATTTTTTGATTTTTGCCAGTTTTCTGCCATGAACATTGGGAAAGCTCTACTCCAGATATCGAGGAGTTGAAGGATTAGAAATACTGTACTCTATGTCAAGGTTATACATGTATAGAAGTCCCTATTTTTAGCTTGCATTAATACGATTAGAAAATGCATCATTGTCTCCTCATTGGGCAATATCAGCACTTGACCTTATAAAATCCAGAAAGCAAAGAACTTATGCATAATTTGTTTGGGACATCCTTTTAGTCTCTCTGTTTTTTTAATTTAAGTTAGTCCTGGATATTGTGACATTTTGTCTCAGTAATTTATTCACATAGCTCTCCTAAACCCCGTTGCTTCATCCAGTACCGTTCTATGACTTATGCATTACTATTTTTCTCCACTTCGTGTCACTAGTCACATCAGATACACTTTGATATTAGGTTTTCCAACTCTACAGATGATGTAACTTTTTCTCCATTACTGCTACAGTTTTAGTGTGCTTTCCTTTTATATGTTTTCCTAATTACATTGATGTCATCTTCTCCTAGAAGCTTTTTTCACAAGTCATGTTCATTCTTGTTATTATTGAGAATTTTATCTTCAAACCTTTAGAACAGAGAAGGCATCAACTGATGAACAGTTGGGTTTAGAGTTAGGAACACCAGAACGGATGTACTCTGTTACCGATTGTGGAGGTGGTGGCTCTTAATACTTTTGAAAATCTCTCCTGAGAGCAGTGACATTAACAGAGATGGTAGTAAGTTGATAGTATCTTCTATTATGGGACAACCAAAGTTAAGCATTTCGTACATGCTTAATTACCTTCCTGGGTCCTTAAAATACACATTCATTAGATCTATTGGTTTAAATGTTTAAGTAAAAAAAAAAAACTTTGTATCCTTAAAACCAAAATTCTCTCCATTCTTTCATTGCCATGTATTAATTATTTTTTTTTCTGCAAACTTTTTCCTTTGCCGCATGTCTTGATTTTGTAAAATTTAAAACATTGCATATTTCTAGCTATTTCTTTTAAACAGAAGTTCCATTTTCATTAAAATATGTATTCTTTATTGGTTTTTCTTTCATTTTTCGTATACTGACAGCTGAATATGCATAGTCCAGATGGACCATTGTCCTAATTCAATAGGACTTTTCTTATGTTAAAGAACCATCAAGGCCAGGGGCTTTTTGTCCCCAGTCACATACAGTGGTCCTAGGGTATATACATGTTTCCCCAAACTCCACAGCTTCAAAGAAGCCAGGGCGGTGAAAAGGCTGTCCCGGAGTCTATGAGGGTGGTACTGTTTATACCGTATGATTCAAAACGCATGCCCTTTCTGCCAGGAGGTGTGGCATGTGAGGATGTCTGTATGTACAAGGTCTTAAATAATCTTGGAGGACTCAACTCAGTCTTCTGTATGACATGTTTCATAAAAGCAGTTTAAGAAAAGCTTAAAATCAATGGAATGATGCAGACAGGATTATTGGTATTGGAAGAGGCATGATGAGAAGGGTACACGCTTTTGATATGGTTTGGCAAGACAGTGAGCTGCAGTATTTCAGAAATTAGAGTGGTTATAGCTAAAACTGCTTAGTGGGCTTTGTTCGGTTTTGTTCATGGAATGAGGTTGCTGGTGCACCTTAAACAGTGTACATCTGTAAAAGCAGTGGGCTGAAAATTAGAGCTTTACCATCAATACTGCTATTCCCTGATATCCTGTAAGCCACTATGATACATCTGTGGGTGGTGGTGTCCTCATTCTGTTAGGAAGAAACACAACCTATCGATACCTTCAGAAACCGCAGTCAAACATTGAACACTCAGTCTGTTGCTCTCTCCCTCCTTACATGTCAGTGCCTTTTCCCATTTTATTTATTTTATTTCAATTCTCTATCTGTCTTCTTTTTAAATAAACTGTGGATGAATACACTGCCTTTTGTGGTATCGCTATGAACCTGGGACGAGAGTGGAAGCCAAAACCAAAACCATACAATATAAGTTTGCCAGGTCCTGTGTCTAGAAAAACCATATAACACATTCTTGTTCTGCTACACAGGAGAGTGCAAGTGAAAATTAGCATAGTAAGGCAACATCACATTCTCTGTCACTGGTAATTCCATATTTTTCCCTCTGTTTATTTCACTTTAGATGAAGTAGATGATTGCTCATAACAGCAATAACATGCGTGGTTCCAGAGCATTTCATCTAACTTTTTCTCTCTTCATTAAAAAGGATAGTTAAAGTCAACATCCAAAAGACAAAGAGAGTTAGTTCCCTGTCTAACGCTACAGGAAATAAGAACAAAAGAAAAATATTATTCAACTATTAATTCTTGACATTTCAAATATTTCTATTTTCATTACTGTATCTTTAATCAATAGACTTTCAACAATGTTGGGATAGCAAGTCAGAAACAACTTGATAGCAAACTCTGGACATGGTTAACTGAGGGATTAAAAAATGTTTTATCTTTTGTGGCATTAGGCATATGTACAGCAACACTCTAGCAGAACCTGACAGTAACAGCTTGTTTCAGTCAGAGGAAATGGATTTCCTGCATGCTTTGAAATAGAGCTTTTCCAATACAGCTGCGTCCATAACGAACTTTGGCATTATAGTGTGCTACTATTCCTTTATAATTTTAAAGCATTTCCAGTGTAGACACAGGTTTAAAATCTGCTCATTTTTAGTTTATGGGGTTCATTACAACCTTCCAATACTCCTTGACAGGGAGTTAATGATTCAAGAAAATGCAAATATTTGCTGTTCTGTTTTTATTTCTAGGTTAACAGAATCAAAACTCCGAAGCAGATAGACGAGCTCATAGAAATAGAGAGCGATACAGGAACTTGGTACAGGAGGTGTTTTGTTAGAATTCGCACAGAGCTATATGGTGTAAGTAACATCTCTGTTCATTCTGTGACAACCTTTCTTCTTTTTAATTAGCCTTCAGAAATGAGCTCAGGCTGGTGATAGCTGCAATGCTACATTTTCCATGCAACTGGGAGAATCAGGAACCAGTGTAAGGTTCTGGTTTCCTGATGCAGAAGAGGCACAGTTGAATCACAAAGGTTGGTTCCCAACTTCTGAAGAGGAAAATGCTGCATTGGCCTTCACACAAATGATGGCTAATAGTTACATAGCCATATTCCCAAGCACCACAGTATAATATGTCCTGGGAACGCATGTCGATATATACCTATGGAAAGAGGTGACACATAGTGAGATGAAAACTTATCAGCAGGAACTTAAGGCGGCCACATTACTTACAAATGGTAAAATAGTGAATAAATTGTGTAAATGAATGTCAGTAAAACCCTTATAAGGCATCATATCTGCATCTATTTTTAGGCATGTCAGATGTTTTACCAGAAAACTACGTTAGAGGTATTTCACAGATTTTAATACAAGCTCACTGGGACTGTGCTCCATATCCTTCATATCCTTTTTTACTTTTTTTGCAAAACCAAAATTATGCACTATTTTTTAACCTTGTAATGAACATTGAGAAAAGTCTCATTAATTTAAAAAAAAAAAAAACGTCAATAATAACTTTTCACAACTGTTAAAAATCTGGCATCTTAAAGCTCTCCGGAGCTATGATGAAGTGTTGTAAACCAAGGTTTCTCACAGAATCGCTTTCCTTGGAAAAATGGCATTTTCCTTATGAGAAAAAAAAAAATCCAAAAAATGTCTACTTTCATAGTTATTTGTCCAAAACTGGAATAGTTGAATATTGAACTGTTATTATTTGGCCTTGTTACTAAACCAGCTTCAAAGGAGTTGCAGCTTGGTTGTCTCACACCCTTGTTATCTCACTGGAGTAACCCCTGGGTCAGAGCACCTTCCTTGTTGCACGATGTATGCTGAAACCTCCTAGGACAGACTGCCTCTTCTCTTCAAAAGGAGGATCTTGAGATGAGAGAGAGAGAGAGAGAGAGAGAGGAAAACACCATTCTCAGTCAGCTCTGCTGTAGCGTCTCTGACCTGGGCGTAGTCCCAGCTTTTTCTCATATAGTTAAAGCACCAATTTCTATCTGTGATAGGTAATGATAGATGAGACTCTGAGTGTGTACCTGTTGAATTATGGAATATAGTTTGTCTAAACTTAAAGCAGTGTAATACTGGGAAGTGAGAAGAAAACATTTCTGACAAGATCTCTGGTTTATTTGATAGTGAAATAAAGCTGCCTAGAGATTAGGAAAGTTTGAAGTGATCAGAGCAGAGGGGAATTAATGGACACAGTCCACATTGGTGGATAAAAAATTTGATATCAGCCGGCAACGTGCACTCGCAGCCCAGAAAGCCAATCGTATCCTGGACTGCATCACAAGAAGCGTGGCCAGCAGATCAAGGGAGGTGATTCTGCCCCTCTACTCTGCTCTGGTGAGACCCCACCTGGAGTACTGCATCCAGCTCTGGAGCCCTCAGCAAAGACAGACATGGACCTGTTGGAGCGGGTCCAGAGGAGGGCCACAAAAATGATCAGGGGGATGGAACGTCTCTCCTATGAAGAAAGGCTGAGAGAGTTGGGGTTGTTCAGCCTGGAGTAAAGAAGACTCTGGGGAGACCTTATTGTGGCCTTTCTATATATAAAGAGGGCTTGTAAGAAAGATGGAGAGAGACTTTTTACTAAGGCCTGTAGTGACAGGAGAAGGGATAAAAGTTTTAAACTGAAAGAGGATAGATTTAGATTGGACATTAGGAAGAAATTTTTTTATGATGAAGATAGTGAGACACTGGAAAGATTGCCCAGAGAGGTTCTGGAGGGGATCAAGGTCAGATTGGATGGGGCTTTGAGCAACCTGATCTAGTGGAAGATGTCCCTGCCCATCACAGGGAGATTGGACTAGATGATCTTTAAAGGTCCTTTCCAACCCAAACGATTCTATGATTCTATGAAAAGAAGCTCGGAAGTCATAGAACACGCACAACCTGGCTATAGCTGGAGATTAACATGCTTGTATGAGAAGTACAGCTATGACCAATATCAAAGAGCTGATCTGCTCTCTCTGATGCCCTAAAGAAGCAAGCAAATCAGAATCAAAAATCTTCTATCCTTTAACAAAATTGTTCAAAATACGATTTAAAATAAATGTATTTCCTAATGATTTACAGATTTGGTTGACGTTTATGAGATGCTTCAACTACCCGGTGAAGGATAATACAATCAAACTTACAGCTGTATGGTTCACCCTGTCTTTTGGGTAAGAATGGTTGAGATCTTAAACCTTTTTTTATAGACTTGAGAGGCATAAGAGTCATCTGCATGCAAATCTCTGTCACTATGATTAGCCTTTTTATTTGGAAAGGTTTTATTCAGTATTTTTCCACAAAATGTTATATTTATCGGTTAGTCTGTTCTTTGTTGCAAGCCTGACTCATCAAGAATATCTGCTTCAGAAAACTGGCATCTTCTGGGGTCAACATCTTTCAGTATTTTTATTTCATGGAGGATTTTAGTATGATGGAGCAACTGCTCCGTCATGTAAGCAGCCGAGGGAACTGCTTGTCCTCACCTCGCACAGATTTCCAAACAAGTGAGATTGACGACTGAGCGTTTTCTGTTTTTCACAGCTACTATGGCCTATCTGTCTGGTTTCCTGATGTCATTAAACATCTGCAGTCAGACGAATATGCGTCCCGAGTGAAACATTTCCACAATGAGGAGGTTTCACATTTCGTCTTCAACTTCACACTGGAAAATCAAATTCACAGCAATGGAGAATACATCAATGACAGGTTTAGAGATTTCCTAATATCCTGACCTGGCTGGGATAAACAAATGCATGTTTTAAAGCATGACCTAATTATCCAGTATTTTTCTCTATTAGTTAATGATAGATGGTTTTGTTACTTTTTAATGGGAATTTATTTCTGTTCTTGATTTCTTGTGATTTGTGGAGCATGGGGAGACGTGGTCCTGCACCTGCACATGCCCTGGTGGTTCCTGTGTGAGGACCCCCCATGCAAACCCAGCTTCCTTGTCATCCTGAAAAACAGATCGAAAAGTCTAAGTTAACGATACTTCCGTTCACAGTGGGATTCAAAGGTTTTCAGACCCAACACATGCAGCATATTTTAGGGAGCTGGGGGAAGTACTTTCATCTCTGTTGCCCATTCTTTTCTTATACCGATGAAAGATGCTTCTGTGAAAACGCTGAACACTGAGAGGTTAGGGTCTTATCACAGAAAAATAAAAGCTAAACATTACTGTAAATCAATAAAAAGTATTAACAGCTCTGAAATGGGAAGCAACACGTTGGCAATGCCTTTTGTGTTTTTTAACTGAATCAAAACATATTAAGGCTCTATCTGGACTTTACAGATAACTAGATAACTTAGGGGAAAATTAAACACAGCTGTTTTAGGTATCTGATTTCTCTTAAGAAAAATACAGAACAACCATGTGAATGGTCTCATGGATGTCATACTGCTAAGTAATCATTATTTCCATAGGAAAATCTATATCTAAGTGAATAAAATTAATGATTTTGGTAATATGGGGCTTTTTAAATTATTTTTATAAGATCTTGAATTTTGACAAGTTGTTTTTTTTTTTTACATAGTTAAAGGTTTATGCATTGCAGACAAAAAATAACAGTAATCTCATTTTTAAAATAGCCGTAGCTTCCCAGTTCTGCTCCTTTCCAGGAGGTAGATGTTCTCCTAAAAGCAAAGAACCATTTACTGTCAGTAACAGGCAGCACTCTGTCAACCGAGTTCTTATCAATTTGTACTGAAAATTTTTGTAAAACTCTGAGTTTAACATTAATCTACTCTAAAACACTAATTTACTCTTTCAAATGTGCAAATTTAATAGGCCTCTGACAATTATTTGAGATTCACAGAACATTTTCCACAGAAGTATGAACTAATTTGATATTCTTCCTCCACAAACGTTTCAATACTCCACTCACCCTAAATCTCAGTGTTTCCTTCATGTTCTTTCTTAACTAGAAGATCCATCAATACTTGACTTTTTACTTCATTACATTTCTGTTGGGTTTTAATTCAAATCATCACAACACCAATTTTAATATAGTCACAACATGTTTCCTGTTCAAAGGTAAAAAGTGCATCAGAAGAATATAGGACACATAGTCTGTCATTCCTGTTCCAACTGACTAATCTAATTGCTAAACTTTCTTTGTTCTCCTCTGAAATCAGGCTACATTTTAAAACGGAAAGTGCTATATGAAAAATGATAATGAGTTGACACTGAATGCCAACCTGATTTTAATCAGAGTCTGTCACAAATGATAAATGATATAGTAACTAAAACTAATGGGCTGAAAACACCATTCTTCTGAGCAATACACAAAGAGAATTCATTAGCTAGTAAGTCTTTTCCTGTGATAAACGCAATTAGCTTTTGCTCTCCTTTCTCATAAAGATGTGATTCCAACAACTTTATTGGCGAGAGAATTTAATTCCTACTATTCCATAGGTAGCATATTTTGTGTGTTCCTATTCCTAGTATTGGTCTTGTAATAAGAAAAATACTTAGCTAGTCACATCAAGTTTAATTAGAGCAGAGCCACGTCTATGTCTTGAAACAGAACACACTTGCCATTTTAACAGTTCTCACTGCCATATAACAATTAAAACACTGCTTTTCAAACTGTTGCCATTTTGGTGAAGTCTGCCAGCAAAACTGTCCTTTTTTACTTGTAGCTTTTTCCACACCTTCATGTGAAATAAAAGACATCACAAAAATAATGATATATTGCTACAAAGACATCACAAAAATAATGATGTATTGCTACAGCTGTCTTTTTTCTGTTAGCATAATGATGTTATTTGGTAGAATTATACTAAAAAAAGCTTACAGCGTTGTTTTAGTCTAGTAACATTGAGGTAGAAAGTTACTGCTAGTAATATACTTCGTCTTTGACTTTTTCTATGAATGACTTGGTTGACAGTCATGATCAAAGACCTAGGAGTTAAATGAGAGTCAGTAGGAAGGAGGTTGTTCAGAAATAAGAAAAGCTACTGATAGTTTGTTTATATCTGTTTTATGTACACAGTAATTGCAATTGCATCCACAGACACAGGAGTAACAAACACATACTTCCAGTTAAATATCTAGCTGTGTAACTGGCAATGTAATTGTTGTGTTCATGTTAAACCATTTTGCTGAACCATTTTTTAACATTTGGGCCAGTATGTTTTGCATTTGAGCCTGACACGACGCCCTGTGTGTCCAACTGGAGAAATAAAGGTTCTTTAAAAAATTATTTCTTTCCAGCTTGTTGGTACCAGCAGGTTTGTTTGTTGTTCCAAGATACTGAGTTTCTGGAGCATGATCTCCCAACTTCCAGCTGTAATGTCAAATTACAAGTAATAATGATTTTACAAGGCTATTCGCTGAATGTCATGACATTGGTTTTGGTTGATGATTAAGGACAAGTAATAACAGAAATATTACCAAAGAAATTGTATTACCAGTTGTGGCCGGTAGCTATGTGGAGCTATTTGTTGTATTAATGCTTTTTCTGAACGATAGTATTCTAGAATCAGCTAATCATTAATTACAGCTCCAGAATGCCTTTAAGGAATTACTGTTTCTGTGGTTGAGATTTTTTAGACCTGTATAGCTGCATCAGCTTGACCTGTTGCTCTTTCTAACTTATGAAGGTAGACTGACAGAAATTATTTGTATTGGGCAGGTTTATTATGATGAAGTTTAAATCAGTAACCTTTGAAGATTCACTTTTTAAGAACTGTGTGTTTGAAGACATTACTTCACTGAACACTTACTTCAGGAACTGTACTTTCGTGAATACCACCTTCTACAACACAGGTATTATGAGAAAAAGCCCTGAACATCCATTGTTCAGCTGCGTGTTCTCATCTTATGTTTATAATTTTTGTATTTCTAATAAGGCATATAAGAAGCCCTCTTCTAGGGAATAAAAAGCTATAAGAAGCAACAGGCCTCTGTAATGTTATAACAGAAAAATGAAAGGATGACCTGCTCTAGAGACACCGCAGGCCTAATATTGACTCAGATAATAAACATTTCTTTGATTTGAATCATCTCTAAAGAGATTCAGTCTGGAGAGAAGAAAATATATTTACTCCTTTACTGGTAGCTTTGATTAGTGTACTTTTATTTAGTCTAAATGGGACTGGTGAAATACTTCGTTCATTGTGCTTGCTGTGGCATGGGATTCTGAGTTCAGGATTCAAAATACCTAATCTATAATCATTTCCACCCTCCTAAGTATTCTAACAAAAATAGGAATGCATATTTTCATATGTTTAAACAGATGACTCTCTTTTTATTCAGTTTAATAAAACGTAACTGAAAGTAGAACATGGCCAGCTAAGCTTGTTGGAAAGTCAGGGCACTTCTTACCGCTTTCCTGTAACTCCAGCAATCATAATAGTAATAGAGTTAGGTTTCAGAGCAAGCAACGCCCAGCTTTCTTTCCATGGAAGGAAGGTATTCTTGATTCAGGGTCTTAAGGCTGACAAGAGGCACAGAAAGAAAGTGGAAGTATAGGGAGAGATCTCCCAAATGGTATTGGAAGAAGAATGGCCTGAACAGTTGTATGTAGTAACTCATCCATGTTCGAGCTGAAGATGACAAGGCCTTCTCAGAAATGAAAATTAGTTTAATCTGAATTCTGTAGAAACGTTTCGCTTTGAAAGAAGTCAAACCAAACTGAGCATGATCGGCAATCTCATCTGCAAGGCTGTCTGGTGTGGAAACAGAAGGTCTGATACTGAGCAAGACCAAGTGACAGAGGTTTGCAGTGCTTATTATGCAAGACCAGCTGGTGCTGAAAGGCCTTAACCAAATGCAGTCCATCCAAGCAGAGCTGAGATACATTAATATAACTTGCCTAATTCCAGGCCTTAGTTGCTCTTCTTCACGAGCTTTGCATATTTTTCTATTAAGATAAAAAGATATCAAAATTAACAGCAATAACTAGTCCCATTATACGAAGCAGTGAAAGCTCTGAGTTGTCATTAAAGTTGCCTAAACTTGAAATGTTTTTAATCAAAAGCTGCACATGGAGTCGGCTGTTAGCTGAAATGTTTCTTTTTCTTCTTTCCACAGATCTCGAGCAATATAAATTTGTTGACAGCGAATTGATAAATTGCACATTTTTCCACATCAGGACAGGATGCCAGATTTCTTTCGATGACGACTACAGTGCCTACTGGATTTACTTTGTTAATTTCCTGGGAACTTTGGCGGTGTTACCAGGGAATATTGTGTCCGCTCTCCTGATGGATAGAATTGGACGGTTAACGATGCTAGGTAGGGGCTTCACTTTAAAACAGGGAACAACACCAAAACCTAAAGCTCTCCCGATAAAGTAACATGTTCTCTCTTTAAAGGATTTGGTTCAGAGAAATGCAAAACATTCCTTCTGCAGATACTTCGTTTATGCAGCATCATAAGTGTCATTTTTTAAAGGCCCCAATTTAGAAACTCTAGGAACAAAGGGTTCTGTAACTAGTTCTGCTAGGCCACATTATCAGTCATTGCTCTTCCATGCTGATATTACAAGACCATTATTCAGGCATTTGGGATGAGATTTTGGAGAGTGCTGACCATTGGGTTGTCTTTACTCCAGCTGAAGGAAAGCAAGATGTGCACAGGTGACCCTCAGCTAGCGGAGCAGCTCCTCAGAAGAGTCAGCAATCCTTTGCCTCTTACCTATTTTGCAAAGTAACACAGTTGAAAGATATCTCTTATGGATTATCTGCAATGACAAATCTGTCTTCAATTTACTTAAATAAGTATGTGGTAGTTCATTGTGTTAATTTTCTGGGAGAATATCTGTATATAAATGTAATTCCCATTCAGTGTTTTTATTGCCACAATATAAGAAGGAGTTTCATGTAATTGCAGAAGATGATGAACAAAGAAGAATGGCGGTAGTTTTCCCCAAGCAGCTTGCTTTGGGAGTTCAGAGAGGGCTGCAGCTTAATACTTTACGATATATCCTAATACTTGAGGAGGTTTGGGTTTTTTTTCTATGAGACCCTTAGAACTTTTGTCTGCCTGACTGGTCTTACTGCCAGAGGAGGTCTCTTTAGTTTTTACCTCAAATATATGGGTCAGTTCTTTAGCTACACTGTGTGAATAAAAAACATTAGACAAAACAAACAAAGATCATATTTTAAATACAGCTCCACTTTGTGTTCATTTCACCTGTCTCATACCTAGGTGGTTCCATGGTTCTCTCTGGCATCAGCTGTTTTTTCCTGTGGTTTGGGACCAGTGAATCCATGATGATAGGTATGCTGTGCCTCTACAACGGCCTCACCATCTCAGCGTGGAACTCTCTAGATGTCATCACGGTGGAGCTGTATCCTACAGACAGAAGGTATGTGCAGATACATGTTCCCTAACTTCACTGACGCTACCGTCTATGTACCAGCAGAAATGATAAATAGAAATGGTTACGTACGAGCTTTATAGCGGTAGTGATGTTTTGAGTGTACTGAACAAACAGTTTGTCTTATGAATAACAAAGGGAAAAAAGAGATTTTTTGAGTTATTTGGTATGTGTTTTGCACCCAGTATTACCTAATCAGGAAAATACCACAAATGTAGTTTTATATGAAAAAAGAAGGTGTAACCGCTACTCATTTAAAACACAGCTAATGAGTAGTATTTTTGAAAACAGTAATGGAGTATTTCTGGGTTTCCTCTAGTGCCACTGGCTATGAAGACAATAGTTGGTCCAAAATAGCAATATAGCTGCATTTGTCTGTGAAATGGTGAGGATGATAATAAAAATCACTGTCTGAAGCTGAACAGCATCTTCTGGAAGAGATTGTGGGCTTGAACCATGCTGAGCTGTTAATCAGTCTGCTACGAATTTGTATGCAGGGTCGCTAGGAGTGTACATACTCAGCAATAAGCAGATACAAAAATGTCTGGGGCACTGCTCCTGACTCTTCATGGCTCTTGCAGGAAAGCTCAGGACAATTTTCATGTCCCGCAAGCACTGCTGCTAGACGACGACATGGGGTTTTTTTTTCGGGTACAGGTACTTTTTAATGCTGATCTTATGTCACTTAATGGACTGAAGGAAGAACAGTCGAGTCACACACTGTTGTATGTCGAGTGTAAAAATGTAAAAGCCACATTTTCTTGAATAGACTGAGATATTTCTCCCCCCTCTCCTGCTTAAATGAATTTTATGTAAAATTGCCCAGATTCCTGCCAAAGGACAGTGTATCCTTTCTTCTGTCACAGTGCTATTCCTTATGTCATTCACTAGAAGTTTCAAATATGGTGAAAAATATTTCCAGTTTATAAACGCTTGATGTCTTGCTGGCAAATCTAAGTTTTTTGACAGAGGTGCAATTGACTTTAGTATTGTGCATCAGGAAAGGAAGATTGTAGACTGGCTTCTCTGTTTTCTTTTCATTGGCATTTTAAAAATACATGTTTCTTCACACAAGAAATTGATGTCCATTGTTGTGGTTGTTGTATCGAATAACCATACCAGGCTACTTATGAATCTAAAGCACCACCCTTTAATATTAAGCGCTACTGTTTTTATTACACCTCAGGAAATTGTTCTTCTAGCAAGAATTATTCCATCATCCAAACTCTATGATATAATTCTAATAAGTATCCTTTAGAAATAACTATCTTTTTGATATTCCTGAATGTAGCAGCCACATATATTTTCTTAAAATGAAGTAAAGAAAAATAATTGGAAAAGCCATTGGTGTTAATGGAAGCAAAAATATTCATCATTTCTAGGAATGATAAAAGGAATGTAACTGATACCTATTCTAGAGCATCTGTATTTGTAGCTAAATAGTTGTTTTTAACAGTTTCTGCTAGCTTTGGGATTGTAGCAAATTCTTCCCCATTTTTTTTTTTTAAAGCTTATGAGTGCAATAATAGCTGTCTGCAATTCCACCTCAGAAATTTACTTGCAACTGGGTTGTTAAGGCTTTTTGCAACAACTCAGATAGAAAACTTATCACTTTATATTATTGATATAAAAAGGCTGTTAGGTCAAATCTACCTGTGCCAGGAAAGACATTGCTGATACATACTGTAGATGACATTTTTTTCCCCAAAATTCCAAAAGCGATGGAACCATCACTGCTAGATATTGCCAGCTGGGTAATAAGGAAACAAGCAATTTTAGAAGTCACTTCCTAGACATGTTTTTTTTTTCAGACTGGGGCAAAGCTTCGTCATATTTCATAGAACTATTTGAAAATTAATACCTGCAGGAACTTAAATAACTTTTTTCCCACACTTTTTTCCCTGACATTTTTTTATCCAGACCAGCTACAGTTTATCAGCCACCATTGCCCACCTCTGACAGTCCTCTCTTTCCTTCTAAGACTCTTCTGATCTCCATAGCCTGGCATGACTTGCCACAGTGTGCTGAGAATATCCAGGTTCTGCAAGTATCTGTGGGGCTGAACAGCCTTTCCAGTTCTTGCATACAAGGTCCTTGATGGTTAAGATGATGTCTTCTTTCACTATGAAGCTGCATGCAGAGTGAATTTGGTCCTGAAACTGGCTTTGAGTTTCCCCTCAAAAGGCAATCTAGGCACAACAACTTTGCTCACTCTATCACTATTTTACTATTCCAGTATGTACTTTTTCCCTACTCCCAACCAGTGATATGACCACAAACCAGCAGCAAAGTGCAGCTGGAGGTTGGGCTGAAAGAAAAGTGTGTGGAAGGAGGCCAGTTCGTGCTACCATGCACAAGAGACCAGGCTGGGCAGCCCCTCCTTTTTCTCCTGCACAACTCCTCTTGGAGACCAGCCAGTTGCCAAACCGCTGGGGCTTTGCCAGTGTCATGCAGGGTAGTACAAAAGGTGTTTCATAAAATGTACACCAGGTTATTTAGGGACCATACTGGCTTTTTGCCAGGTAGAGGTGTGGTGAGCAATTTGGGAATGTGCAGTGTATATCATACAAGGCACACATTTCAGTTTCCTCTTCATCAGCTGCCCACAGGGCGAAGTTAAGGTTGCTTCAAAATCTTAACAGATTTGGATTCCGTATGCATTCACACCCATCTACCTATTTACGTTTTGATTTACTAATGCCTGGATTTGAGGTAATTAAGCAGTTTGTCCTAAATTCTTGATGACTACTTTCAAATTTTATGCCATTGTTGCATAGCTTTTGCCTGCGTATTCTTTATAAAATCTCAGTTGATTTGCACAACTGCTAAAATAAGAGATGTTAGAGACTGTATAGATTTCAAACGTCAGATAGATGATGAAATTGTGTTAAAAGGTGAAGATACATTACTACTGCTAGTCATAGGTAGGTTTCTGTCTTCCAGATGACACACATGGTGATAACAAATGATCATTTGATAATTTTTTTTTGTTTTTTACTTTTCAATACACAAATTTTAAAGGATACTCATAATGACTAGCTATCAACTAGCTGATTTCCAATAAGCAAGTTAATTAATCCAGCTCCCCAATGTAAAGAACATGTATTAACTCATCTTTTGTCTCATCTTTTGTCTTGTCTTTTGCCTTATCTTCTTAATGGCCTGTGCTATTCTGGACTGCTCAGCAGTCAGCAGGTTCTGAAAAGTCTTGGTTGGTCATGGCCCTCTTGAGGGCCAAGCCAAACTATTCCATAGCCATGGGGGCTCTGCTCTGAAGGGGAGACATTAAATGCCTTGTGAACCTTTTTGGATGCTCCTAGAGTGCTTTCCTACTCTTTCATAAAATTCCATATTTTCCAAACACTGCTTTGAAAGGAGATGATGTAGAAATTGAGGCACAGCAGAAAAAGACATTGTTAAAACCAACTTCAGGTGCCTCATTTGACATGTGTGGTACCAACAATCCCAGTCACTGAGCATTTTAGAAGAGGGAATTGGCTGAAAGTATAACTTCCACTACAGCTGAAAGTACTCAGCACTTCAGCCACACAAACCTGAAGGTGCTAAGCCGAGCACGCAGAAAATGTGAAATGCATACTTAATGACCGTTTAGTTAGCTTTAAGTAACTTGCTTGCATCATATACTAATTCCGCGGCAGGGGCATGGATTGTATCCTTTCTCCTGACAGCACTCAATTACCTTAACCATGAGACTGCTTTCTCATCTTGCAGTCCTCAGCTTATTCACAGTGCACCTTCCAACTTCTGCAGCAGATGAGGGAAACCAAGTTTTCTTCACTACATTTATGTTTTACCCCTCAAGCTCTCTTCTTTCTATACATTGGCAGAGTGATGCGGAAAAAAAATATTGTGCGATGAGGTAATTATGGCTTGTGTTGTAATGTGTGTGCCCAAGGGGCTTGCAATAACATTGCACAGTTTCCTAGCTCTGCCTGTAATATATATATGAACGGAAGAGAGTGAAAATTCTCTGAAGAAGTAACATTTAGGAGATTTTTTACTTTACAATGCAATCGTTACTTTCACGTAAATGATAAATATCTTCTTGTAAACTAACTTGGGAAGCACCAACTTTTGTCAAGGAGTGGACACAACAAATAAGCCAAACCTAAACAGAAAGTGGAATAGAAATAGGTCATCTCCCGCAGAATAAATCAAGGTCAGATTGCATCAGATAACCAACAATTCATCAGTTTTACTACAGCTGGCAGACATCTGGGTTTGAATCTTGGCCAGGAATATTTAGAATTCAAGGTGTGCTATAAAATGAAGTCATCCTGTTTTGCCTTTTTTTAATACCTCAGAAAGGGGTTGGTCATAATTAAGAAGTAAGTCACCTATCTTCAGTTCATTATATTTATCTTTGCTTTTCTTCTTAAGCCCTGAGAATCCATCCCCAGAGTAATAAACATTATTCACAGGGTATCTTAAGTCTTTTTAAGTCAACTTTTTATTGTTGTGGCTGTCAGAAATGAAGTTTTCTATTCTTTTGAGCCATAACAGCAGTCTTTGACTTACAGTAGACTTCCTATTAGAAAATAGACAGCTATTTTCTACTGCCATCCTGTGGATGTGGTTCCACAGCATTTTGCTGAAATTTCATGTTAACGTTTTTAAGGCATTACATGCTGAACCTATGCAATGCCTTTGGCAGTAGTCCAAGGCAGGAAGGCAAATTCCACAGTTTTACTTGCACACCGAGTGCTGTAATTGGCCAGACTATGATATGCATCTTTGTACTCATTTTTTAAAAGATCTTAAAAGGTCTGGACATCAGAAAATTGTCCATAGTAGATTCAGAAACTCTGTTTTCATAGCCTTTGCATATTATCAACACCCACAAAAGTGATATTCAGAGTTTTTTGTAAAGTGCTGGACAGGCTTAGCACTAGCTCTGGCAAGAAGGTTATCAAATATCTGTGCCACACAGATTTAGTAGCACTCCACTGCAGGACAATGAAGTTTTTAGGTGCTCTGATATCAGCAATGGAAAAGTGGGTCTGAAGTATTTTATGTAGGAATATAAGCACCTGGTCTAAGAAGGAGCATATGTGGCAACCAGGAAACAAGCTCTTTTAATCTAAAGTCTTGGATAATCGCTCTATTTTTAACTGTTTGGACTCTTGCCATTTTTATGTGGGGCTTGGGTGAAAGGAAGCTAAGTGTTTTTCTTTGTCGCAGCTTTTGCAGCAACAGAAGTAAAATACATTGGGGAAAACTCCTTTTTTTCAGCTTTCTCTCAGACCTGACACTTTAATAGGACTTTTGCATTTTTCTCGCATCAATACTAAAATCTGTAACTTTTTTTTTTAAAGGCAATTCCAAAATTTTTCACAGTATTATCTTGCTGATGTGCCTGAAGGATTTATTGACATTTTCTGGCTGGACAAGGGGTTCTTGCTACCAAACTCCCTTGACCAGGAATAAGAATTGCTCATGGAGTCAAAAAGACATTTTTCTGCCAGTGCTTTGCCCAGTAACTGATCAACACAACGGAAATTGGTGTATATAGTAATGGCCTTATGCCTTTGGAATTTTTCACTTAATTCATTCATGATGCTCAGATGACACATCACGTATCTTTGATCATTTGCAGACTTTCTGTACACTCTAGCACTTTCCCGAAACACTAGCAAAGACTCTAGTAGTGTTGCAAGAGAAGACGTATATATATGCTCGTATACGTATATGAAATTGCAGCATATTTATTACCTGCTATTTTTACTCCTCTAGATTCAGTAGAATTAATTATAAAGGCATGAATTAATACAGATTTTAGCTGATTTGAATCACAAACACTGTTCTAAGAAAGATGTTTATAAACGAACAAGTCTGAATTTGCTATCCCTAAAGCTCAACAGTTTGCCTAATGACTTCACTCTGACTATTAGTACACAACAAATTCACATTCAAACACCGTATTAAAGTTGAAGGATATGAAAGCAGAAGGTTGAACAGTGACAATGCCTTTCAGGTACAGGTTGCAACAACATTTTACTTAAGCCTCTAAAAATCTTACTGTTCCTGCCAATGATGTGCATATTTTAGGCAAAAGGACATGCCTGAAAACTTAAAGATCAAAAGATTGAACTTCTGCTGAGTTGTTCATTTTGTATCATTAGGACAGCCAAAGGCTATAAAAATGGGCTTACTTTGTCTTACTCTTCTTTGTTTATAATTTGATAACGTTAATGGGATTAGTCTAATAACGACCCCTTACAGTTGGAAAAACTGAGTAAGTCCATTTTACAAAGTAGAACTGGTATTTCAGTGCCAACAAATTACCTTAATTTTGCTCAGATATGAGAGATACTGCATTACGAAATTACTTTAAACCTTAATAAGGCAATCTTGGGTATATAATATATAACAGATCTAGATCACAGTTGCACCCTGAAGGTGCTATCTATAGAGCCCAGCACATGAAAAGAAATGGTCCAAATTGCTCAGAAAATTATGTTCAGACCCCTGTTATAACTAGTTAATATAAGCAAATAGCATCTGTGAAACAGCTTACCTTTACAAGGCAGTATAAAACAACACAGAATAAAAGTAAAGCATCCCCATATGTTTTGTGCTATTGCCTTTCCGAAGATTTCCTGCCTATATCTATCCAAATTTGCTTTAGCTATATCTATGTATTCTTTGGGGAGTTCTGGTATCTCTCTGAATATACTGAGGCTGTTGAGGACTAAAGTGTCTCTTTTCTCTATGTGAATACTGTTTTTTTCCCATTACTGTTATTTGGGGGCAAGTTTGGCTTTACATTAGTACAGGCAGCTGAAGAAATTGTATTTACATGCACAGACACTGATCACAACCAGACACCACCATAACTTTAAAAATACTTTCTGTGCATAAACAAGGCCGAAATTAGAACAGTTCTGACTCTTTTCTTCTCCTTCTTCCCCTGACTTGTTCAAAATAGCTGCAGCCTGTTATTATCCTATCACATAAACTCTGTTTTCCAGGTTGGCTGTGTTGTCTTTAACCTCTTCCTACCTGTTTGCGATAAAGTCTATTTTACTACAGTCTTTCTTCTTCGTGCTCCTCCTTCCTATCTGCACTCTCATTCACCCTAGAAGATGCATCAGTATGGAGCTCCTTCCCTCTCAGGAACTTCTCCCTGTTCTGGTCAGCTTCCTCCAGCTATTCTTCTGATGCTCTGCTTTATCTGCCCTTGTAGTACAGATGTTTCTGAGGTAGAGATTTGGTCGTCTTCTCATAGGCTTTGAAAGATTACTCCAGTAGGGTGTCTCTTCGCCGCTTCCTTCAGTGCATCTCCCACTCCTCCTTTGGACTGATTCCTCCAAAGTCTTCCTTAAAATGGGCAAGTTTCAACTTTCTCATTTCTCCTCTGCAGAAGGCATTTTCAAGGAGCTGCTGCAAATGTTTCTGTGTCAGAGAGAAGCTTCACAAGCAACACTTCCAAAGTTTCCTTATCTGCTCTCAGCATTGTGCTCTCAGGCAGCCCTCACTGGTCTGCATTGTCGGACAGCAGAGCATGTCACTTTGGAGATGGTTATCTCCAGGATGTGCATATTTAGCTTTTCTTGGCAATAAATAATATGTAAAAGTAGTGTGGTTTAGTCAAATTTAGGAAAAAAAAGGCACATAAGGGCTTTGAACATTCAGGAGGCACATCTGAGTCTCTTCTGCTTGTTTTTCCACAATGTTTCTGGGTAGTTTCTGCTCTGCCAGCAGAATGGCCTGTCTCTCCTTCCTTAGATATCGCTGATACTTACTGTCATGCAGTATCTGGATAGGTGCCACGTTTTGCACAGAGAGGAATTATGATTAATTCAGGGAAAATAATAATTACTTTGATAATTTTAAAGAGACTGAAACACTGCTGTCAATTGCAAGAGACATATAGCCAAACTAACAATAGATTTATTATTATTATAATCACCCAGCAAAAGAGACTAACTTGTGAATTGTCCTGGGGTCAGAAAAGGCATACAATACACAGAGCTGGAACAGTAAGTATCAACACTTCCGATTTTACTTCCATAAGGTTTTAGACAAAGAAGTTTGACTTTGGTCTGCAACCATGGACAAATGAATATTTAACATTAATGGAAAAAAACATTTCTGAGGGTATATTAACTAGCCTGTTCCATGTCTTAATTCTGTTCTGCAAACGTTCTTTTAACGAATTTAAGAATTTGACAGTCAAAGTACCGTTACTTCGAATTAGCACATTTCTGAATCTTGTTCAGATTCTGGTGTTAAATCTCTGGGTTAACTAGAGTTCCGTATCTTAGAGCAAACTACAGATTTAGAAATGTACCAGAAGGATCTAGACCTACCTTCATCATTCTTTTGGTGTAGGTCCTCAGATATACCAGGACTGGTATAATTCTGGAGCACAGCATGTTTCTGTCTTCCTGATTCTTATTATTTTATCTCAGTGAACACAGTGTGAGCTCTGAGTAGTCCTGTCTTTCACTTCTAAGACATTTGAGAAATGTTAGGGATTCTACTATTGTACAGATATTTTTGTTAGGACATTTTCGGTAGAACAAAGTTATTCCTGCAACTATGAATCATACAGTCATGTCAAAACACAATTCATTAAAATGTTGGCAGTTTGCATAATACGTCTACGCATGGGTTACCAAACATCTAAAATACTTAATCCACACATCACTGCAATGCAAAAGCCCCTCTGAGCTGCCCAAATCAACTTTCTTTTGGCAATCTATTTCCTTTCCCTTTTTCCAAAGTTTCTCAGATATCTCTTCTGCACAAAGCAGGGGTTTATTTATGCCCTATTCTCTTTATCTCTAAGAGACAAACATTTATTACTATTGAAGGTCTCATTAGCCTTTTGAAAAAGCATTGGTTGAACATGTACACCACCTGTATATTCTGGTGACTTTTCTGGTGACTTTTTTCTGGTGACTTTTATTCTGGTGACTTCTTTCCCAAATCACCAAGTAGCTCTCAAAAGATTTCCCACCTCCCATCTCCCAATCCAGCATTTTAAGTGTTACTGAATTTCCATTTCCAAGTCCTTTGTTCTACTGTAAAGGTGTAAAGTTACCTATTCAGTCATTCATTTCACATTTTGGTCCCTGAGGCAGCAGAATGAATTCACCTCCATAAAATGCTGTGACAGCTGAGCTTTGATTTTGTATGATAAAGACAGGCACAGAATCCCTGTTGGCATAAATTCTGTTTAGGATATCGGGGCTACTGATTTATTCCCACTGAGGATTTGTCTCAAAGGCTTTACTCTTTCACCCATTTTTTAACGTTCTTCTGTTTTCTCTTCTAGGGCAACAGGCTTTGGCTTTTTGAATGCACTATGCAAAGCAGCAGCTGTACTTGGAAACTTAATATTCGGTTCCCTTGTTGGTATCACCAAAGCAATCCCTATTCTCCTCGCTTCTACTGTTCTAGTATGTGGAGGTCTAGTAGGACTTCGGCTTCCTGACACAAGAACCCAGGTGTTGATGTAACTGGAAAAAGCCATTTACTATTTATTTCCTTCTTCGTACAAATGTCAACTCTCCTGACTGATGGTGCAAAGGCTTCAGATTCTCAATGCTTAGTAGATTGCTCAGATGTCAAAGTCAAAAGATACTTGGAGTGGCAGAGATTTAAAAACCTCTGCATGAAAGTTTTAAATTTCACTTCTGTTTGCTTGCATATATTGCTATTCAAAACCACTTAACTTCAAACTGCAAAGCTACCTCTTAAAACACTTTCAGTGACATGTCCAGGAAGATGAAAACCTTACTGATAATTAGATATTTAAAATGCAAGCAGTTGTATTATTTAAAAATACATCCTAAATTTGGCCATGGCATTGTGAGCTTTTGTAACAGTACAAACATGCAATTCAATTACTTAGCAGTATTGGTGCAGAGAATGTTAATATTACATGTATCAATGCATGCAGCATTAATTGGGAAACTCTACAGACCGCATCAGTACTGAGAATACTGACCTTCTGCGGCTGTGCTTAGATGGTAAAAACTTGTGACAATGCCTCTTTCTTGGGAAACCTTTTTAGGTAGATTCAATCTAAAGTAAAGATTACCAACTACACCCCATATTTCCTGAGGAGAAGGCAACAGCTACTGCAGGGAGATGAAAAGCCCATATGTGCGAGCAGCAAAAAGAATAACAAAATAAACACTTTCCCTCTTTGCTGCGGATCCTCCAGAAAAATTTTGTTTTCTTCTCACTTGTGCCATCTGGAATATTTTGCCATTTTACAACAGTGAATTTGTCTTAATCCAGGAGTGAATCAATGCAAATACTTATGTTGTTATAAGTATGAATAAAAGAAGAATCAGGCCAGTGAACTATATGAAAAATAAGATGCTTTCAGAAAAATTTGTTTGGTATTTACTTTTCTAATACATTTTTCTTTGTCACGGAATGGTTATAAAAATATGTGGCTGTAGAATGTCACCTAGTAAATTTAGTCAGGTCATAACTTCAATATAGAGTATAATATATTTAAACCATCTCAAAAGATTTTTTTTTTAAATAATAGCAAGACAAAGAAAAGCAATAATAAAAAACACCTTCATTATTTTTACAGTTTATACACTTCTTTATATAACCATTTTCTCAGCTGATTTTTAATGGATCTAGAGATATCTCACCATTTAACATTTTCAAATATGTCTCTGAAAGGCCATTAAGAAAGTAGCCATGGCAAGGCTGCAGGGAGTGGTAATGTCTTTATTAGACCAGGTACAAGGATGGAGAGTAAATGGTAGTAAGTATATTCCTTCTAAGCCATATGCTATGGACTGTTCTAGATTAGAGTAGAGAGTTCCTCCCCAGACCTACTGCTCTGCAAAAGGCTATGGGATCTTTTTAAAATGTTAACATTAAAAATTAAATAGAAATACATCTATAAAGTTAGCAGACAAAAGGGGCAGATCCTTTGATGACAGAAACTGGCATTGCTTTCAGAGGAGCTAAGACAACTTGTATCAGCTGATGAACTATCTGCAGTTTCAAGTTTCAAAGAACAAATTTTGTACAAAACGTAAGGGAAAATTTATCAGTATTTTTTCTAATTATGTCTGACAATATTTATTAGGTGGTTGAATCATTGCCAAAGAAATTAGGCTTTCAGATAAGGTCATCGTGTAGTAGAAGAGATTTTTTTTTTTGACAATTTTTCTCTTGCTCATGTATGTGAACTTAGCTTGGGTAGTAATATCTGTCACTGTGTTCTGTGTCAGTCATCGTCTTAGTTGTATTGAAAGAGTCAGTAAAAGTCCACATAGAAGATCATTCATTACATTTAAAGTTCACTGTTTAATTTACTGATTCTAAAAGTTACATTTTTTCAGTTATTAACAAATGACTGTGCCGCACATTGTAGCACCAAAATGTTAGCCTAAGATGTGGTTTTCTGCTATTAACAAATGAGAAAAGTGGCTCAATTAAAAAAAACATGAGTATGGAAAATAGTGGACATTTTTTTGATGTTGATAATTTAAGTATGATATAGTAAGAAACAAATTTTAAGAAGTGTGTTTATTTGGCAATATAAACAGTCAAGATATTTGAGATGAAATATTTTATATTTAAATCTGACTTAAACATGTCTTTTAAATTTCTAAACTATGTTAAAAAAAAGGAGGAAGAATTATTTTTCACCAAGTTCCAGGTTAAGAACAAAATACTGGCCTTAGTTATGCATCTGTGGCTTTTGTCCACTAGTCATAGTCTTAGTATTATTTCAAAGCTGTTTTCTCCAATGAGAATTTTATTTAAGCCCTGTTTCTCTATGCCATTCATTAGTAGCATGTGTCCACCTCCAGTAAGTGTTCTTACTGCACAACTTATTTTGAAATCTGAAGCCTCTGTACGTGTTTGGAGTAAACATCAACAGCAATGGTAAAATATAACATTGTGTTGCTATGCACTGTCCACTTAAAAGTAGTATATTCTGTCCATCTCTGTATGTAATTCCGAAGAACATCCAGATCCAACACCTCATGCCACCTGACCAGTGTGGAGGAAATGGGCCACAGAAAAGTAATGTTCAATTTTTGAGGGTTACAGTTCAAGGCTAAAATCTTATTACATGTAAAATTATGGTGATTTCAATGCTGGTTTTTATCCTAAATCCTGACTATATCATAAATACGTGATTAAGTCTGGATGAAGTGGAGTATAGCAACAACAGGAATTAGGAAAGACGAACAAAATTCCCAACTATGTGGACCTTGCATGGTCCCAGATTGGAGTGAAAGTTCTAAGGTAGGTGAAGGAAAAAAGAAGAATAGTGGGTAGGAAAGGAGAGAAAATGTAAATGGAAGAGATGAACAAAGAAAAAAACCCACAAACATTTCCAACATATTAACCAAAACCTAAAGCTAGAATCTCCCTAACTGGTGAGCCAGTTGGCTCAACAGATTTGGAGTAGTGCACAAGTCAGCATCAAAGCTGTTTGAACAATCAATTGTTTGGGCTTGAGTGCAGTAAAGATTTACCTCATAAAGACAAAAGAATTGAATGCAATGTCAGGCTATGAGTACTTGGTTAGATAGGTACAATCCACAGGCTGGAACAGAAATACTTACTCTATGGAGATCTGGACACAAATGTTACCATTATAAGCAAAAGTGGTTTGGCTCGACTTTAGTGAACGTGTCTTTTTTTGCAGCTTCCAAAGCAATCTCAGGTAATAAATATTGGACAGTAGGAACTGCACTTCCTTTCTGTGTCTATTCACTTATATCCCACACAAAGAATCACTTAGTGGCCTGTTTAGATCCCTGATACACCACAGAGAACCGAACTTGATAACATTTGTGTATCAGAGCTATCAAACACACATAATCAAAACAGCTTATTTGTCTGTTTTGGTCACTGAACTGACTGAACACTAATGAAAACTCATTTCAGTCTAAATTAAAGTAGGATATAAGGTCTAGTACTCTTCTTTTGTAAAGCTGAAAGGCTCATCCCAATGACAGCAATGACGAAAAGTACCATGGCTCCTGAAGGCAGAGAAGACTGACATCATTTAGAATAGTATTAACCATGATGGTCAACTACTTTAAAATTTGAAAACTGTCCACAAAAGAGACCACATGTTTTCATTTTTGGCAAAGAAATTTTATTTTTATTAGTTTTACTCCTTACAGGTTGCCTGATAGTAGAGCATGACTTAGCAGACTCCTATTTCTTGAAAGTATCTTATTATTTGTGTTTGTACATTTTAAGCAGAATGGCTATATTCATGTTAGCACCTTATTGCTTGGAAGCATGCACTACAACATTTGGTATGCATTGCATTGATTGCTGAGTACAGACTCCTAGCAAGGGAACCAGGACTAGGTGTTCACAGTTTCTGGAGTGCTGAAGGGGATTGCTAATGAATGATATATTGGGAGCCTTCTTCCTCTATGCTTGATTTTAACCAAGGACCTTCCAGAGGTGTATACTACAAAATTTTTCGACACAGGTGGAGAAGTGTTAGCCCTCCTTCCTGATAGCTCCAGTAGTCTACTCTTTGTTCATCATCTTAGAAAAGTGGGGCAAAGACAGCTAACTAAAGCTCTGCTCTCTTTCTCTTCATGCCATTCCATTCATTCCATCCCAAATCGCTTTTCTTACAGAGGCCCAATCTTAAAGAAAATCAAAACTCACTGCTCCTGCTCTCACTTGCTTCTGACTTCATAGTAACATTCAGTAAGAAGGTTTGCCACATATGTTTTGCAATTTGGCCATCCCTTTTTAAACCAAGATGGAAAGCGAACTCAAAAGTCCTTCAGACAACCTCACCCTTTTATGGCAGCCAGACTCCACATTTCCCTACATATCCAGAAGGCTGACCTAATACAAGGAGGGGTCTCTTCTCAGAGTGGTCGTTGTTGGGTTCCTTCTGCTGTGGGTGCAGATATGGGGGAATCGCCTCGTCTGTACACCTAGCTCAACTCCATTTGGAGGAAATGTTATTCTCTGTTCTTGTTTTCTTTTTCTACCACTTTGGAGCCTTATCTTCATGTAACTGCTCTTGAGGCACAACTGCTGATTCCAATTCTTAGCAATATAATATAGTCCTCAGCCCCTCATATGGACAGCTTCTGTGTGCTGGGCTTTAGCTCTCTTCCCCATTGTGAGTTTAAAATGATCTTCATCAGTCAGAGAAAGATGTTTGCATCCAGTCACACCTCTTTACCTAAACAAGATGATATCATGCTAATACAACCTACAAGCCATGTCTCTGTTTAATAACCTGGAAATGCAATTGAAATTTCAATCACAATGTTAAAAAATGAATCCTTGCACTCAGGGGGTCAAAGAAACAAGAAGTGAAAACAGAAATGCTTCGTTCCTCTGGAGTCTTGAAAGAAAACACGTTTGGTAATCATATTCCAGAAGAAAACACGTCTGAGAGACTGCTTTTCCTCTGC
This sequence comes from Calonectris borealis, assembly GCF_964195595.1. NCBI lineage: Eukaryota > Metazoa > Chordata > Aves > Procellariiformes > Procellariidae > Calonectris > Calonectris borealis. The sequence goes on from NC_134352.1 coordinate 60,297,433, forward strand.
ATTTCCTGCCTTCTTGTTCATTAAACTCACTGTAAAATATTAGGTATTTGTCAGAATTAGTACTTTCCAATATTGCTACTTCAGGAAACGCAGCATGGGAAGACAGATTTTTGCCTGCTGTTTGGAGGCAAGAGGGGGATCAGGCAGTGATGTGGAATTAGCAGGGACATGTTAGCCAGAAAATCTGGAACTCAGTTCAGAACCTGAATTAAATAGAAAGCACCAATTTATAATTCTACTTGCTGATCTTCCTTACCATTACTTACCCTCATCTAGTCTACAAGTAGTCCATATGCTGAAATCATCATTATTTGCTTTCTTCGAACTTTGATAATTTCAACCAAGGGATGCAAAATATTTTTGGATCCATTATCGTTATCTGCATTCTTTGTTTTTGTTGCAGTGGTGAATACCCTACTTATTCTTGCAAAGGAAGGATCCTTCAATATTTAGTCCTACTCTAGATGTGTAAGATTATTATACAGAACTTCACCCACATTCAGGACCTTTCTTTGATGCAGTGACTTAGCATGTCAGAAACAGGAAAAAGACAAAATGGGCCTGATTGATTTACTTTTCTTACTTCATAGTAGGTTGAATTATCTCCAAAGACGCTGGCCTGTAATATGTAGCCATGCTTTCTAGCCCTTGGAGTACATCCTGTCCAACTAAAAATGAATAAAGCAGTAATTATTGGCAGTCTCCTCCCACAACATACATACAAGCTACATTTACTGGGACCAAAATACTTTGGAAAAAATGGGGAAAAATACAGGTGTAATTGCTTCCTGGGGTAAACGATCTTCCCTGCTTGACAAAGATCTAGAACATATTGCTCACTTCTGACCAGTAAACAGTCCAATAACCAAAGTTTCGAGATTTCTTAAGAACAAAAGTATTTGGATGAGGATGACCTGACATAAAAGTATTGTCCTTTCTACCCAGAGTATTAATGAATATGTATTTTAATGTCACATAACCGAGAAGATTTGTAGAGATCTTGCCCCTACTCTGGCCATCAACACTTCTGAGCTGTAGCCAGATACATCAGTCTGCAAGTGAGAACGAGAAATTGCTGGCAGGCTGGCTTTCATCACTCTCTCCACAGCTAGTCACCTAAGCTCATTTCTTTTGGATCCTAAGGATCTGCTTTTTTGCTCAGCCTCCTATTTTCTAATTTTGGACATCTACCACCTGCCACTCTGTTTTTATCAATAGTCCTGACCAAGCAAGTTAAAGCTACTTGCTGCTAATGGACAGCGCTCATAACTCATCGCAAGCACAGAACTCTGCAAGAGTCTGATGTCTTATGTGTTGTTTCCAGTTTCATCTGTTGTCTAGATCTAGAGTTGCCATGTAGCATTTCTCTCTGATAATACTGCATGTTTTCTAACCTATAATACATGTCTTCTACGCTCTTAATATCTGCCTTGTAAATATATGCGTGTTGCCCACTGGCTATGTGAAAAAAGCAATTTGTGAACCTCATGTAGGCCTGTCTTACCCAGTTAAAAGATGATCGTTCAAAAGAAGAGGGTTGGGAAAAAATAATGAAATGGAATCAAATTAAGTGCAAATCATGAAGAATAAGTTTTCAAGGCCCAGGGTTCAATTACTTTTATTTTTGTCAGCTGTTTTCCTTAAATACTAGCTGGCAGCTATGTAATACTGTATACTGTAAAGAAGAAGTATTACACAGTTAGAGGTGAATACATATACAGACACACGTGTGGGTGAGTATACACACATATATACACACACACCTCCCTATAACACAGGTGAATGTAAGACTTACAAACTGTATTCTCATCTCGCTCTCCATGATACTAAGTGTTACTTTCTGCATTATGCATTATGCTTTGAACACACATAACATCCTGCTCTGTTCCTTGTGCAGAACCCTTTACTTATTCATGCACAAAATTTTTTGGATGCCAAGATTCATCTTAACTGGCCATTAGCTTTCAATCATTGGAAGGGAACTCCTGAAATGGTCTGAAAAATGAGTTCTGACTTAGCTGTAGCCTTCCCCCGCCTGCTGCCAAACAGCAAAATAGCACATTGTGCAAAGGCCATGTTCCAGTGACTAGGAGACACAGCACTCTCGGATACGTAAAATCCTAAAAGCTACGAATTTTGTCTTATTCAGCTATAAGTCCTTCAAAATGTTCCATGTGGATTTCAACATGTTAAGTTCTGTGTAACGTATGACAAAATGTCTGTGTCTTCCTGTGTTGTATGTTTTTCATTGTTTCTGCATACATAGCTGCTGTTGTTCTAATAATGTGGCTAAACAATTGTTTGCTGCTGTTCTTTTCAGCAATCTTTGACCAGCCTGAAACAGAGCCATTGCCAGGGTGCCTTTCAATCAATGATTAACATCTATGAAGATCTTCTACAGGAATTAGTGCTGTATAAATTAATTGCATCCATAATTTGAGCAAATCCAGGGTGAAAATAGCAGCACACACACACAGAGCAGTGAGGGTGGAGAGAACTCTTTCAAAAGCTCTGGCAGCCGCTACACTTCACTTTCCCTTTTTGCAGGACGTCCACTCCTTCCAGTGTGCTTCCTCTGGTGGGGGACATGCACACATGCTACAGAACTAAGAAATCAACAGAAGAAAGGGTGTATTCCTTCCACAGGACTTAATTATGCATATTTACTATAGGAAAGCCAACTCTATACTAAGATTAAAACAAACAAACAAACAAACTCCAGCAGCCTGCAATTCTTTTTTTTTCCCCATGTGTTCTATGAATGGGTAAACTGAATACCAGTTTAAAACAAATCTTTGGGAGGACACTATGAATGGGTAGCAATGCTTATGTAATAGTACTTCTGCAAAGTAGTAGGTCTTCCCAAAAGGAAAACATACTCACTGAGTGAGACTGTAGCATATAGTTTCTAAGTGTGATCATGAATAGACAGTTTGAAGTAGAAAATTGCCATTCAGATTCAAAGTAGCAGTAGATAATACTATCTTCTATTTGGAAATTTGTAAACATAAACCAAAACCAATAGTTTAGAAGGAAAAAGAGAATATTAAATTTTGGAGAGCGATCTTACAAAACACAACCTCCCATCATTTTTGGACAAACCTTACAGCTCTTTCATGTTTCTTCTTGCCACAGATCCCTTCTGATATGGTGACTGATTTCATTAGTACTTCACTAATGAAATGAAAGGTTTTATTGACATGTGCAACAAAAATGAGAGCAGGCATGAAATTAGTGCTGTAGGAAAGCTAGCTCATTTATAAAGAGTTTAAAAAAAATGTGCCAAGCTGCTAGTGACTGTATTTATTGTCTTCCTAGTGGTTTAGTGTCCTAAAAAGTGTTACATGAAACTAGTATTGTTGAGTAAACTGATCCCTGTTTGAATCAGTGAAGCAATTTGCAGGATTGGGATCTTAGCTTTCTCTTTCAAAAATATTAAATACATGATTGTATATACTGTCATGCTGGAATTGCTGGTGTGAAAGAAACATGTTCATTTAGCTCTTCTTTTTAACATGAATAATTTTAGCCTGGCTTTTTCCTATGAAAGTAACGTTCCCCAAACAGTAAAAGGATTTTTAATAGCATCCCATGCTGCTAATGAATCAACTGACAGATCTTAGCCATTTTCTATAGAATATTGTATTTTAAATCCCAATTAAAACTTTCAAAAAAATTGCTCTATTACCCTCAGCTGCATAACATTCTGACAATAAATTGTATCTCATACTTGGCCTCAAATATATGTGGCAATGTACTATACATAATTAGATTTTTTTTTTTAAGTGGGCAGTTTCCTTTGCAGTGTAATGGCGTATGTGCAGAAGTCAGGCATCAAGGATGAGATACTGAAGGCAGAGCTTTTTGCCTTCACTGTAATTTATTGGCATTGTCAGGTTACTGGTTTTCTTAAAAGCTTGTTAGCATTTTCCAATGCTGAGCAACAGAAGGAAAACATATTCTTTGCTAGTTTTTTGTGAGCTATTTTCTGTTCCTGGTTTCTCCTACTAAGCTTCCACTCAAATTGCCAACTGTTCTAAGCCAACCAAGAGTACTATTTTCCAAACTGTCTTTAGTGTACAAAAGTGCAGGTGTGTTAGTGTGCATATGTTGTCAAGAAAATCATAACCATTTCTGACAGTCTCCATTTCTTAATGTGAGGAAACATGTACATATTGTATATACAGTAATGAGCTACTTTGAAGTCGAATTCCCATTTATATATGTTTACTTCCATGTCTGCTAATCTGCAACAAGATCTTGGCAATGGTCCTGACCTCTCTGTTTCTTTCTTTGTTTTCTTTACTGCAGTGTGTGATCTCCTGTAAAGCAGGTTACAGTCATCACTATTGCATATATGTGTTTGCATGTGTATGCCTTGATAAATTCTCTCTTTTGGAGCTCTGAATTTTTCATTTCAAGTCCAGCTGGTACAATTGTGAACTCATCTTTCCAGTATGCTCCTCTGTGTCAGATTGCCAACTTCCAAAATGTTTGACCAAGTGTTTTGATTAAGTCCCCTAAGGAAAGCTGTCTGTATACTTGTGAAAGGGCATGCTCTGTATAGGATGACTGTGTACAGTATAAATCTATAAAACGTGGAAGTGTTTATAAATTTATCTGCCAAATATTTATCATCCATGTAACAAATGCAAAGCTATTTAGTGTACATCAGATTAATAAAGGGGCATTTTTTGCTCCACTATATTCAAATAAAGATTTGTTCTCTGCAGTGAATGCACATCAGGTGTGATGATAGCTGGAACATCATTCTTCACTACCCACAAAATACTGAAAACAGTTTTACCTTAATTAGTTCTTTTACAAAGGCTCTCTATGTATCTCATCTTTAGTGCTTGTAATAGAGGTTGAACACGTATTAAATGAAAACATGGAACAAGTTAATAAAGTTAAAGAAATGTAAACAACCATAAAAAAGACAAAGTAAAAGTTACTATGGTTGCAAAAAAAAAAGTTCTTTAGCTAACCAATTCATATTTTTATGGTACGTAATTGCACAAAATAGACATCTGGCCTTTCACTACATAACTGCACTGCACGGGTATGTTATCACCCAAAGGGTCTAATCTAACTCTGTGTGAAAAGCATATTGCTGCAAGGTATGATGATCTACGTATCTGAAAGGCCAATGGGAATTTATACAATAAACTATGGTTCCATAAGAACTTGGTATTCACAAAAAAAAAAAAAACCCAAACCCAAAAAACCGAAGCAGCACTGCAAAAACATTAGTAGTTCATTGCATTTGTGCACTAAGGGCCTCCAAAAAGCTTCAACAGATCAAATGTGGTAGCTTTAAAATAACAAGAAACTGCTGAGTTATTTATATCCTGCCATCTCCATGGCTGGATCGGAAATACGTTTCCAAATATAGGTTATTCCAAACAGATGATGGACTAAACAAAACACATGAGCCTCTTCAGCTGTGTCACCAATAGGGAAAAGTTAAGCTACACATGAATTGAAGTGTTGTTCAGCTCAGGCAAGAGCACCATCTGCAAAACCCAACAACCAAGGACAAAATTCACGTTGCCCAGAGAGGTGGTAGATGCCCCATCTCTGGAAACATTCAAGGTCAGGCTGGACAGGACTCTGAGAAACCTGGTCTAGTTGAAGATGTCCCTGCCCACGGCAGGGGGGGTTGCACTAGATGACTTTTAAAGGTCCCTTCCAACCCAAACTGTTCTATGATTCTATGATTCTATGTATGATTTTGTGACTGTTCTTTGGCAACTGGAGTTTTTTGTGGTACAGTACAGAAGAAACTTTCTCCATTTATTAAGTACAACCAACAGAAGTACTAATCCATATTTTAAATGCCCTTAAATGTACACCCTCACCTACCTGCCTTTGAAGGGGATCGGTAATATAACTACACTGCTCTCGTCCTTTAGTGGAGACGAAGCTTTTATGCATGTGTCTCCTGGCCTCATTCTGGGAAGAAATCAACCTCTTCTGTGCAGAAGATAACAATCCAAAAGGGAGTGTGGGAGAAGATTTGCACATATTATTCACAGCTACCTTTCAGAAACTTCACCTAATCTCCAGAAAACCTTCAGTAACAGGGAATCTTGTACTGGACCACATCATCCTGCAAAAAGGACGTTTCAGCTTGTAGGACTGCATTTTTCCGAAGAATTTTGCAAGCTTACGTATATATACTCCTGGCTGACACAGTTATGCTAGCAAAAAGGTGATGCTTAATTCAGAGTAGTGTGTGTGTGTCTATACATTGTGTGAGACAAGACAAGTACATAGAGTCTGTGGATGCAAATGTAAAAGGAGGTGGCTTTTTGTGGTATCCAGCACTGTGTACACCTGAGACCAAATGTTAAAATAGATCATGTGCATCCTCCGTATGCTTTGGTTTCCACTAGGATGCCAACTATGCTATGATTATTATTTAGTCCATTGCAATTGTGAAGTTACGCACTTGATACATTAGGCTGATGTGAGATCAGTATCTAACCTGAACTGCTCCCCATCCCGTTTAGTCATCTGTGGAACTTTTTTATAGTGCTTTACATTGACAGCAGAGAAAAGAAACATTGACTTAAAGTTCCTCATAGACTTTCCTGAAAATATTAAGCTGAACTGAAAATCATACCATCCTATATGTTTTCTGGTGGCACCATATGGAAACTTTCACAGCATACAGGTGAATCCACGCTTTCTGCAGAAAACATACTTTCACATCATGTTACTTCTGGCTCTCAGAGTGGACCTAACTGGTCTGATTAGGACTGCAGTAATGATTTTGTGTTACTATAGCAGTCTAAAGCTCTATGTGCAAAATAGCTTGGGAAGACACCAAAAGCCATGTTACAGGAGAGGAGGATGGAGAGCAGGGTAGAGCTTGAAGAGGGATGGAGGGGAGGGTAGAGCTTGAAGTAAGGGCCTGACCACACCGGTTGCTGAATTATGCAAACACAAAAGTCTGTCAGCTGTGATCCGTGTGCCACTATAGACCACACTAGGGTACACTGCCATCTTCAAAGTGCTGTATGACCTCCGCTCAGAAAGCCAAATGCTGTCCCTACATTTAAATCCAGAGGCAGAAGCTGCAGCTGCTGCCAGCAGTGGTACTGCCTGAACAAACTACATCTGGAAATGCCTACACTAATCCATCCAGGTAATGTTTCCAGCTTTGAAAATGAGAAGACAAACCAGTGTCAGCCTTATCAATCCTTGAGTAACTTCTGTTATCCTTCAGAAAAACCAGACTGTGGCACTTCTAGCCACAGCATGGGAAATTGTCAAAGTATTCCTCAAACACACTGTCCAATGCTGAAAAAAAATAGGTACTTAAGAATCGTTAGCTACAAGAATGAAGTGTGAAATGCCTGCTGTAACCACTTAAAATGTTGGTTGGATATCCAGATAGTTTGGCTGAAGTCTGATCAGATACAGCCTAGGCTACAGATCTAATCTCAATTCTCCCACAGGCAAACGGCACTTTAATTAAAAAAGTTTCATGATAATGCACGGAGTTGGACTATTTCAGAACAACGGTCGTTTTGTCAGTGGTTACAACAGCTCGGAATTGTGCATTTTACAACAGGTTGTATCATAATGTATTTAATTATGTTGTGTGCCCATAAAGACTGCAAACCTCTTAACCCCAGGAATCTCAATTCCTGACTTTAAATAAAAACATCCTTTCCTTTGCAGTCAGACTGGACTTTACAGAGACTAGGAATGAGAAATCAGACAAAACTCAGAGTAATGCACCTCCTCCAGCGTCCTGGAAGTGAAGCCATTAGTGGACTCTGATATTTGCTACATCATTTAGCTTTGAGCGGCTGTCCTTGCACACAATTCACCCACGGACTCCCTTGCAAACTCCAGATTCTGCCTACAAACAGCATTGAAGCGTTGGTGGTAGAGCTAGACTATCTGAAAGGCAATCCTCCTGGTATGTAGGATTACATAGCAGTTAGGATCTTCTTTCCCAGGTTTATTTTTCATCCAGCAGGTCTGAGCCCTTAGTGAACTGCTGTCTGAACCTTAGTGAACATGAATATGTTTGCCCCTCTCTCCCATTCTGTCCATGAGGAGTTATAGAAATGATTGTTTTATTACTATCCAGTAAAATTATATGGAAAATAAGCTCAGGCTCCTTGAGAACAATGACTCAGCAGCCCAGTTCTCAGGGCTGGATGAGTTTGACTTTGTCCTTTCAGTCTTTAGCTAAAATCAGAGCTTTTTAAATTTGAATAAAATGGTGAATCTGTTCAGAAAAAAAGAGGTAATTAGTTATTAGTAAAGATATTGGAGTAGGACCGAGGAACAGAGAGATATTGTTATACCCTTGAGTTATATCCGTATTACACTGCTAGTGTGAACTCTAACCGGTCTTTTAGTAGGGCTGTCATACTGTGTTTTGTGAGCTAAAATACATATAAAATACGTAATTGCTAAAGACTGGAATATATGGGCATATGGAACCCAATTCCCAGGGAAAAACTCTGGACTTTGCTTGGCAAAAGCATATCAGAACTATTGACTAACCATAAACCGAAAGAAAAAAAGGTGGATAAGAGCACACATCTGTTTAAGAAGTCATCTGTAATTAAATATGTTACTTCGCATTGTTATTGTTACATGAATGTTCAAACCAAGGAAGAATATCTGTTCACTACGACACAGGACCCTCCCTATGTGGAAACACTAACGCTGGCCATATATTTTACTGCCAATAATCTGGTTATAGAAAATAAGCAGGCCCACGTTGAAACAGTGCAATTGCCAATCTGACCTACAGGTGGAGTAGGAAAAATAGCTGATGGAAAGGATCGGGAAAGACCTTGTTATATAAAGCTCGCACAGAGTTTCGGCTATCATTGCCCAGCAGCAGGCTGAGATCCTTCTCAGCGGGTAGACCCACTGCCCAAGTACCACGAGATGGGTGAGTGAAGTGTCCTGAGCTGGGGACTGGCTCACCTCTGCCACACGTTTTGGTGGGACAAGTCTCGAGCGGAGGGTAGTTCCGGGCCTCTCCGCAAGCTGTGCTGCCATAAACCCAATGAACTAGCATCAGGATCCCAGCGCTCCCCAACCTACACAGGCTTCTAGTTCATTTTTACCTGGAGTTTCACATACTGATTTTAATGCTAGAGCCGTAATTGATTTGGGATCTGGTTATCTGAGGCATACCCTTTTTTCTTAGAAAAACAACAAAACTGCTTCCAGGAACGTAATCCAAATTGAAGCCATTTTGATTTAAATAAGAGGAGGCTGCTGACACTGCGTTTCCCGTGAAGGGTCCTGCATGCTGGAATTAGCTCTCCTCGCCAAGCCTCCCGGAGCCTGAATTTGCCAGTCTTTTAGACATGTTCTTCATTTTTTTACACTAATGTGAATAATGAGGAGCTTTTCAAAAGGCTGGAGCCGTGCCAGTGGAAAAGTGGTGGAAATAAGAAAACCAGAATTAGTCTAATGGGAATCCATGGGAGTTCAGCCTGTGCTTTATCTGTGGGGCAACAGTTGGCAGGCAAGAAATAGTTGTAGAGTTGCCTTAGCTGTCACTTGGTACGCTGTAAATGTAAAGCTCCTAGTGCTCTGCCTCGAGAGTAATAAATAAATAATACATTAATGGGTGAATAATGCATAGACTTTTAGCAGAGTGGAAATATTACTAAGCTCATGCAATCACAAGGAAGCACACAGATGCTGTATTACAAAACCAAAAATCCCCCACCCCAAAACCCCAAAAAATCGCCCCCGAAAAGAAACACTGCCACAAGCAGACCACTTACAGCTTGTGGATAACATGTGAGAAAACAATCAACATTTTACTTTTGCTACATCCAACCCGATAAAGAATGCTTTTCTGCTGAATCTGCAAGCTGCAGCCGGGCACAGATGTTCCCTGCTTTCAAACAGTTCTGAATTCATTTTTATGGTCATTCATTATGTCTAGACAAGGAGGGTCACTCCACTCCGAAGTACTCTGTTAAATGAATAAATATTTATTCCAACAGACAAATCGAAAAAGCTCTTTTCTGGCAGAGTTCTTGCAGAAAGATTTCCACCTCTGTCTTGCTAAACTCTTGCCACTTTTGCAGGAACCAGGGCATTCGTCCAAGACATTTTGAACAAATACTTCTTTTTTTTAAAACTTGTTCAAGCAGAGAAACTGGTTTCTTAGGTACCTTGGCAGGCACGATTTAACCACATCTTGCCAGGATGGGAAAAGCGGAGGGACCCCTCACCTGATAGGAAAGGACATACAAAAGTACACCTTAGAAATGCACCTTAGGCAAGGCTAGAATGCGAAACATGAAGCAATTAGAGGTAGACACAGCAAGGTATGGTGTAACTTGGTATTCCCACCCCACCACTGCTTCTCACTTTCAGCACAGGACACATCACTGCCCCTTCTTTTATACTTAGGCAGCTCTTTGGGAGTTGAGCTGGCTTCTGAAAAATATCCCAGCTTTTGTGTAGGGAAGAGGAACATTAAGTCAGCTCAGTCCCATGATTGAGATGATGATGTGACCCTGCAGATAGCCCCAGGAGCACAACAGCTTTTCCCTCAAAACACAAGGTTTAGAAAGGCTCTTTTCCTCAGAACAACTTAAGTGCAGGTGCTTAAGCACCTTCTTACTTCGGTAGCTGCAGCTTTAAGGCAAACAACATGAGATTTGCAAGTGGTAGAAAGATGACAGATTTCTGACACTGAAGTAATTTCTCTGATCATGTTCTTTTTCAGGTGTCAGTGCTTTACAAAACCAGTCATTTGTGCACATTTCAAAACCTATATTCTGGTTTCTTTCTCTAAAACTTTGGCTCAAAGTTACCCACTTCTTTGTTTTCCTTCCATCCCACAAACTATTTATTTTGCTTTTAAAAACTGGGTTTTCAATTTCAAGATAAATAACAACATAATTATTATTTTTTATTTAGATTGATGCCCAACAGAGCTCAGTTAGCTGTATTTCCAATTACCTTGGCTCACTCCAGCAGCCGTTATAAAATCTGAGGAACACTTTGGTATTCAGTGTTGCCTCCGACTGTACACCAGGACAGTTCAGAAGTTAAAATCACTTCCTCAATGTGAAGGAACTGTTGCTGCTGAGACAGAAAAGTGCTTCAGCACTTCTGTTCTGTGTCTCCATTTTACCCGCCCATTCAGTTTGCCACAGTATTTTGAATTTGTGAAATCTCACATTCCTTTAGGATGCTTTGACTGACATAGCTCCAGTCTAGCTTGAGATTAATATATTTTTTTAATTAGGGTTTCTGCTGTGACCACAGGCCCTCACTTGTGGGAAGGGAAGGGCTGAGAGGGGAGTTGGGGAAGGTGAGCACTGGGTTGCACCGTCGCCTTTCCCCTCCAGGAGCACAAGGCAGGGAGTAGAGGCAAGCGATGTCTCTTGCTTGCTTTTCCCGAGCAGGGGAGTTACAGCCTCCCCACTGATGTTAGCTGTGTTTTTTCAGGGACCCCTGTGGCCAATTATGTGATGACGTGTTTGTTTACTTACCTCACGACAATAAATAATGCATAACACAAATACCATGCTGAGGGGGAGACTGTAACCCAGCCCGGTTCCCAGTGCTGATCCCTGCAGCTGATCCCCTTCCCTGTGGAGGCGGCCGCTTGCAAGACCTGCGGCAGACCGTAGAGGCAGCCGCGCTGGGGGGGCACTTCCCGATTTCGTGTTTCCTAACATTGCCTTGAGCGCCTCTTGACCTTTGGGTTGGATTCATAAACACAGCAGTCGTGGCCTTTTCACTGCAATTTATGCAAAATTATTAATCTGGGTTCACCTGGCGTTTCTGCTGAAGTCCTCATCAGCGTGCAAGGTGACCAGCTCTGCCACCATGGCCCCCATGAGTCACGGTCCCTTTGGCCACCTCTGATGTCCACCAGGACTGAGGGGGCCCTCCTGTCATGCGGGGTCCTGTCAGGGAAAGATCTGCTGGCCGCACAGGGAGCATAAAGGACGTCCGGATGTTTTTGGTTACGACACACTGTTATTGGGTCTGCATAAGTGCCAGTGTGGCAAGTCCAGCTTGAGCTTGTCAGCCTTTAATTAGCTGCATGAAGGAAACAATCAAAAAGGTCCTTGCGGTAACTGGGAGCCTGCCTGGAGCTAATCTCCTTCCTTATAGTGCTGCACAGATTCAGACTGACCCACCCAAGGAGCAGCTCCCCACTCCTGCTTACCGGGGCGATCTCTCCAGGCAAGGCTTTCTCTCCTGTGAAAAAAAAAGAGGATATTGTCTTTTTCTGCAATACCTGATAGAAAAAAAAACCCTCTTTTAAACTAGCATATGCAGTTTTCCTTTCTGTAGGACAAATGCAGACAGCCAAGGCATACAATTTACCAATAAAATAAAGGTATTGTCACAGAAAAAGTGACATTAAAGCTGCTGTTTCCAACAAAAAGCCTAGTGTCTCTAATTAACTGCATGTATTTGCGTCACTGCTCCATAAGCCACCCAAGAATTTCAAATATCAATATCCTTCACCATGTAAAATCCCTTTGTACACAACAGGACTGTCAGGAAACATGAAGTAGCAGAGGCTTCTGAAGTTTTTTTGATCCAAGTGGAGGCAATGAGGTGTAGGAAGGGTACATTTTCATCCCTTCCTCCTCTCAGTTTTCCGTCACCTTGTTTCCCTGTTACATCTGGAGCAGTCCATAGCTGCCTCTGAAAAGACAGTCGGTGTATTTAAATACAGCCCATTCACCCCGAGCTTGCTCCCACCTTCACTCCCTTTGGGGGCGTGTTGCTTCACCCACGGGCAGGTGCGGAGGCTGGGGCTGGACTGTCAGCAAGAATGCAGTGAGAAACACGTTATCCACAGCATGATGTCCTTGGTAATATGGTGAGGACATTGATCTTAAGCTCCATTAAAGGACCCAGAGTGTGAACAGGAAATGTTCACATTCAAACATTTACTCTAGATAGCTGACTACACTGATTTCTTAAGCCCGTGATTCTTAGTAACTACAAAAGCGACGCGCTTGAGTACTTAAAAGAGAATAAGGTCCATAGCCTTAGGTCTGGTGTAGGCTGACTAAATGTCTGTGGTTGATTTTACATCATTTACTGCAATCAGGTTCCCATAAGACGGTGGGAGAATGCACGGTGTGCTGCCTTTCTTGGAGGGAAACTTTCCGGCCAGCCGAGCAGGCGGAGAGGGAAGAAGGAGGAAGGAAAGGAGGGCGGTGCAGAAGGGCTGCTCCCCTGCCTGACATGCAGCACCGGCAGCTTGCAGGGGCAGGCTGCCACACCTCTGCCTGGTTCCTGCCAGAGGTGTCCAAATCTTCACGCCACGAACAGGTGATGGAGCTTGCCTTTCAAGTCAGAAAACCAGGGATTAACAAATCTAATGCAAAAGGTCGTGAGCAGACCCGCGTGGCTGCTGCTTGTTACTCCAATATTCTTTTACCTGTCTCATCTCCCGCTGAAAGCATTTGGTTCCTGTCGTGCCTGTTGTTCTGTGAGCATTACGGTCTGCCAAAAAACTGCTCTCACTTCTGCCTATGGTGGCCTTTCATTTCTCCCCCCAGGCTTCCCCCTGCTCTATGCTGGCACTAGCATTCAAGAGGCAGCTGGGTGAAAGTGATGGAGGAACTGCTAAGAACTAAGAAATAACCCTACCAAAAGAAAAAAGTTAGTTTTTAATTTGGATCAGTTAGCTGAGTCCCCATGGGCTGACAAAAACGCTGGTGCCAGTCCAGGGTAAGGGGACAGACCATGGGGCAGAGGAGGGAGAGGACATGTTGCAGGTACGGAGGCTGAGAGACAAGGATGAACATTTTCTCAGCAGCAGGGTCAATGTATGTGCACGTGACGCCACGGTTGCACACACCCTCATCTTTCCAACCACAGCGAGTGAGAAAACACACCAGAAACTGGCACCATCTTGCAGAGACCCTCCAGAGCTTTGTCAGATTGTTCCTCCAGGACAGAGACGTCCGGCCACCATGTCTCACCGCATCTACGCACACCCTGCAGGCCAGGCTGAGCACTTTTCAAGAGAGAAGGGTTGTCAGTTAAAATGTGATGCAGGTCTGTCAAAAATAAGCTTTTTAGGGGGACAAGAGCACTCGATTTTAGTCAGAAAAAATATTTTAAAGAAAACTTTGAAGTCTGATTTGACTAAAGAATAAAAGAAATGAAGGGGGAAAGTGTTCTTCAATATTTTCTTGACTTAGGCTAAGTATAACAGTATAAAGGCTGTAAAAATGGTTATTTAAAGCTTATGTAATGTTTTCAAACAACTCAAATGCACTTTAAACTGTGGAAGCCAATTTCTTCATTTCCATGTTGGATTTGGTCACACACTTTCTTTCTTTTATAAGAGGACAAGCAAGTAAATGGTTGATTGTTTAAAATTCAAGAAAGGATTCAGAAAGCCGAGGGTGGACTGCGGTTCTACCTGCCTCACACACCTTTACAGTAAGTCATCATCCCTGAGCTCTGGAGATGGAGGAAAAGGGAGCAGAGAAAATCAAAATGACCTCAAGAAAAGTAACAGTGTTTCCTGCTGGGCGTCATTTTTCTCCTGTACCCTTTCAGTTCTTTCCTCCAGAATAATCTATGTTTTAATTACTCTTCAGGAGTGTCTTCCCCCCCTCCCAGCATGTTTTCAACCTGTGAGCCATACCCAGCACAGCCAGAGACAGAGAATGAGCAAAAAGAAGGCCTTGCAAACAACCTACAGATATCCTCAAACCTGTGGAAAACCACAGAGGAGACTCCATAGATCCAGCATTGTTTTATTTTGAAACAGAAATGACTGAAATCTTCCAGACAATCTGCAAACACCCATTGAGAGTCACCTGGCACCTGGCTATGCATTAAACCACAAGCATGCTCAGCTGTGTTGTGTCCCATGGGCTCTGCGAGGCAAGTTGTGGCTGTGCACACTGTTTCACTCTCCATCTTCCAGCAAACTTCATGCCAGAGGTTTAGAGACTGCCAGGAAGATATGGTGCTGCCCTATAATACACCTCCATTTGAGAAACCCCTGTCCCTGCCCATCTCCAGGTGCATTTCAGATGTCACCTGGGAGCCTGTGGCCACAAAGCATGAACCTTTGACCCATGGATTTGTTGCTCTGCTGTCCAAAATCAAGCTCTCTCTGAGGATACCAGGGATGCCCTGCAGGGAAGCCACGAACACAGGCACATGCACCGCGCCCTCGCAAAACCCCTTAGAAAGGGGCACCAACGTGGGACAAGCCTGTGCAGGTGCACTCCACTCCAAAGATGCCCTGCAGATTGCAGCAGGCTTCCTGGCCCAGCAAAAACGCTGCTTGTGGAGGGTGAGATTTTTTCAAAAGAGTAAAATGGCAGGTGGGAGTCCTGGGCTTGTTTTTTCACTCCTCTTCACAAACTTGCACTGTCAAAACGCCAGAGGGGAGGCGCCTTGGCCTTTCCCATTGTGCAGCTGGGTTTTTTTTGTTGCTTTATTTATTTTGCCTTTTTTTTAGGGGGGGAGGAGACTTTTTTTTTTTGCTTTTTGGGGTTTTCGCTCTCTTTTGCCTTTTTCTTGCTTTTTGCTTTTTTGCCTCTTTTTTTTTTTTTTCTTTCTTTCTTCCCTTTTTCTTTGTTTTTCTCCCCTTCTTTTTCTGTTTCTCCCGGCCGTACCTCGCCCGCGGCACACGCGCGTCTCCCGGTCGGCGGCGCCCCGCGGCCCTGCGCGGAGCCGCCCCGGGTGGCCTCGGCCCCGCGCGGGGCGGTGGCGGCCGCGGGCGGCAGCAAATCAGCGGGGCCCGGGCCGCGCATAAGAAGGGCGGGCGGCGGCCGGCCCCGTCCCTCCCGGCGGCGGCGGCGGCAGGATGCACCATGAGGAGCTGGCGCCCCTGCAGCGGCCCCGCTATGGCTGTGAGTGGGGTCGGGGGGAGCGCTTCAGGCCTTCTTCTTTCTTTTTGTCCCCCTCCCCTGCCGGCTTTCTCGGTTTAATATTAAAAGAGGGACTCGAGGGAAAATAAAACCCGCCCGGCAGACGCTGTTGCAGCGCGCAGCGGCTTGCTTTAGGTTAGCTCGCAGCGAGCTCCGGCTGGGTTTTGAACAGGTTTTCATGGGGCTGGGTTTTGTTCCGAAACTTTCTGCATGGATTGTAGCTGCAATTCCGCGTTGCAACTTGGGAGTTTTAGGTTAGAGCTAGAGCCTTTAACTTTACAACTTTGTGTTACAGGTATCGCTTTGGGCTGTAACTTCACAGCTTGAGATTGTGACTATAGCGTCGGGTTGTAATTTTGTAACCTTTGGATTATCACTTCGGAATTTCGGATTATAAAATTAAAACTTTGCTTTCTAATTTTGTAGCTTTGGCTTAGAACTTTGTAACTTTAATTAATAACTGGGGTGAGGCGAGAAGCAGTGCAGGTACCAGGCATCTCTTTCCAGAGGAGGTGTATTTGCTTCCCAAACCTGTATTTAAGAAAAGACCTGAAGCACTTTCCCTCCTCCTGCTGCAGGGCTCTCTCGGCATTGCTGTGCTGTGCTGGGATCCTGCACCGGGCTATGCTTTCTCCCGGTTCCTGTGAGCAGAGCAGCACAAGCCCTTGGCTTTGGCACCCCTACAACAAACACCTCTGATATTTCAGACATCGCAAAATGTGAACATGCAAATTATTTGCAAAGCTCACAACAACCCTGGCATCCTGTGGTCTGATGAGCAGCTTCCCAGGTCTTAGAATAGCAGCTTTGTTTAAAACCGGTTCTGAAACATCTTTTTTTGAAAGAAGCACAAAAACCCTTGACAGTTAGGGGTCACCTCACTTCCAGCCAGGGCGGACAGAAAAGGTGGTGCTTGGCAGCGAGACCTTCAGCTTGGAGGATGCTGTCTATTGATGCCTGCCAGTTGGGGCAATCTGTGGACCCTGCCTGTAGGTTTCGTTTCATATTTGCACTACCTAGTAGGTGGATGAGAGACTTTTGAAGGTGTATTCACAGTTGTCAGTACTGATAGCATTTTTTGGAGTGGTTGGTTACTAGAGACGTAGGCTGGGTGCCCATGCTAGCGTGTTAGCAAAGGTGAATATTTTGCTTGTGAAGCGAGTCTCCCAGTCATCTCAGCTTGCTGTGCCATTGCCTGCATGGTAAGGCAGTGTCTGGGTAGCCTGCCGCATGGTGCTTCAGCCCCAGGTTGGCGCTTTGTCCACTTGCCTGACATGCAGAAACTCCTCAAATGTACGTGGTATGCCCATCATGCCCCCAGCAACAGGGGCTTTCCTGTTCAGATCTGGTCTGGCTGGTATCGGAACATGTGAGTCTGGACACATGGTACTAGCTGGTCTGCCATAAAGTCCAATATGATCAAAGATGAGGCTTTGACTTAAAGCAAAGGGCTTATCCTTTGTGCCTTGGTTCCTGCCTGGGCGCTAAGGATGATTTATTTACCTTATTGCCAGAGCTGCCTTGAGTATTTTAAGAATCTCAGGCCTTATTTATTGTGGGAAAAGAATGACCACACTAAGGATGCTGAATATAGTTTTGAAGATGTGGTCTGTCCTTTCAATATTTATGCTTTGCTATGATAGTTCAGAGCTTTTTGCTGCAGGGAGAAGTTGGTGTTTTGAGTTGTAGCCACTCTCCTGGTGTTTCGTCTTCTGTCCCAGGGACAGAAGTGGAGGAGAGCATCCTTCTTGACTTTTCTGATGCCACCTCCCCTCTGACCGATGCTACCTGCTTGCTCAGCTCCAGTGGCTATTCTGTCCTTCCCTGAGCAAGAGACTGTGGCTGCTGTACTGCACTGCATCCTGGTTTTTTTTAGGTTTGATTGGTTTGTTTTTTTTTTTAATGCAGGGACCTTTGAGATAACATTCCTTTCAAGGGACTGGCAAAGGCTCCTCAAATATGCCAGGTTGATGCCTATGCCTATAGTTTTTAAAAAATACACCAAAGAACTCCACAGAGAACTCCATACACCAGAGAACAAACTATGGCCTTGTCTGTAGTGCTATCACAAGCATGGGTGCATGTTTGGTTTTTTTAGCCTGTGTCTAGAAAACCAAATATGCTTTATCTACACTGTATTTGCCTGCCATTTTGGGAGGGGGAGAGAAGCAGCATCTTAAAAAGCCAAAAAAAGAACAGGCTCCCTAACTAGAAAACTTTCACCAGCATTATCTGAGCTCTTACGAAGCCCATCATAAGTTGTAGGTTCTCTGTATAACTAAAAGTGCACTTTGGATCACTGGCAAACAGTTCCCTATGTTGAACACCACATCTATGCTGGATTTCCTAGAAGAGTTAATAAGTTGTCCAAGATAGGCTATCAAATTGCTAAGACTCCTTGCTTTAGCGACCTAGTACTGTTTTAAACATTTAACTTAACTTGGACTTTTGACTTTGGCTTCAGGCTCCTGGCAGAGTTTATGTGTTGCTCTGAAGAAGGTTAGCATTTTACCGTGATAATTCTTTGCTAGAAAATATATGAACCAGTGCATGGTTATCAGTAGCATTTCATTTTGATAGTTAGAGAGGAAGACATATGCAAATCTTGGCTACATTTTGTAGCCTCATGGATAACACTGGGGAAAAAAGTGTCCCTGGGCATAAGACCTTGTAGCACAAAGTGAGTAACTGGGAAGACTTATGCCTAATTTAAAACTAGATTTGCATTACAAGTTTTGCTGATGTAGTAACTCAGAGATACGCATCTAGAAAAAATTCTTAGAGATGATTATTTTCATCTCTAAAGTCAGGAAATAGCTGAATGAAACCAAACAAGAGGATGCCTTTCTGGGTGGGTGCTAGTGCAGGATGAACACGGTTCATGGGAGAAACAGGAGCTCAGAGCAAAGTCTTTGAGCCTTCTCTTAGCCTGGTAGGGCCAAAGCCTTGTGGCTTCCTGGACCACTTATTGAAACTCTTTAAGTCAATAGCTTAAAAAAGATACAGAAGAAATTTCTGTTGGTGCTCCATTGAGTCTTTCAGATATTCATGGCCAGCACCAACTCAAGTGAGATCACACAAGTACAGGGAAGCAGCATATACAACAGAAACCATGTTAACAGGCACACTGCAACTGAATTTACATAGCTGGTTTCCAGTCTGGCTACAGCTGTTGCCTGGTTTATTTCTCAATCCCAGCACAATCAGATGCAGAGGTTCATAGAATTGCAGAGAATTGGGACTTGTAATACAACTCGAGGTATGAGCCATTTTTATGACACATGCTTGGTGCTGTTGAAGGTTACGAAGAGAAAAACTATAAATCTTGGATATGCCTCACAGATTAAATGTGAAGTTTTGAACATAGGAAGATAGCAAATCAGGCAGTGGTGTATCTTTGAGAACGCCTTTTTCCTAACACTCTCAGGTCCTTTATAGCTAGGTCTCCCTGAAACCTGTGTGCAGAAATGAATACTTAAGTTTTGTAAGAAATGTCTGAATGGCTTCACCACACTTCCAGGAATGTCATAAAGCTACACTGAGTGAGGCCATGAGTGTCTGGATTTGCAAAGGATTTCAGGTATTTCCATGCTCAGAGTAGCTGAATTAACGTACGCCCCAGGTCCCTGTATACAGAGTGGGAGAGAAACTAGAGGCTTCAGCATCATCAAACACATTCCTTGGAGACAAGCAGCTAAAGAAGTCGTCTTCTTTCCTGCCAAAGCTGGAAAGCCAGCTTCACTGGGCATAGATGGGTAAATATGGGAGAAACTTGACTTTGGTATCCAGTAATAAGGGCGTTACTTGTGCTTCTGGTCCTGGCTCCCAGGACTGCTTCTGGAGTTAGGAGACAAGAAAAATAAGCAGCATGAAGCTTTGTGAGGGAGAGCTGAGGCAAACCTAAAGAGAAACAGCCTATGCCTCTCTATGAAACTGCACCTAGCTTCTTACTTCGGCAGGATGTGAAAGCTTGCAAACCGGTGGCTTTTCAAAAAGTGTTTAACTTCAGAAACTATAAATTTGTCTGCATGTCTATTAAGCGCAGGGAAACAAATGGCTATTTTTCAATTGAAGAGGGAAAAAAAAATCTTTTGGTAAAAGTTCCATAGGATTTTTCTAAGTGAAAACAGATGGGGTTTTTAAAGCTAAAAAAAAAAAAGCTTAACTGTATCCTATGCATATATATTCTTTTGGGTGTATACGTTTTTGTAGTACTTGTGGCTTATGAGAACACTTTTCTTCTTTTTTATTGATGGGTGTAATTTGGCAACCAAATACACTGTTTATCTCTTCCACCCTTTTGTAGGTTGCTAATAATTAATCTGCTGAATGAGAACTTGAAAAGTTTAACTGCTTTGTTTAACCAAGTGCACATAATTCATCTGGTAGGAGTGGTTCTCTGTGTGCCTTTTGTACAAAGCAGGCTCATCTCCCCTGAAGTCTCTTGGTAAAGAAAGGACAGAGCTATGTTACAGCATGCTTAAAGCTACTTGAACACTGTTGAAACAGGAAATGTTAATATTGTGCTAGAAATGTGATTTATAGCATATGTGAGTGTGCTAGATCTAGTCCAATACTCGAGGCAGGGAATAGGAAATATGCAGATTTGCCAGTCGCCTCTTCTGTTAAATGGTGTTTCAGTTACGTAGTCGTTCTAGTTCAAGATTTGCTTGATACTGTTGCTGATTCAAGCTGACTATGATTTACTAGGAATAATCTTACATGTAAGGTGGAAAAAAAAATGCCTGGCAGTGATAGGCAGGACCGGTGGGTCATATTTCAGTAGGATGATAAGCGAGTGTGGTCTCCTGTGCTCCGCTCCTTGCAGGAAATGATTAACCTGCTGTGTTTGCTTCACTTGTTCAGGCTGTTTCAGTGTTTTTTTGGAATTGGGTATCCTTGAACTGCCGCATGTTGTGGAATGAAAGCGCAGGTGCTGGACAGGGGAGAAGCGATGCCCACCCTGTCCTGGGGAGCAGGGTCAGTGAGGGCAGGGGCCGGGTGCCCACACCCTGGGGAGGGGAGGCAAGTGGGGAGGAGTGCCTGCTGTGGGCACCTCGTTTGCTGATGCTTGATGAGATGGGCTGGGAGACAAGCTGGGCCCTGCACTGCTCATTCATGGGTCAGCACTTCCTGCACCTCAGCACTTGCGTCATTCACCTTCAGAAAACAACGACATCCTCTTCAGCCTGGTGCCAGTTGGGCTTTGAAGAGGGTCGTCTGCAGGATGTATACTGCCTTACCTTCACAGCTGGGGAGAGGAGGGGCCTGCTGAGTGCCTGGCAAAAGGGCAGGTTTGTGCTGGTGATGAACACCTTGCCCCTGGCACTGCTCCAGTTGTGTTTTGCCAGCTGCTATAGCACTGGCCAAGGGTACCCTGGTCCATGGTGGTGATGGGCTGGTGGGGCAGGCAATGCCTACAAGGTGCTGTGTGGTGGTCAAGGGCCTTGGTAGGGTGTTGCGGTGGACCATGTGGCAGAAGATGGAGGGGACGGGGCCACGGTCCTCGCATGGAGGTTGTTAGAGCGGAGAAAGGGGATGCTTCAGTTTGGAGATCAACTTCCCTGCCACCCATCAAGGGACATACTGAATCAGGTGGTGTTCATACAAACTCTGCATGGCTCCTAAATACCTTTTGAAATGTGTAAGCAAATAAACAGCTATTAAGAACTGGTGCTCATGGCCAATTTCAGTGTTAAATTACTGTTTTGTTCAAATGAGTATGCACTAGCAAGAAACACTTACCTGGAGGAATTATGTCAGTTCTTTGTTGTCACTTATTGCCCAAGTTAAGAGGTCAGCCAGGTATAAATTCTTCAGGAGTAAGAATCAAGGAGCACTTCACAGCTCTAATTCACAACTGCTGGCAAACCGCTGCCAGCCCCTAAGGACCTGCTGCCTCAAGGTGTGGTGCCTGCCCTGCCTGCCAACCAGGCTCCAAAGCTGGCAGAAACTACTGTTCTCACCCCAGGTGCTTCTCTTGGCTTGGGTGTATCAGGCTAAGAAGTCTGTGGCTTCAGCTAAGTGGGTGATGAAGGATGTGGTCTCTGCCAGTCCTCCCCTGTGGACTCTGACCTGCTTCTTTCAAAGTGCAGTAAAAGCTCTCGTGGCACCTAGCAAGGTATTTACACCGATTCTTACCAGGCTCCAAAGTCTGCTGGGAAATATGTAGTCATGCATGCTATCCATCCTCTACTAGCTGTTCCTCCTGAAAATTAAGGGTATCCTCCTGCATTTGTGCTTGATTCATAAAGCTGCTCAGTACACTGGTTATATTTGCAGGATCAGAGCCTCACATCTTCTAGGAGCACAACACAGATTAATCCAGGGACAGTTGTGATGGGAAATGCCCAAACTCTGCACAGCAATGTGCTTCCACTCTTTCACAGGGTTGTAATGTCAAACTATAGGCCAGTAAATGTTTTACTTGTGTTTTTAAAGGCGTGTTTCAAAGGTGTTTGGGGGAATCATAGATAAGTACAGGGGATATCTGTGTCTAATAGTCTCATTGAAGTGACTAGAAACAAGGTAAAAAGCTTGAGAACTAAACAAGGACACAGGTTTCCTTTGCTGAAAACATGATCCTGTATCTAGAGTCATCTTCTTTCATGAGAGAAGCTGCTGTTTTTAACTGATGTTAATTACATTGGGATCCCAGCTCCCCCCTTGCTGCAGACTGTTGCAACTGGTGAGGTTTCAGCAGTCTGAACTTGCCAAGGTGGCTTCAGCTGCTCCATCAGGCTGCTGTGGTCTTCACCTCTTGCTCACACAATGGCATGGAGACCTAATCTGCCAGGAAGCTAATCTCTCCTTGCAGAGCTGATTTGCATTGCTGGATTTGCAGTCACTTCAGGCCTCTGCAGGGGCTGGCTGCAGATGTCACAGCTGTGTCTCCGGCTTGAGGCGGAGGGGTGTGTGTGTGGACTTTCTGGCCAGGTGGGACTGTGGCAGCCAGAATTTAAATGTGTTTAAATTGCTCTGGAACCGCACCCTGAAGCTGCGGTTTCGCATGTGCTTTCAGTCAGCTCTGCTGGTGGAAGAAGCAACCTCGACTCCTTCCATGGGATTATTTTTGGCTGGATTAGGTCCCCGGTCTGGCTTGCAGCACAAACCCACAGGCAGGTCTGCCAACATGATGTAGTAGCTGGAGCAGGGATGAGCACAAGCAGTTGGGGGAACGGCAGGTCAAGTTGATTTGTGTTACTGCTGCACACACAAGCGTCTGTGCGGTGGGGTAGCAAAATGTGCAGGCAGCAAGGGAGTGTGGACTGGGGCACAGGGGAAGGAGCAGTGTATGTCACCATGGTGTCCCCCCGCGTGCCTCTGCTGCGGTGCCGCTGCCACCCCAGTGCCCTGCTGCCTGCCAGGGCTGGGGCTGCTCTCAGCTTTCCTGCCACCCAGGGAGTTTTGAGTTACAGAAATGTTTTTGAGGGAATTTCGTCTCTAGCGCTGTAGTTTCATAGAGCCATAAGTGTCAGTAAAGGCACTGCAGTGTTTGCCAGGCAATGCCGCAGTGGTAAAGAAATTGTAAGAAACTGTCTAAATACTAGACTACTTGAACAAGAAAGAAAAAGAAATGATGTTTGTACATAAAGTAAGATTCAATATGCTTTCCCAACACTTTTCTGCTGGTAAGATTACTCTTGACTTGCAGGGCCTCAAAACTGTAGGGATGAGATGTGACTTGTGGTATGTGCTGCTTATTTCTGGGATTTTTAGTTTTTCAAGCCCAACTGATTTACCCAATCAATAGCTGACTGGCCTCTGTTCAGTGGTAAACAAGTCTTAAATTCCATATGTTCTCAATACAGTATAGCAGAATAAATAATGCATTGAAATATCAGCATGGATATGTGGTGGTGTAACTGAAAAGGAACACGAAGGAGTCCTGGGGAGAGCAGGGATTAGATTAATCTAAATTAATGTTTAGACTAATCTGGGACAGAGCTTTTACCAAGGAGAAATGGTCAGCTGTTTTTACAAAACCAAGCACACAGTAAACGTGATTTCACTACATCTGAGCTCAGAAGTTGTTTTGAATACTGGTTTTCAGGTCACACCAGAGCACAGATTTCTTCACTGTGATTTAGTGGAGGCTGGGAGATGAACCAGCCTTGGTTTGGCATTTGAAGTTGCATGGCAGCTGACTACTGAAGGTGGATAGACAGCTTACCTGCAAGGATTGGATGTGACTGCCTGTGGCTTTCAGTTTACATCACCTCTGACTATGGCAATGATGTTTAACAAATGGGTTAGAATGCTCCAGAAAACATACAGATTTTATCACATGTAAAGCAAGCTCCTTGCTTGTGCTCCCATTTCTGTCTTCATACAGATCACGAGAAGTAAGACCACATGGTTTTGCTGAAGATTTCACTGATGTGAGTTATTTTAGAAAAAAATGAATCAAATTTCTTAGTATTGTGGGTAGTAGCAGGCAAAACAAGGGCTGGTGTTTCCTGTAATGCTGAACCATGGCAATAACACCCAGCAGTTTCCCCTATTTTTTGCCACACTTAAACAAAATTAAGTAGCTCCATAAACGTTTACAGGGGTTTCTGCTAAAAACAGAGGCAGATTTCTGCAACATTCATATGTACCCTTTTTCCTAAAACTGTGGGAGCGTGCTGACTGGTAGGCTGGTTCTGTCCAGGCTGCAAATGCTGCCCATTGACAGGCCTACCTGGACTCCCCAAAAGGATGAAGAAACGAGCAGTTGGGATTTTTGGGTTCCTTCAGCAGTAGCAGAATTGGTCTGCACTAGATTCTTGGGCACGTTTGAGATGCAAATTTACATCCAATCAAGTTATTTCAATTTAGTTTCCTCAAGTTATAAAGTATAGACTTTCTTGGAAGTTGACCATTTGCATGAAAACTGTTACCAATTAGGTAGGAGTATTTTACTTGTGCTCACTCTTGACAGCCTTCAGTGTGCAGGCCAGGAGAAGCAGAAATACTGCTGATGAACAAAGCTTGTTGTGACGCTGGGTCTCTACAGAAATAGTTCCCATATAGAACAGGAATGGCAGAGACTCACCTGGGCGAGATACTGCTGATGGAGTAGCTATATTTTCAGACTGCTCTGCTCCCTACAGCAACTGTAAATGCCTTATCATAAGGAGGCTGACCATAAGGCGTGAGCTGGAAAGCAGGACAAACCTCTTCTAGAGGAAGAACCATTACAAGTCCTAGCAAAAGTCTTGATTTTTTGAAGTAGTGTTTCAACAAAGGAAACAGACTGCAGCTATGCAGAAGATGATAAAAGTCAGCCCTTGAGGATGTGAATTTCCGTGTTGGGTACAGACTTCAAAACTTGCAAACACATAGCTTAATTTGATGTTAAGTTCATGCGTGTTGCTTGTACTATGGTTGCCATAACAGTGATTGAAAGCTAGTTATGCTTCTTTTGTTTTAGTGTTCTTGGTATTGCTATTTCAGGCGGAATGCTTGTTTTGAGGTGTTTACACAATGCTTCTGATATGCTCCTGATATTTTATTCATGATTGATATTTAGCGTTGTCACTGCAGTGCTTTCGTTAGTGGAAATGGATTCAAGGCAGCGAGGAGGCTGTCCTGTGGTCAGTATTTGCTGCATTAATCCAAACTTTATTTTTTGGAGTGGGCTATGGAGCAGACACAAGCAAGTAACCTGAAAAATTAAGTTCTTCAGGATGAGATTGATGAAGTTTTGTGTCAGTTTAGAGGAAATATGAATTTAGTAGAACTAATACAGTTATACTTAGAAACTCTTGAGTGTATGATTTGAGTGAAAACTTATCTTCTGTGTACAGCTGTCAGTGAGTTGTTCTGGAAATGGAAGTACTCGGTTTATTGATAAGTTAGGAGGAACATCTGCCTCACTCCGTATCTGATGATTTTGTAGTGATATGTACAATAGTAGATGTGTCCTTGTCACTCAGAGCAGTTTTGACTCTCAGTATTTAGGTACTGGATGTACTGAGTGAAAGGGTGGGGTTTGTCTGCTCTTTTCAAACCTAGCTCAAAGGTCTGTGATCAGAGACTTAAATCTTTTGTGCTTTTGTTCTCTCCTATGGTTTTAACTCCTGATGATGAAGGAAAAAGTAATTCTTACTACTGGGTATGTTTGTAAATGAGAAATAAGGGCCGGAGTTGTCCAGAAGCAGTGTGGACAATTGCCCCGCAAACAATGTCTGCCTGCCTGTGCGGTGTGCTCCCGAAGTGACCTAGCAAGGAGCGCTGGGAGGAGGTTACCCTGGTGCCAATGGTGCCAGCTCCAATAACTCTGCAAGCACTTGCTTGCCTACTGTGGAGTGGAGGCAGCCAAGATGGCTTCAGGTAATAACTGAGGTCATTGTTGACGTGGGACCACCTCTGAACTAGTTACCTGCATTGATACACTGAGTTTGCCGCCTTTCTGCAAGAACATATCCCCTCACCCATGAAGCAGGAACAAAGAAGGTGCACCTCCATCCCCGGTGCCTTTCTGCGCCTGTGTGGACCAGCACAGTTGGCAAGGCCAAGAGGTTGTAGGGCGAGATCCTAGCTTGTGAACCTGATGCTGCATCTCCATCCTTTTTTTGCGGTTCCTGCTTGTGCTGGGCCATCTCAGTTGCAGAAACAGCTGCTGAGTGCACAGCGGCTTTGGGATTTGTTTCACAAGCAATTCGGCTGCCTTCCCAGGGGAGCTGGGAATGTTGGAGGAAGGGCAGGAACTGCCATGGCTCTGTTCAGTCTCTGCCTCTGGGTGCCCAGGGGTCCTGCTCATCACCTAAACTTACCATAACTATATGTTGATGTTCTGCATCATACAGCATTTCTTTATGTTCTTGTGAATTTTAAGCCATTTTTTGTATTAAAATTGTTCAATCTCTTTCTATGGGTCTGTAGGTGCAAACTAAATTTTCAGAAAAAAATCCTTAAGTTTTTTTTTCCCCACTAAGATTAAAAAAAAACCACTGTGCCTGTAAATCAAAACTTGAATTACAAACTTCAAAAATATTGTGACTGTAATAATTATTTAGGAACAAAACGCAAGGCAGTCAGAGGGAAATGTGTTCTCCAAGTTGAAGGCTGCAAACCTCATGGCGTGCATACTTTTCTTTTTTATTCACATGCTTGTGTTTGTATCTTGAAGAAAAAATGTGCTGCAAGGTTTCAGACGTTTTCTAGAGCTCCTTTCAGAGTATGGAGAGAATGAAGCAGATTATTTGTTCGGACCTTGGTAGAAGGACTCTGCAACAAACTGGCTGGTGAAGGAGCAGGGCATGATGAATTGTCAAAGGAAGAATTAAGACCAGATGTCAGGGCTGAGGGTTTCTACACTGCAGACTTTCTCATGGTGATTTCAAATTTACTCAGTACTTAAGTGATGCTCTTGCTTATGGCTTTTCCTAGACAGGTGTTTCTGTCCTCTTAAGTCTTATGGTTCAGACCCTGAGACTCATGTAGCTCTTGTCTGAGTTACTCAATGGCATTCAGACACAGCTTTCTCCTCAGGTTCTTTTTGTCTTTCACTCCAGTGTTCCTGCTTGTCATCCTCCCTTTCTGTTCTTTAAGCTACACCTTACCACATTTCTTCCAGCTGTTTACTGTACTGTGAGTTTGCTGGTAGGAAGCATTTTGATGTCAGCCTCCCAATGATCTGAATATTGAATCCATTTGGCAACTGTTCCCTTGCAAACAGAATATCATTCTGGACTTCTTTCAGGAGGTGTGAGAGGCTATTCCCTTCCCGTCTCTCTCATTCCCCCTGCCCCTGTTGTTCTTGTCTTCCTCCTTTCTCACAGCCAAGAGTAGCCTCCAGGTAGTAGGGGTTTACTACGAGTGTATTTATAAATCACTGTTCTGGTCTCAGACTGTAATGCACATGAGCTTTTTGACACTTTCAAGACTGAAAAAGAAATCAGTCAAGGTTCTGATTTGGCCAAAAATCCCATGCAGCATTTGCAGGCTGTTATCTTAATTGGTTACTGTTTAAATGGCGATCAGTCTTTTGTATTTCTACCAAAGAGTAACGACAGTGACCAAAAAGCTTAGTGTTATGCTATTCCTTGTGGACTTCAACTAATTTGCCTTTTGGTGAAGCATCAGTGGCTCTTGTTAGACATGCTTAGCTTCTTCAGTCCCTAGGGTCCCCCTTTGCCACAGTAAGTCTTGTACTTCATTCTGGTCCTGCCTGTTGGCTAAGATGTCTCAAACAACTTAATTAGGGTGATCTTAGCTGCTGTTTGCACAGCAGAGTATCTAAATTGGCAGCAGTAGGAGTGCAACAGAGCCGTGGGTCAACACCAACATCTGCAAACAGATCGGGGGCGGACAAACCTGAATTTGGGTTTCATGCTGCCACCGTGATGAGTTCAGTCTGTGCCCTACCCTTCCTCCCAATGGTTTCCAGCCCCTGTTTCCTGTTCTTCTACTCTGCTTCTGCAGTGGCTTTCTTCTGCAGTGGCTTTCTGCCCCGTACTTGATCCACAAATGTTTATGGGTGGGGTTGTGGCCACAGGCAGCGGCGGTGGTGGTGTGACTACATATAATGAAAGTTGCCTTTGGGGTTCAGCAGAAGGCTGCAGGCACATCTCCTTTTGCTGTTAACTTGTTGTGCCTCCACTTCCAGCTTCTTGCATAGACATGAATGCCTTTCAGATGAGCTTTTCACGCATTTTGGGTGATCTTCGAAGTATTTTACTCTCCACAAGTCACTCCTCCTTTTATGTAGGTGTGCATATGCATTTAACTTATCGATATACTTGCGATTCTTTTCAGAGAAAAATGGAATATAAACTTTCTAATGCTAGAAACAGATTTGATGGCATTTGTAGGCAAGAGACTTAGCATTTTTCTTCTCACTTAACCCAATTACAGGATTGATACTGAGGCATGCTGTAGACGCTAACATTTTTTTATGTCTTTCATAGCTGAGTAGTGTATTTTACTAGCCTGGCAATATTAAACTGTCCTTTTCATTATTTCGTTTAGATTCTGCTTGTGTTAAGTTGAACTGAGGTCACAGTAAGTAAAATGTAAGGAAATGGAATCCATATGGTAGAATTTTTGGCTCTTTTATTGAAGATTGTTAATGTATATTGCTAATAAAAAGCAAACAGGTTAAAGTAATTCCAGTGAAATGAATGGAGCAAATGGTAAATGTGTCAAAATACATGGAATTCAAATCACAAGTTCTTTATTTAAGAAAGCTGACAGAGGAACGTTTCACGCTTTACTATTTGTTTCCTCATGCATTAACCTCTGGAGAAGGAAAGACTGTTGGGAATTCCTGCTGGAATGTGCAATATTATTTTGAATGCCTCAAGCCTCCAGTGATGTGCTAATCTGACCAACCAGCCTTTGCAAAAAATTGCTTTTTTTAAAGCCCACATGAAAAATGTCATCCTTGCCATAAGCCTGTGGAAACTAAGCAAACCTTCCAACCAGACCGACTACTTACCAGTGTAGCCTTTTCCAAGCTGCCTTCAAGCTTGGCCGTGTTAATGGCTTTTGGACTAGGCAAGTGGAGGTAGGATGGCCTGTAAGGGAAAGAAATAGCTTGTAATTGGTCTTCACTGCCTCTTCAGGATCCATCAGTCTGACTGCTTCCTTAGGCTTGCAACTTTTTTAGGAACACAGACTGAGGCTTTATTAGCAAAGAGTTTTAAGGTCAACTGGGTAGTTCATAGAAAGGAGCTAGAATTTTATAGGTGTTCTTTGAGCACCTGAATCTTGGTGAAACCTGTTGTGCCTTGAGGTGACCAGCTAGCAAAGTATGCAAAGATAAAGAGATACAATTTTATTAAGGAGTTACCTGAAGTATTGCTGGAAACAGTGAGACTGGCAGTTAAATGTAGGTGGAAGTGGTTGGGCAATAGGCTGATAAATTGCATTTCACGTTTGTAATCGTAGATGGCAATACCTGAAGCTAAGTGAAATTGTTTGGAGTTGGATTTTCATATACTTCCTTCAACTCCATTATTCTGTCTCCTTGTTCTTCCAAACATACAGAAAAATTATACGGAAGTTAAGATAAAATGAACCATGTTATTTTTCTGCACAAGGTTAAAGAACTCTACCAGAAAAGAGGTGGTCACGCTCTGGTATCATTATAGAATAAGATAATGTCAGAACTACTTAATGTCTCTTAATTTATTGCCTCTACTAAAGTCTCACTTGGTGGTACTGTAGAAAGCCTGAGATTTAAAAGTAGAATAAAGGACGTGCATACTTATAAGCAGAAAAATGAATGTTAAACATCTTGGCAGTGCATGTGGTTACTTGCTGAATGCCAAAGCTATCTTTTGTCTGTGTGGTTAAATGAGACTTTTTCTAAACTTTGTGGGAATTCAAGTATCTTGAGACACATCTGAGGAGTCCTACAGTCTTCTGCCAGTGTTGGCACTTGACAGACTGTGAAATCAAGCAGTTTTGACACTTGGCTCAAGGAGCATGGGCTGTGGTTGCTGTTGCATCACTGTCCCCTCAGTATGATAGTCCTAAGGTCCATGTATTATAATAGTGCTTGGTCTCTGTAAATGGATGTGGTTGCACTTTTGGTAGCAGATACATAAGACTGAAATAAGACCTTTTTCAAGGAAATGGGGGGAGGAATAATCAGCAAAGTAAATGCACAGGAATGAGGCTCTATGAGAAAGCTCAAGGGAAAGACTGGTTTAGCAAACATTTTTAATTTTACATCAGGATGTCTTTTTACTGGACTTCTGTTGTCAACACTCCCATGCTAATGGTGTTTGTTTGTTTTCCCTGTTCGTGCAGTGTCTGGCAGTGAGATCTGGTCCAGAACAGTGGCCCTGTAGATCCTGTGTGATTCTTGTGAGAGCAGTTAATGTCTCTGCTGGCCAGAAAATGTGTGTGTATTTCTGTATGAAAATCTGAGTCTGCATGCTTCGGACAAAGTAACAACCAGATTAGGAGAGACATAGCCATTTTTAAGGGAGGGGGAGAATAGTTCAATGTCGGAAAGATTTGAAAAATGCCATATTGAAGAGCCTTATAATATAATAAAGTGCATTAGTCTACTATCTCAAGTGAATCTGCCCTCCAAGTTCACAGCTGTGGTAGGTTTTTGAGTGCTTGCAGTGTTTGCCTTTGTCCAGAGCCCTTTCTTGGAGCAAATGTTCAGCGAATGGACTGAATTCCCTTAACTGGAGCCATAGAAAAAGGCTCAGGCCATCTGGTTTTATTGTTGTGGGACATGCGCTAGCTGCTTGTGACTGTGCTCTTTGACAGAGGAAGTCTATAGAAACCTGTTTTGATCAGAGCCTTAAATTTTTCATCCAAAGATAAATGTCTTCCAGCATAACAATAGACCTGTATGTACTAAATACCTTAATAACAGAACACCTGTAATAGGTGTGTGGCGCTGTAAAGCCATTTTTTCTTAGTAGCCTACTGAATGATTTCTGTTCACATAGTTAAAGTTGGTATGTTTTCTTCTGCATATTTAATAGACTGTTGCATTAGATATCTGCGAGTCGATATTGGGAGTGGAGGCTCCAGAGGGAACTCCTTCTGCCTCTGTAGCTTTGAGCAGTGTTTTTCTGACACGTGTACATGTAATCCTGCCCACCTATTTTCCAGCTGCCTGGCCGTGCCGTAAGCTTCTGCCCCAATTGCAGTGAGGGCAGCTCAGGTAGCAGTGAGCCTGGCTCAGAGCGTTGCCAGCTCAGACCTGCTCCAGTTATGGGGGTTGGCTGGTGCTGCGTTGGTGCAGTAGCAGCATGTTGGATTGCCAACCTAGGAGTGACCGCAGCGCTGAACTGCCCTGGGCAGGCATTACTGGAATGCTGGGTAGCTGAAAGTACAAATTTTACTAAGAATAATATACGGCACTGAATTTACTGGCCTCTTTCACACTAGGACAAAATAGTTATATGCTCTCATATAATCTACAGTTTTAAGTCACCTTGACCATTTTCTTGAAACCACAGCACTGAAGTGTGATGGCAAATGCTTCATGTTCGCAGGTCATACTCATGGTACAGGCAGATATAAATGGGATGCTGCCTAGAGCCTGTTGTACTGGGCTCAGCTTTCACCGGGGCTGGCTATGGCCAGCAAAGTGTCCGTCAGGAGTTTTTGTGCAGAAGGGGCTTGGCTTTTGTTTTTGTGTTTTCAGCTGTTACAGCATGTCCCTGTTAAATGCTTTTCAGTGCGCTAATACTGGGGATGCGGGGATGGGCTCGGGTGGAGGAGGCAGGAGGGGGGGGAAGGGGTATTTGCAGAATTTGCAGAATTTCTCACCAGTGAACCAGAGCACTGCATGGCCAGGACAGCACACAGCTGGGACTGCCAAATGTGGTTTAGCTAATATTTAATTCAAATACTCTAGCGAAAAACTTTTATTCCAGCATTTTACAGTATTTGCTCATGTATGTTTTTTATTCTCCCTCAATCCTGACTTTACAAATTCTTTTCTGTCACCGTAAGAGGATTTTGTTCTTTCCGTCCTCTGTTATGTCCTGTGTATTGAGCTTCCCTGTTGTAGTGCCAAAAGAGCTGCCCTCCTCCTTGCTCACGTCTCACTTTCCATGGGAAAAAGTCTCTGGTGGCAGGAAATTGAGGGGGATTGGCCCTGGTAAATAAAAGCCTCTGTTCCTTTCTTTACTTTCTTCAGTATAAGAAGTCTTTTGGTATGACTGTGGCAAACACCTTATTAAAGAGTCTGCCTGCTAGAAGCAGCCACGTGCTGTTCTTGAGCTATTGCAGATAGTCATATGTCTTGAGTGCAAATGGATGACCAGGAAGCCTTAAATGTTGCTATAGGTTTTGCAGGTTTTTTTCCCAGCCTCAGTTTTCTAAGATCACAAAAACTGTCTGTTTGGGGAATTGTTATCCCTGAGTAACTTAGAATTATGCCTTGTAAAGTGTTCTATAAGTTTGCATTAAGAAATTAAAACAAAAGTTATTTTTCCTTGCATGGTCTTTGGTTATGTATTATAGAAGTTTCAAGTTTAGCTTCATTTAAAAATACAATCCATGGATCCAGGGGCTCATTTGAAAACTGTTGCAAATTAGACCCGTAAAGCACCTCTTATTTAATGTCATCTCAAATATAAACATACTAATGGGAGAGATCGGGTAAGCTCAGTGTTGATGTGGATTATCTCTGTGACCCTGGGACCTCCAAAATCCTTGCCATGGTTGTAGTAAGAAGGTTAACCCTGAACCTGGGCAACATTTACACAGCCAGCACTTGTTCTTAAAACTCTTGTGTAAACTGAACATATCTTTTGTGAACCTGAAGTTTTGAATCTCTTTTTCAGATGCTGTTAGTAAGGTCCTGGCTCCAGTGGCTCTTGCACACCTGGGCTGATTACTAGTTTCAGTAATTATATTGCAGCTTCAGAAGTGGTGGCCCTATTTCTGAAAACTTACTCAAATCCAGAAGGTTGAAATGCTTTTGTGTTGCCTACCAATGCTGAGTCAGACTCAGTAAATGCTGCTTGTGCCATGTTGACTGTAGGCACATAGAGCACCTTGGGTTGCATTGGTAGCCCTGTGGTCAGCAGCTGACAGAGCTCCAAGTATTTGCCAACAACTGGAGTGGCTGTCTTGGATCAGGGCACATCAGAAAGTTTTTGCAATCCATAACCAAACCCCAAACATCCACTAGTCCTAGCTACTGCCTTGCCTGTTCTTCTGCTTCTTCTGTGATGGTGGTACACTGGACAAATATTTCAGACAAAGATGAGGGTGGATGTAAGTGTGATACATCAGCTGGTGGAAGATGCTCAAGTCTCTCAATTTATGAATAGTCCCTGGTAAACAGACTTATTTTTGTAAGAAATACGTGGAACAAGAATATGTAGTAAGTTCCTAGTAGAATGTGACTTTATTTCCACTGAATCAATTGTGGGAAGAATTTACTTAGACAGTTGTTGCATCATACTGCGTGCCAGAATAAGTCTGTTCTCGTGTTTGTTCAAAATTAGGTATGGCAATTTAAGCTTTACTACTGCTCACTGCTCCATGCAGTGTTTCCTACATACTCTTCCTTTAGTGTTTTTCCATGAAGGAATTTCTACAAAGCAGAAACTTGGTCTCTTAGCACACATGCTTTGTATGTATTGACTGTTGGCTAACAGGGTGGCAACATCTAAAATGAATTGAAATGGAGAGCTTTTAGGCTAGCTACACTGGCATTTTTATTAGTTCTTTAGTAGTCCAGTCTTAACATTCCCTCTTTGAGGGAATATTTAATATTTTTTTCCTCTTAATACCAAAACAATAGTCACAAAATTGATGAATTGAATCGTAAGATATTATTTTAGATGCCTTTTTTTTCCTGTGTAACTTCTGTGTAGTGTGCATGTGCCTCGTTCTGTGGCATTTGGATCTTTTCAGCTGCAACACTTTGTGTCTGCCTGGATCCTGCTTGGCCTTAGCAGTGGGCTGGAGGTCTTCAGGTGAAGCCCAGCCCTGCTTATTCTGCCCCGTAACATCCTTTATTGCAGCACTCTCTTCCCTCGTGAGTTGAGCACTATCAAGAAGTTACTGATATAGCAGAGATGTGTTTATTCTTTCATCAATCTCCCAGTCTTCTAACTAACACTCATCCTGTTAGGCAGAAAAACTGGGCTTTCTGTCTTCAAACCAAGTTTGTTTGTGTGTTGAACTTGGAGTGGCTGGATTGATGGATACACTCACAGGGCGTTTGTCTGAAGTTGTGGAAAGCTGTATGCAGGGCCCTAGTCAAACACTGAAGCCTTTGCCAAAATGTATTATAGTAGACTAGACTTTAAGGACCCAAGTCTTCAAAGTAGTTTCCTCTGCAGCTCAGTCCTGGGGCCACCTCTATCCTGCAGGTTGTCATTGCTGTTTCTAAAAGTGTCTGTAACCACTTATGTGATGTGATAGCACTGTCGCTTTGAAGCCGGTACGTGCTGGAGACGGAAAGCATGTAATCAGTCTTATCGGAAGCTGATGTTGCAAGAAACTTGTCTCAGCATAAGCACTGTAAGTGTTGGCACTCCCTGTGCTCTGTCGTTTCGGTGCTTGGATATTCAGCCCAGAAACAGCTGCTTTGGCCCTGGCAGGAAAGAAGCCTAACCTCCTATCTGTGAGCTGCTGATTCAGTATCTCTTCTAGAAAGGGTCTGGGTTTTCCACTTTTCAGTGTCTACAAGTTACTTGTTCTTACATCTTGCCCTTTTCCCTCATTATTGGAGGGTTTCCTAAAATAGGTATTACAATCCCACGATATCTGTCAGTGCCTTCATCCACCCTCTGAACTGATCTTTGCAAATAATTTTAATGAAGGATTTGAGGCTGGCCAGGGCTGCTTGATCTGGGATGTTCTTGTTGAGGATGGGAAGGCCCTGTGGATGTGTAGATCCAGGACTAGATTGTAAAGCATTAGTGTTATTCAGGTAAATTCCTAGACTGATACTTATCAAATGGGTTATGTGGTTTTCTTACTCCTACTTTCAGACAAGCTGCCTTCTTTGTTGCTTTGCTTATGGCTGTTGTGAGTTGTGTTTGGAGGGCAGGAGTAAATGGCTATTTAATAAGCTAAAAGGAGCAGGGCATGGGAGCTGTGTCATGGGGGACAAAGGCTTGGTCTGGTATCGGCTGTCCCATCCTGGCTGACAGGGCCATAGCACACTAGGGTGGTCAACTAGGCTCCTCTGATGGCACTTGTCTTCATCTGTGGGGCTCTCATAGCTGAGGGAGAGCTATGATGTTTGAAAAGTGGCCCTAGAACACAATGTCACAAGTAATGAAGTGATATATTAAATTCCAGCGTGATGGCTCATCGATACTTCTCCCTTGCTGTGGGGAGCCAGGACCCCTCCGCAGCAGAGGAGCCGTGATAGGGAGCGGGAGCATCCTGTCCTGGACGTGCTGACAGTGGTGTGGGCAAGAGCAGCAGTAGAGCAGCCTCCACAGCCAGTTTGCCAGGCTGTGTTTTACCACCTCCATCTCATGTTTACCTCCAAACTAATGTTTTGGTTCATAGCAAGTGATGCCCTAATTACAGTATCTGAGAGCTCATTTTAGAGTGAGTCATGCTTGTTGGAGCTACCAGACTTAAAAGGGACTTGGAGCAAGACATGTATTTGTTTTATTGGTGTATGAAACTTCTGGGTAATTAGGAAGAGGCATCTTAAAAACAAAGGAAGATGAGAGATATCAATGCTTGTGGTGATTAAAACTGAAACTACAAAGCTTAAAGTAGCTATATGATACGTTAACAAATGTGTGGTAACATTAGTCCAAAACATGCGTGAGTGTTGTAATTTCTTTTGTGTCCTCAGTAAACGTATGTGAGATCATTTCTGTATTGTTTTTTTTTTTTTGAGGTACAGCCTTGAAAGTATGCATGTATTTGTAAAGCCCAGGTTCTTGCTTTACTATAGTGCCTTTTACTTGAGTTGTCTGTATCAGCCTCTGGAAGATGTTTACCCACTACGTGAGGCAGCTGCGACATAAGAAATGCTGAAAACTTGCTTGTGGCATGCGCAATCCATGTGGCAGTTGAACTAAAAAAGCATCTCGGTGCATTTGAGGAGGAGAGGGGCTTGTGTTTTTTTTACCGAGGATGCATCTTGATGTTCTCGCTAACTGGCTTGTGGGGTGCCGCAGAAAATGGTTGGCCCAGCCCTTCATTTTTGCCCCCTCCCTTATGCCTGCACCAGTGTGCCCGTGGGTGCACAGCCGCTCAGATCAGGGACCTGATCTTCCTAAAAGCGGGTCTTTCATAGCCATTGCTCTTCGGTGAGGGTTGCCCCTTGTTCTGGTTCCCTGACACAGCTGCAGGATTGCCAGCTCTGACACAAGAGGTGACAGGAGTACGTGGCCGTGAGGGAGGGCAGCTGTTAGCACAAATAGGGTGTCATTTTCATAACTGGTTTATGCTGAAGGCCATTTCCAAAAGCCTCACATGCTGTGATTGAAACTTAGGCAGAAGTTAGCACTACTGTATGGTCCTTCAGATTCATTGCTAGAAACAGTTGGAAGAATTGCAGATTTGCTCACAGAGGCCCTCTGTACCCTACAAAGAGACGGAGACCAGTCATGGGGTAGTAGCAGCTGGAAATGTGCACAGAGTTGTCCTTAACAGGCTGGGAGAGTGGTTTTATGGGAGATGGTGTGGCTGCAGCAGTAAGTAGGGGTGTGAATACCACAAATTTTTCATTTGATTACAGCCCTTATCAGCCCCATCAGTGGGAGGCAGCTCTGTCTGTTGCAGTCTTACAGGTTGCTAAAGCTGCAGCTGGTTCCCAAGTTGCCCTTGAGAAAGGTCTGCAGAGCGTTGTTGTCTTCAATTCTACTGCTGAGGGTCTGCTTAGCACGGGTCCGCTCCATCTGCTGCTTGCTTTGAGCTTCCACATGGGAATCCTCAGACTCCTCTGAGGATGTGTAAGCTGAAACTCTGCTGGCTCCCAACTTCAGCCCCACATGTTTGAGTACTCCATCTTGCCCCCAAACCAGGCGATGGACAGAGAGCAACACATGCTTGGTTTTGAACAAGTGAAACTTGAGGAATTCACCGAATACAGCGAACAGCATC
The DNA here is from genome assembly GCF_964195595.1 of Calonectris borealis. Lineage (NCBI taxonomy): Eukaryota > Metazoa > Chordata > Aves > Procellariiformes > Procellariidae > Calonectris > Calonectris borealis. Next base: position 60,334,824 of record NC_134352.1, read on the forward strand.
TTCTTAGTGATCTAAATATCTTTGTGCACCACATTATAAAAGGCCACTTTTGAGGAGGAGGGATAACTATTTTAATTTCTCTTCTGCAGTAATTTGCCTAGGTTCTCAGTAAAATTGCTCTAAGAATCACCCCTGACTTGTGTGTAACTTGATATGGATTTCTGTTTGCAGCTATTGTGGACGATGAAAGGCTTTCAGCAGAGGAAATGGATGAGAGGAGGCGTCAGAACATTGCTTACGAGTATCTGTGCCACTTAGAAGAAGCAAAAAGGTAAGTAAATGAAAGCATACTTATACCTGGCCTTTAAATACAGAAGTTCAGGCCTGTTGTGTTCTTGAGCATTGTAACCTTTAATTTAACTTCTTGAAGTACTTAGATTAACTTAATGTTGGAATTTTATAGCATTCAGTATGAGAAACTAATGCGCAATGTGAAAAGTTTAATTCAAAGAAGGATTTAGAAATCATCAAGACAATCTCCTCAGAGTTACTGCGGTGACCATCTTCAATGAAAGTAGGGGCCGGGTACTAAAACCTAAGGCTGTGGTTTTATGAGAAGCTGATTCAGGCCTATGCGACTAACTGGGGAAAGTCTTTTGTTCCTGGCTGCATGGTCGTGCTCCCTTCTTGGTGCTAGTGCTTGTGCAGTGGCTCAGATTGCTAAGATGGCAGAAAATCACCTGGGCTCTTACTGGGTTAATGATCCATATCATCTCAGTGTTTCAATTGTTGCAATAAGATAACCTGGACTCTGCTCTTCTCATCTCTTGAAGTGACAGCCTGTGATGAAGCACTGATCTGCAAGTGCACAGGGATTTTTTTCACCTTTGTGCAAATGTACTGTGCTATGTACACTTCATTCTCAAAACAAACATTCAACAATATTTTCATAATTACTGAGCAAGGAAACAAGGTGCAATACCCTTGTGCCTTTGGAGTAGCTTGAAGTGCTGCTATTATTGTATGTAAAAGCATATTTTACATTCAATCTGGTCAGAATTTTTCAAAGATGCCTGTTGTACTCAATTTATTGCCCTGGGCATCAGTGGTAAGTGTCTTGCTGCTTCTCGGTATTTGTTGATGATGGTAGTTTTAGTCCTAAACTTTAGTTGGATGACTTTCCTAGGAATTTCTGTAGAGAAAAGGAAACTCTGATTAGTAGTGCAAGCTAGCAAACCTCATGCGATGACAAACCATAGGATCTTTAGAATGGAGTAACCCAGCGTACTTCAGCCAGGAATCAATCAGAACAGTGCCCTGGGCTTTGTTTCCACACCGTTCCCTTTGCCATCACTGCGTGGCACTGAGGGTTACCTATTTAGCAGTCGCGGGGCAGCTAGCTGCCAATGATCTTGTACTAGGCGGGGTGTTATAAAAATCAGCCATTCTTACTTCCTGTTCACTGTGCTGTCCCATTTGCTGTAGCAAACGTTGCCTCCTTTGCTCTTTCTTCCTCTTTCCACTGCAGGGTGGTTCCCCAGTCACATATTTAAGATGGCAAGTGTCTTGCTGCTCCCAGAGAGGACTGTCCTGCTCCGCACACTCCTGTTGCCTCCATTGTGCAGTTGCAAGAGATTGCCCTTGGTCAGCTGAGTCAGCTTGCTACGCTGGCAGGAAATCCGTAGCGCTCTTGCTGAGTTAGTTTTCCAGTGGTTTAGTGAGCTGACTAGTCTGATCAAGGGGTCAGAGGAGAATCAGTGCTGGCAAGAGGAAGGGGATGGGGTGCAGTCACACACTTGAGAGAGGGGAGGGAGCAGGTCTCCACCTCACTTGCTGAGAGGTTAGATCAGCTTCACCATCTCAGGAAACCTCAGTGAGTCAAGCTTTGATTTTACTCAAGGTTCCTCCTTGGTTTGTTGCAACTCGTCTGGCCTGCTGGTTTCTGTCAAGATAGGAATAACAATTAGGATCCAAATCCAGCCTTTTTTCCTCTATTACAATTGTTACTAAATTATCTTCCTTGCTTTTTTCACCCTCCCCACTTCCCAGGGCTACTTGTCACTTTGAACTCAAGTCCTCTAGTTTGTTTGAAGCATCTCCCTTGATATTTCACAAGGAAATGTGAAGTTATTTTTACAATTAATGACTTAAATTAGCATCTGCTATGAGTAACCCCCTCCCCTTCCTTGTATTTGTTTTTATATGGGTTCATGCCATTAGCAGTTTTCTTGAAGAAACACTCCTTTAGCTCTGCCAGCAGGTGATGGGACTTTGCAGCCAGAACAGTCACTCCCAGGAGTGTTAGGTACCTGGAAGCATTTCTGGATCTCAGGTTGGAAAATTGGTATTTCCTGGTAATGTTCATGGCCAATGCTTGCTACTGCATGAGGGTGGGGTTGAGTGCTGCGGTGTAAGGAGCCTTGTGCTTCCCCCCGCCAAGGGGTTGGGTTGTCGTGGGTGGAGCTGATTGGCAGCCCAGAGCTGCTGAATGTCCTCCTCCTGGGCGTCAGCGTGCCGGCCCCAGCGCTCGTTAGGGGGGACAGGGTGGTGAAGGCTCTGGGGGTGCTCTCAGGTGGACAGAGCTGCTGTGGGGGAAAAGAGAGGACGAGGGAAACTTCTCCCTTCACAGAGAACTGTTGGGATAATTCAGTTGCAGAGAATTTGCCCCAAGACAGATTCTTACTAATATGAAAACATAGAAAAAAACTTGCAGAAACAAGCAGAAATATCTGTGTCTAATAGCTGTGTAGCCCCTAGTCCTGCTTCTGCAGGAGGTAAGTAATGCCATCCAGGGGGGCCCGGCTAGCGGCAGGGGCAGACTGGGGTAGCGAAGGTGCACAGCTGCATCTTCCCCAGCCCCAACCTGGTGAAACAGCAGCATGAGAAAATGCTGTACCTCTTCTCACTGCAGAGTTATCACCCTCTCTGTGTACTTGATTAAGGGTGAAACACGTTGGCATGTGGTCTCTGTTCTGTACTCGCACAGTCATAGCATTTTCTTTGTTGCAACAGAGCCTGACCAAAACCGGGAACTCTGGAAAGTGAGATAGCAGCCTCAGAGGGAGCAACAGGGTCGTAATTCAAACTGTGGAAAAATGAGACCAGCGCAAGCTTGGGAGGCTAGGGTGTAGGGTGCAGGCTACCTTGACAGCACACGGCGAGTCCTGCCCTTCAGCCGTGCGGGAGGTGCAGTTTCACAGGCGGTGCCAGCTAATGGACTGGCTTTTGCTGCTGCTGAATGGAGGGGTCCCAGCTGGGCGCTCGCCCCTGCACCCCTGATGCACAAGCCCCCCCTCCCCAGCTGTGCTTGTGGTGGTGGGCTGGGTTGGAGGAGGCAGGATGGTGCCTTTAGCCCCGGTGCTGCAGCCAGTTGTAAAACCGCCCAGAGCTGCGGCTGCTGTCTGCTTGTTCCCAGCAGTGCAAAACCTGGGAGTGGGAACAGCCTCTCTGACATACTTGATTTCTGTTTACTGTTGCAAGCTTTTTTTACTCCTATAAAACCTGAATGCGTGGAAAGGATTTTCTTAGTATTCAGGACACTACAGATAGCAATGACAATAAATAGACTGAAATGAGTAAAGCAAGGTGGGTTTTTTCATTCAGTTGGCAGCTGCTGAAATGACAGCAAATAGTGTTTCAGCTAATCAGCAGTGTGCAAACACTATGTGTTTTGGCCCATACTGAAGAGTAAGAAATACTGAAATAAGCAGTGAACAGCAAAAGATTGTGCAGAGCGTGGGCTTTATATACAGTACTATGGCAGGAGTTATGTTTTTTCTCACCATATTTGTAATCAAAATATTATTTTATAGCAGCTCTGCATTTTGAAATGCCAGAGTAAATTAAAAGAGTGAAGAATGTATACTTTCAGCTGCTTTTCAGACCACTGTTTGCACATTTACTTCCTGTAGCCCAGCTTTAATAAAAACTTTCCAAGATTAACATGAAAGAAGAATCCTGTTGCTGGTAGCTGATGCTTCTGCAAATACCTTCTGTGCTAGGCACAGTGCCTGTTATAAGTATACAGCTTAGGAAATTGTTTTTTAAATACAGTGAGCAGGCTTGTAATATCTGCAGAGGTCAGTGATGTTTGAATAAGGTGTTATATTTAACAATGGAGAAAAAACATTTTGTTCTCTTCAATTGCTGGTCCCTTTCTCCCCAAAATCACACATCTGATAAATTGAGTTTCTGGTTGCTTATATGTAATTTGGTTTATTACTTTTGTCTTTAAGGAAAGTTTATTGCATATTAAAAAAAAAAGTAGAGAAAAATGGATAGTCTCCAGTATCCTTGAACTCCTTAGAAGAATAAAATCAAGAACAATCAATTAGGAGTAGGGATTTACTCATTTCAAGCACTGTAACCATGGGTGCCTGGAATAGAAGCTCTCCAGAGATTACATGAATACATTTCCAGTATCGCTTGGGAAATTCTTCTGTTAAATAACAAAGGCTTAAGGTGGGCATGAACAGCTGTGTCAGAAGCCCTAATGTCTTATTGGTTAGGTTAATTTTAACAGATAAAATTTACCACAAAATTCTCCTTTCCAAATATTATCTTTGTAATACCCAGAACATCAGATTCTGCCTTGAGTTTGGCTTTTGCTGTTGCTTGTGTCTTTGCAGATGTGCTATTAGTTCACTGTAAATGATAATACAGATTTGAGGGGTTTTGAACTGTGATTGAAGCTTTGGCATTTAACACAAATCAAGTTTATAGTAAATTTGTTGTGGCTGGCTAGGGTTATAATCATCCATAATTAAGCAGGTACTATTTCTCTTTGCTTCTTGGAAATTATACCTTCTTATACTAAGCTTGAATTTGAACAATGGGAGGCCTCATTTTACTAACCTTGTCTCTCTCTGCATGAAATGAATACACTTTGTTTCACAATGTGTATGCTGCAATTTCATAACCAGAACTGCCAGCATTTGTCTTATTTCTTTTTACTTTCCTTACTTAGCTGTTCAATAGGATAGGAACTTGTGTGAAACACTGAAGCTTTAGCTTCAATATTTGGACAATGAAGACACAGTGAAGGAAAGCTATCCAGGAAATTTCTTTTGAGAAGCCATTTTTATTTTGAAAATGTAAATCCTCATTCTTTTCCAATTTCTTTACAATAGAAAATCAAACAATCCATTTTAGGTTCCAAAACCTGCCTCCTTTATTATATTGCGTTTTATTAAATTGCTTTGTAATGGCTAGTTGCAGTATTGGTCACTGATGAGATCACAGTTGGAAGCTGCTGTGTAAAAATGTATATGCAGTTTAATATACTTAAAAGGTCAAGCTCTGAAGTGCTTAATTGGCTTCAGTTAAAGCTAACAGTTTTGCAGTACCATAGCACCATAGAAAGCTCAAGTTGCTCCAGTTGTCAGGACTGTGAGACCATGGAGGGTTGCTCTGGAGCCCACCCCATTCCTGGAGGGGTACTGAGGTCCTACAAAGACTTGATACAAGTGAATTCTGCAAGGCTGTGTGCTGCTGTTTCTCCATGAGCAAAGTTGTGGTAACCATGCAGCCCTGGCAGCTCATGAATGAATTAATGCTACTCAAACGCTCTATTTTAAGTCCATTTCTTTCAGTCTACAGGAAATCTTTAAAGCATTGTGCTTAGAGGTAAATGCATAAAATTATAAGACAGCTGTACAACTAGTTGACTATAAGCAGAAAATGTTAAGATACTTCTTGGTAACCTGTTTTGTATGGGTTTGTCAAAAAAATAATTCTGGGAGTGGAGTCTACTGACACATTACAGACTCTGAACTTGAGCTCATCTCCCACCTCTGTCCGCCTTAAGCCTAATAAAGCGCCACTGAACATGTCTGGCAGCAGCTCTGTAAAGGCTAAATGTTCGAAATTAAAATGCTTCAAGAGATAAAATTCTTGGAAGAATCCTACTTAGCCAGGATATACCCGTCCTTGAAGTAGCTCAGTCTGCACAGAGGTATTGATCAGCAAGTATACTCGTTTCATGTTTTGATCCTCAAGAGTACTTACCTAGCAGACAGACTGCCAGCTATTGAGTTGAACAGTTTTTTGTTCCAGTATTGTGCAAGTATGCCAGAGTTTTCATATGCAAGTGTCAGTGATATCAATCAATCCAATAATTGCTTGGATAGCAGTATTTGCATATGGAAAGTCTTAATAGTAGGATCTGAAGGAGAGAGAAACCTTTGTGCTACTATGAGAGAACTCCTGTTTCTGTACAGGATGCATTGACCTGCTCACTGGGATGTTGAGGTAATTTGTGCGCATGTTATGGGTCATTGCTCAGTGTGTATAGTTGCTGGATAATGCTGCTGAGTAATGATGGATGTGACCTTTGTTTTTTGGAGACTAAACCATATGGCACTTATCCCATAGCATGCACTGAAGCTAACAGTACAGTCACTTCAGAGCGGTTCTCTTTCCCAAAGTTTTCCACCTTTGTTTTAGGCATCACCCTCTTGTGATTTTTTTGTAATAGAAGAGCGACAAATTTGAAGCTAGTTCATACTCTAATGCCCTCATATTGGTGTAGTTTGTAGGTTCAGCTTCACCAAGAGAGCGCACAGCATTTTCATTTCTCCTTCACTTTCCCCTTTGCAACTTGGATTATCTGTGGTGTAACTCGAAAGCCTGTTTGACTTTATACTCCACCTATAAGACTAGCTGCTTGTCAGATTAAACTGATGGTTTTATTTTGCACCCTGAGTAGCTCCTAGTTAACAATTAAGTGTAACCCGAGGTGACCTCACTAAGGTATCAGTAGTAGCTGAGTCACTACGGTACCGTCTGGAGCACACCAAGGAGTAGGGAAGTAGGCTGTGCGGGGAGGCTGGCAGGGATTCTTGCACATGACTGACCAAAACTTACACATCTGGAAGGATCGTAAAGGAAAGCTTGAGCCTGAGATGTGCAGGGTGGAACACAGCTGTGGGTATTAGAGGTAGCAGATGGACTTGAAGTTTGGACCTTGCCTAAGGTATTCATATGAAGTTGCTGTTGGGAAGAACCTGTGGCAGTAACTGTGGGATGGAAGGGCACTGTTTTATCCTTTGCTTAGTGTTGAAGGGCTTAACTGTTGCTCTTAACCTTTGGGTAGGTCCTTCTGCACTGTTTGGACTCTGCTCAGTAAGTCAGGGTGTAGTTCCTATTCATCTGAGAGCAGCCAAGGCCTTTGCTTCCCTGCATGTTAATGATGGAATAAATCGCAGCATGTGTGCCAGGGCATGTGTGCTGTATGCCTATGCCAGGCTGTGGGTTGTGATGGTTGCATGCTGCACTGCTGACCAACAAGTGGTGCATTCTGCCTGGCACGTATCCCATTGTGCTGCAACCCTAGTGTAGCATTCAAAAAGCTTTGTTATGTGGTTGTGTGTCTGTTTGCTTTGGACCAGAGGAGGAAATTACCTGGGCTGATGGAATCTGCTTTTTAAACAGCTCCCTTGCAGGAGCGTACTTCTCACACGCTGAGATCCTCCCTCCCCAACTGCCATGACCTGGAGAGCTGTTGATCTTTGGAAGAAGTGTTTATTCAGGCTCTGGCAGAAACTGCTGTGGGGAGATGTTAATAACTCTTCATAGATGAGAAGAGGTGAGGCAGCAACTTTACCTGGTGACCTTTATAGCACCACTTTGAGTAGCCCACTGCTGCTGGTGAGGAGTCCACAGGTGGGATGTCACTGTATTGGAAACAAGAAATTGAGTGTTCACAAGAAACATGCTTCTAGAGCAAGAGGGTTTTGCTATAGCTTTGTGGGTGCTAGAAATCCAGGTCCCTACAACCTGCTTAGCTACAGCTTTGGGACTGGAGATCATAAAATTCATGCAGTAATTGTGGAGATTTGTAAAAGAACCAATGTGCCACTATACCTCCAGTACTAGATTGGAAAAACAACCCAGAGAGTGTAAGGGTCAGTGCTCACTGAATGTGTAGGTGTGACTTTGCACCTGGATTTTGTCTTCCAGCTACTGCAGGCAAACACTTTATGGGGTAAGGCAGCTGCTGAGCATTATAGGTCTGGGTTACCTTAAAAAATCACTTTTGGTGCAAATATCTCAATTCACTGTGACAGTTTGTACCTACTATTTTAGGCATGGAGTGATGCTAGAACGTGCTTTGGCTGTTGATGTTGCTCACTACAGATTACGTGAATCCTATGTTAGTAGATACAGCTATTGCAAACCTTACAGTGTTCCCCACTATGAGATGAGTGGCAGTCCTCTGTGAGAGACTAGGTTGCTGACTGTTATGACTTGGGAAGATGCTTTTCAAAGCAACACATGGTCAGACTTATAACCAAGTTGGTTAAGCAGTGGGGTTGTGTGGCTTACTGTATGTACTGTCTGGTGCTTTTGATTGCTATTTGTCTCAGTGTTTCACATGCTTTAAGAAAGATGGCTTTCTACTCACCTGCATTTAAATTCAAGGATCTATTAAGAGGTGAGGCATAGCAGTGCCCCAGGGTTGCTAAGAGCACATGCGCACCTTGCAGGAGCTCCGATATTTGAGACCTTCTCTTCTTCTCTTTAGTGGACCCACTGTCATTTGAAGCTGACAGTGTGGCAGCCTCCCATTATTGCTTTTTTTGTTGATGTAGAGATAAGTATGTGCAGGCTTCTGTGCAGGGCCAAGCTAAACCTTCAAGTTCTCTTAGCTTGTTTTCCAGCTGCCCACACTTCTTCCAATTGCTTATGCACAGGAGAAAATATTTCAGGGTAATCTCTTCAATCCCAGATCTAACACTGACGGGGAAAAGGTTCTTTATGCCAAGCCACTCTTTGGAAAATTTAAGTGATGTATCTGTTTTTCAACCAAATTCAGGAACTGGCATGCATTCTTGAATTAGTACAACTTATTCAATCGTGTGTGCAAAGGAATGTTTTCTTTAAAACCCAAACAAAAAATATTCCTTGCCAAGGTTTTTATTTTGCAGTTCCAAATCACATAAGGTAGTCAGGGGACCTCTTAAAGGCCGGTGCATGTGTAGGTGAGAAAACAATCTATGGAGTTATCTGTTTCTATTTGTTAAAAGAGAAATGGTGGCCTGAAACATCGTTGCTGTAATTGCCCACAGTATATGCGTTTAGTATTAGCCTTGTGTTAGCTGCAAAATGAAGAAGTAAGATAGTGGTTGTCTGTTTCTGCAGTGGCAGCAGGACATGGCCTTGAACAGTTAATGTATTCCACTGTTTCTACTGTATGCTAGCATCATTCTTGACAACTAAGGCCTGAAATTGGTTTCAGAAGTAGAGATTGAGAGCTGTGAATGGGTTTTGAGCCTGACAAATTTCAGCCTGGGGCAAGGGCTGTGAATGAATCCTCTCAAGTGAATGAATTGAGCTGCTCTTGAGCTTTAACTGCTAGGAAGGATTTCACATGGCTTCCAGTAGCTATAAATGCTAGGCAGGTCTCCTGGCTTGGAAGCAGAGAACTCCACTAGTTGCAAGTGTAACAGCTCTACCAGCTTGAAGGGAAGAGAATCTTGCAGGATTTTGTTTTTATTCGAGTTGAGTTGAGAATTGTTGACAAGTGAGTTGTTATTGTGGCATTGAGTACAGATTTATTCTGGCAGGATGATGGTTAACAGCATGCATAATTTTCCAACTACCCAGAGGACAAACAGCTAGCCTGCCCTGGGATGAAAGCTCATAGATTTGCAACTGTAAAGATGTGCTATAAGTGCCTTCAGTGCAGGAGTACCCTCCTTGTATTGTTTTGTGTGGCAGCAGAGATGAAAGTCTGAATTCTGATCCTGGCTCTTATTGCTCCCACCTCAGTTAAAACTTTCAGGCCATTGGTGATGCATTCGCCCTGCAAGGGAACTGATAAAGCTAGTCTGACAACTTGAGCTCTTCTACCATTTGTAGCACCTTAACCATTGCGAGTATTATAAAATTTGGTGCAGTAAGTAGGAGTCTAAGAGGAACTCTTGTAAGGCAATGTCATTCATTAAAAACAATGCTTTTCATGACCTCTATCGTTCTGCTCCCTAACAGTCTGCCTGTTGTAGGGTCAAAGGCAGAATTTGTGCATGAAGGCGATAAAAGCTACAGTGGTTCCTGCAGGCAAGCACCCTTCACTGCACAGGAATTGCCCTGCTACGGCGTAGTTACGCTCAGGGCACCGGTGTGTGTGTTTCCCAGTGTGGGGAATAGGGAGAAGCAGTGGGAGCAAGGGAAGGGGAATGGTGCACTGGAGTTGTGCAAGAAGTACCCAGACTGGAGGCTTAAAAGTGGGAGGAATTTGTGGAGGGCCACTGAATGCAGGGTACAGATCCTGCCTGCTGCTCCTAGACTGCAAGGCTGGGTGGGTGCTTGGAGCATGCCGCTGCCTACCCAGTCATGTTTACCCACAGGGCACCCTGGTCTTACGGAAAGCATCAGAGCATCAAATGAAACACAAGTCATAACTCTGTGGCAGGACTGTCTTTAAAGCCTGGCTGTCAAACAGGCTCCTCTAAGGTGGGTAAATATTATGATTTACATCAAACATCTATCTACTTGTTGTGCCAAACCTCTTTTTTCCCTGTTAAAGAAAAAAAACAATGGAATAATGTGGCATCAGTGAACATTAAAAGCTGGAACATCTTCCTTTCCAGGCAGCTGCCAAGCTGCAGATTGCATCACCTCCCTTGTCATGGCCCAAGGAAAGCTCAGTGCTTTTTACTCAAGCGTGCCTGCACTTACATGATGTACAGACTTGGTCATGTGGGATTCACTTTGCAGCATGTTTGAGGGAGTGTCAGCCTTGGTCTCAGCTGCACTCTCTTTGCTGGAACAGAGTTCAATGGGATTCATAACTAAAGTTGGGTTTTAGGGCTTCCTGTTTTTCTGATTAACATCTACAGGGAAGAGTCAACTTGATACACCCAGTAACTCTCGAGTCGCACTTTCTTCAGTGCTTTCAAAAACAGAAATCAAAACTTCTTTGTTGAACATGAGCTGTTGGGAGAGGGTTTTTTATAAAGTATTGATGGCACTGAAAGAGCTGTGTGTTTGCAGGTTTTCAGACTTTTAATAGCATATTTTTACAGTATTTTCACATCTTCTGTTCGTGTCCCTTTCCCCTAATTTTCCTCCTCAAGAGAACTGATCTAATTTTGTGATTAACTTAATACTTTATACTGGGATGGCTACTATCGGTTTTTGGGAGAGCTTATACTTTAATTGAAGTCCTGGTAAATGCAAGAGTAAAGAATTGAACGGTATTGGCATATTTCTGTGTTCAGTTTATAAAACTGGCGGATACTTTTTTAATATTCCTGCTGCTTTCTGTCCCCACAGAGAGAGACCTTGATATGCTGCTGCTAAATAAATATACTTCTGTTGTGATTCCAATTTCAACATTTTCTCTACTTCCTCAAGGTCAAAGTGGTATCACATGATGGTTAGTAACACATACTGCCTTTCTTAGTGAGAAGTAATAGGAGAGAACATACTTTAAAACAGTATTTTTCTAGCATCTTGTTTCCTTTTAAAAGCTGTTCATCATCAGAGAAGACTATAACTAAGAAAGATAGGGTCTGCTTGAGTTTTCAGTGCCTGAAACTGGTAGGAACTAACCCATTTGCTGTGGTGGTTACTGGCTGAGATTGCAACAGTATTCTGAATGTCAACAGTAATTATTTTGTTTCTTAGAAAAGCATATTAAACAGCATTTTCAGACCTTTGTAAAGGTGGCTAACAAAAGGTTGAACTTGCTCATTGCAGTGCAAAAAAAGTATAGGAAAGCAGGGGTAACTGGAGGATTTAACAAGACTTTAATAACCTGAGATACCAATGAAGAGGCAATAGACTGCAGCTGCTGAATTGAGACCTCTTCTGAAATCTGGAAAGGGCTCCTGATGTACTGAGCATTCACTGGGGTCAGCAAAGCTGTTATTTATATTTACTCGGCTATCTGAAAGTGAAGCCAAAATCTGTATGTTGGCAAAAGATTGTATTTGATGCAGTTTTTATTTGGATTCTGCTATAGTGCAGAAAGAATTGGATGTCTCCATCTCTAAGGTCTTTTCCTTTCTTGTGGCTTGTCATTAGATTTAAAAATATACAGTTGAACTCTGCTGTGGCTTCACAGGCTTCCTAAAAACTTTGACACTTACATTGCAGTGCAGAATTTTATTAATCCTTTAGTTTCCGGCAAGTTCAGAGATGAAACATGCATGCAGTACTTCTGATTTGAACCGGTGTCAGGATCCATGTGTTGCAAAAGAAGCAACTTTCTCAGGGCAGAGTTCACAGGGTTCTCCAGTTATTGTGTTTCTGTGCTGTCTGTGAACTGGGTGTCACTGGAGGAATCATATCTTCTGTGAAGATCCTGCTTAGCTGGTACACTTTGATAACATGATTAGATTAATAATAAATGCTGAGTGTGCTGTGTGGCCTTTCATGTAACCCAGTATGTGAATAAGCAGGTGACCATTATTAAAAATTGTCTCTGCCTGCAGCATATCAAAGGCTTTGATTCATCAGCAACAAAAAAAGCATAACAAGAAATTTGTAGAATGTTTTGGTTTTACCTGACTCTCTAACTTTCTCTTGCTTACAGGAATGGCAGGGAGTAAGGCTGAGAGAAAGTGTGAGGACCATTGGGGAGTTTTCAAGGAACAGCAAATTCCTTTTGGCACCTGTAGTTCCCCTCTCCCTCCCCTGGTTGCTCTGCAATTGATGAAAATAAAACTGGTACAAAAATGGCTTTCTGGCCTTCCAGAAACCTTTAAGAACAGCATGCAAAATAGTCCCCCTTTTTTTTTTTAACCAAAGGAGTGACAGTATAAGATGAAACAAACATTTAATTTTTGTAAACTAAATGCTATGACAGCTTCTTGTGCTTTTGGCAGGCATGAAAACCCATCCAGTTCTTTGGAGAAAAAAATTTTGAGCTCTTGGCTGATGTTTGTGCTAAGAAAGCACTGAAGGAATGACTTCCTTTTGGTTTTAGGTCTCCCACTTCTCTGTTTCATTTTAAAAGATGGGTGAACAACGTTCCTGACCTTTCTCTGCTGGTCACTTTCTTTTTTTTTTTGTTTTAGCTATTTGTTTCAGGCCAGAGAATTGTGCTGGGACATGCGGCAGTACGATGGAGTGGGCACCTTGCAGGGGTCGCACTGGTTTTCTTGAGCATCTGTAGCAGAGCAGCGGAAGCAGATATAGCAGAAGAAGTTGCAGCTGGGGTTTTCCTCCTCCTGCTACAGAAGAGGAACATCTGTTCTTCTCAAGACTGGTTGAGCAAGGATTTGGGAAAAGAATGTCAAATTTGATAGCTGAACTAGGCATCCAAATATTTAACATGAGGCATTCAGATTTTTGAGTGCCACTATTAAAATAAACATGTATCTAGTGTAAAATGGCTATCACCTTGATGCAGTGAATCCTTTCACATGGCTGACTACTAGTAAAACTTCCGTCTGGGGAGCATTAGAGCATGCAAGCAAAACAAGAATACTGCTTTGTTTAGAAGTACAGCTTTGGTAATGTCTGATAAAGCACTTTCTAAAATAACAGTTGTTAGAGCTTTTGCACAATACCGTTTTCATCCACATCTGACATTTAAACGTTGAAATACTATTGAGTCAGTATTGCAGAATGTTTTCATGATGACCGTATTACTCCGAGGAGTCTGATCAAAGAGCCAAAAAACTGAATAACCTCAAGCATTTTTTCTCCTGCTGCATCATCTATTGGAAAGTTTCTCTCAAGGCGCACATTCAGAAATCGTGATGAAGTACCCTGACATAGTATGGAAAGACTAGAAAGTGACTTAATGAGTTTAAAGTGTAATCCTGACTTGAATAGAGGTCATGTTTTATAGGTCAAAAGTGCTCAAGCTGGTGATAAAAATGAGCCTTTGTTGTAATTCACTTCTGTTAGCTGTGCTGGCTTATGGTGCTACAAGGGAACTGTACTGGGTTTTCTTAGAGGTAAAACTTCAAACTACAATTTATTAATTGATGTAAACCTGTCAAGGCAGATTCAAGACTTATGACTTGATCTGCAGAAGTGTTTTTATAACAGCTGCAAATAATAGGTGAAATAGCTTGAATCCCATGGTGGATTTTCAAGGTTGGAGACTGGAAGAAGTGTTTTGAATTATAAACTTGGCATACCTGCGTGGGAGTCGAAGATGGACTCCTGCCACTTTCCTGAGCGAAACCGTGTGAGAAACACTCAGTAGGTGCTTTGTACTGAACCCGACCTGTTCTTCTGTCGCCCTGGGAAAGCACCAGGATATGTGAGAGGGGACATGACTTGTTCATGTATTCAGCGGGCCTGACAGTTTTCCATGATGTGAATGGTAAAGAAACATGCACCCAAGTTGCTAAGGAGACTGTTAACAGCTTTTTTCCTAAAACTTAAAAAATGCAGTCTTATACGTTCAACTCTGTGCCTGCCCTGTTCGAGTCAGCAGCAGTTCCATTCTTCCGGTGTGGAAGAATTACAGCTGGCAAATCTTTACCCCGATTGTGTGTATTGGAGGGACTAAAATGCTTTTAAGGCTACAGACCTGATGCTAGCTGCCAAAATATTTCACGATCTTTTTTTCTGCCACTTCTTTCCTTTCACTCTCATTAGGTCTCATATTGGAAAAGTGCTTCACTAATAAGGTATTACAACTGAAGATATAAATCTATAGATCATGGAGGTTAAAGGTTCAGACTTTGATATAGTCATTGCATTGATTAAATTTGCTTTTTTATAGGTAGTCACATTGATTGAGGCTTGTCTTTGTCATGCTTTTTCTGAGTACTCAAGAAAATACTGTATTCCAGATATCCTGTCTGGCAGTGGTGTGTGCAACACTGAACTTTGAGTGACCTAATTGAATAGATTAGGGATGAATACAGCGAATATCCTGTCTCAGTATCTATAAAAGACATTGCACAGTAAGTATGGCGCTGCTGTAATGCACATGGCTTTCTGCTTGCTAGCGGAGAATGAAAACTTTTGAATACGGTGCAGTACAGATGTTTTACTGCTGTCATTGTATGTGTCAAAGCATAAGATTTGGAGAAGGAAAAAGCAATACTTAGACTGGACGTGCATTGGTAAAAGAAACAGGTGAAAGACGTTTGGATGTTCCCCCTGATATTGCAACCAAATGGTTTCGCCAACAGTGAAGGAGGAAAGAAAGATGAAGCGCTCTGTTCTGGGTGTGAGGCTTGATCGGGCCCTCTTGTCCCATCAGCTGGATCTGAGGGTTAGGGACAGAGTCAGGGGTTGCAGTTCCCCAGCCACTGCTGATAAACCTGTTCCTGAGTTTGAAGAAGGTGTGTCTTGCTGTTCATCTGCTTTAGCCTCAGAGTATATCCTGGGAAAATCAGCTGGCAAAGTCGTGAATGGTCTTTATGGCAGAAATTAGACCAGGATGATGTCAGACAAACTGAAGTGTGAGCTTGAAGGAGAGGAAACAGATGAAGAGCAGAGGCAAACATGCGGCCTGATGGTGTGTGGGGGTAGGGGTGGCCCACGCAGGGAGCAGAACAACTATTCAGCAAAGTCCGCAAGTCTCTCCCAAGAGCCTGTCAAACAGTCCAAGAAGCTGGAAAAACAGTGAAGGAGGGGCTGGGAGCCTGAGTTTGGATGAGGCAAGAAGCTGCCTCAGAGGATGAAAATAGATTGTTCCTTCTCTGCCTTAAAAAGGCAGGCAGGAGGGGGATAGACAGGAGTGCAAGGCTGTGCTGTGGAGGAGTGGGCAGAAAGGGTTGGTGTTCAGTGTTATGAGACTTGTCATCTTTCTCCACCTGGTCTGGTTGGAGCTGCCACGAAAGGGATGGATAAGCACTCAGGGTGTAACATGGTGTGCAGGGAGATGGCAGCCTGGAGGGCTGTCAGGTGAAGCAGAGACTTGCCCTATGGTGGGCTTCCGGTGGTTGCCAGCACATAGTCTTACCGGAACCTTCTCTCAGTTTAGTAGCTGGGGTGTGAACATTTTATGTAATGCTATACAGCGATATTAGTCTTGATTTTTTTTTTTAAATTCTTTCCAATTTTGGAAATTCTGAATTCAGAACAAGTGCTAATGAGTGCTCTTTTCTGTACAGATGAGAAAGTCTTTGTTCTGCTCCACCGAAATGTTAAGCTGTAAACTTTGTCTACTCACGCTGTAAACAATGATTTGCATCTAATGATGAACTGCTAAAGCACACTGTGTTCCTTGCTTTTTAAAAGTAGCTTAGATGTACTTTAACTATCAGCATATCTATGCTAGCTATGTACTTGTTAGAAGACTTAGCTACGGAAAGGGGAACAAAGGTCCATCCTTGGCAGTGGGTCTCTAGCTTGCATCTCTTGGGGTGCATAAGACCTGATAGTCACTGACCCCTAGATTAAACAACTTCTGAATGTGTTAGATCATAAACAGTTTCTATAATCAAGATACCTGACAATCAAATGGTAATTTGCTACAGTAATTCTGACAGTTAAAAACATGGTGTTAATGCACTTAATGTAAATGTGTTTTCTGGCAGTGTTTTTTGTTTTGAAGATGTGCATTATACTTATAGTCAAGGATTGAATAGCCAAGACACTTAAAGCAAACACAACAAAATACCTACCAAAATAGCGCTTGAAAGACAGAGACTTGTGCTGCTTATAGAAGCACAGTTAAAAAGCCATCAAACCAATGAAGTAGTCTGGGAATGGGGAGAGAAGACAAAACCTAAGGAGTCATCAAAACTTGGGATGAGGATCATTCTTGGGTTGAATGGAGTCTGCTTGGCCAGTATTTTGTATTGTCCTGGTAAAATCTGTGACCTGTGAATTTTCTAAAAAGAAAACTCAGCCAGACAAAGGCTCATATGATGTATTCCCTGGGTCAGCTGTTCAGGATCACTCACTGCCTCTTGCTTAACTTTGAATCTGCTCCTGTCTTGCTATTTGTCATCTATGAGAAGTGAATGTGAAACTTATGTTCCAATTCTTGTACTGTGGTTTTTGTCTTCCCTTATTTTGACTTTGCATGGGAGGAAAACTTTAAGCATTCGGCTTACTGCAGATACATCTTGTGCAAACTCAAGCAATATTTCCTGAGTAAAATATAGGAAGTGTGTGTCTTCTTCCTGATTATAGCAGTTATTCTTATCACTGAGAAGCAGAAATATAATCTGTGCAAGAATATTGAGCATTTCTTTATGCTGTTTCTATTTTGCTATGTTTTCATTTTTTAAGAAATCCTAAAACCCAAGAGCTCTGTTTCTTACCTGCCATCTACTAACTGATGCAGAGTTTTACTCCCCAGTAAGCACAGCATTGCCTGCGGTATCCCTGCTTCAAAGGTTTTCCCTAGCTGCTGTCTTTCCCATCTGCCTCAAATCGGTATGCCTGATCTGAAGCAAGCTGAAAATCCTTGACTATTTGGGTAGTCTGAGCAATATTTAAAAAGCTGCTTGCTAGCCAGTGGCAAGCACGAAAATTAAAGTGTGCTCAGGGAAGCATCCTTTTAAGAAGTATGCCTCATCTGTGGGAAAGAAGATCCTGCGTTTTTCAACAGGTCTTGTTCCTGAAATCTAGGTAGTGTATTTCTATTTTTTTGGAGGGAAAAAAAGCAAAATCCAAACCTGAATTTTTGCAACTCCTGTTCTGCCTCCTCATCTTTGGTTTTAGAAAGAAGAGGTTTTCTTCTGGCTCCCCTCATACTATTCTGTCTTACAGTCACACCCAGTTCTTCCTGCTGTTGCATCTTCCTCAGCCTTTGCATTTGGGGTGGTTAAGAGACTTGCTACCTCTATATAACGGACTGTTAGCCTCCACCCTTTACTGATGTTCCCTGCTTTGCCCCAAACAGGTATGGGTTGGTCTTTATCCTGAACATCAGAAGCAAAAGTGTACAGAATCAATATAATCTCCCTGGTTTTGTAAAGACAGTAAATGGTGACTAAAGCATTTAGCAGTCTGTTTGCATGCTCAGAAAGTTGTGATGCTTTTAAGTTACGTTGCCTTCACATTTTTAAGCTTTTCGCTGTAATGAGAAACAGTAACTATATATTTTAATGAGATCTTAAATTCTAGGAAAGTTCATTCCCCCAGGTCAAACTTCTTGTTTGCAAGGGATGGAGGTTTGCCAACATGCTGTGCTTGAAAGGAATCATTGTGCAATATTTGTCCTTTTAAGCCATCCTACCCCATAACTGCATGCTATCAAATCGAGAATGCAGCTTTTTACATGAGAACAAGCATAATGACATGGAAAACAGATCTGCATCTGTTGATTCTCACTTGATGCTCAGACTGGGGCTTAATAGGTGCAAAATTTGTTAAAATAAATCACCTAGACATTCAGTTTATTTATTAATAAGCATGTGTCTACACCTTGGTGTAGTCTGTTTGCATGAGGTTTCTTTTTCATGCAAATCACGCTTGCTACAGCCTAAGTTTCCCTGGCCTGAGTAGCTTTCCTCCTCTTTCAGAGGTGAACCCCAGCAGCTGTGATGCAACCTGGGAGAGGTTTTCACCTCCCTGCTCCAACCGCTGGGTTCTGGGGAAGGAAGCGGTGGCCGTGGCACTGCTGCAGCTCCTGTGCCGTGCTCCTTGGTGGCTGACGTTGTTTACCCTTGGAAAAAAGAATCGATTTGGTTTCAGCACAGCTGTTCGTTATTTTGTGCAGGGCAGATACTATTGCTGTGGTGGTAGCAATATATTCTGGCAAGGAAAACCCTTGCTGAAATGAAGGTGTAAGCCATATGCAGGTCTCCTTACAATAGAGATGCATGCTAGGTTCACTTCTGTTTGCACAATT
Organism: Calonectris borealis; assembly: GCF_964195595.1. Lineage (NCBI taxonomy): Eukaryota > Metazoa > Chordata > Aves > Procellariiformes > Procellariidae > Calonectris > Calonectris borealis. Next base: position 60,353,491 of record NC_134352.1, read on the forward strand.
CCTGTTTCCCCCATTCCTGCTGCAGGCAGTCTTGTTGAGGAGGGATAAGAGATCTGTTGCTAGTTACCTGGAATTTATTTTTAGCTAGGAAGTCATCCTGAAATGGAAATCCGGGGTCAAATTACATCTGCTCTTTGCTCTTTGTTGCTCCAATGCTCCTTTATATCTGTCCTGTGGATTGTTAATCTGTGCAACACCTTTTGGCCCTACTGTGGAGAGCAGAAGGGAAGTATTATTGATGACTGATTTTTTCCAATTGCTGTACTTGAAGGTAGAAACACCAGATACTTTTGGTTCAGCTAATGTTCTCCTCTGAGCCTCAAAGAGCAATTTGATGGTAGCCAGATGTTAGTCATTGTTAATCTTCATCCCACACGTTCCAGGCATTAAAACAATGATTGCCTTTTATCCTTGAATTTGGAAGCTATTGCAATTCACTTGGTATTTCAGTTTAGCATTTGATGTAGGAATGGTGAATGGTGCAATACAGTCAGTGTGCTGGGCAGTGAAGAAAAGTAGTGCTGGCTTTCATTTCATCTAGAAATCAAATTAACATTCAATATTTCTAGGCTGTGGTCCCATCTGATTCTCCTCATGAGTGCACGAATGCTTAAGTCCACATACCCATCATTGACTTGCTGATAAGATGTCACAATTAAGTAGGAAGTGTCTAAATAAATCCCAGTATTTGTGGCCTAACTATTATTATTCATAAGTGCTATCTCAAATAATGAAAGGAGGTGTTTGGCTTCCCTTTTACTGGGAAACTCTGGTACAGTGGAGGTCAGTACTAGAAATGACAGTAGTGAGTCAAAGGCTGGTTTTAATATGTGGAAAAGCAATAATGAAACTTTATGAAATAACCTTCTGCTGGATGGCCAAGGTTTCTACTTAGGTGCTAATCACTTGTTCAAGGTTATTGCTGCTTCTATCAAGGTACTTGTGGAGATCTGGAGGTATCTTAGCAATTGTAGTAGCCTGTTCTGGATCAGAATGTTTCGTTGCTTTAGTTTGGTTGAGTAACCACACTTGGTTAGAGACAGTTGCCAAGCTCCTTTCTATCCAAGATCCATTTCCTCTGAAATGGATATATTAAAGAAGCCCTCTTTGTAAGCACTACTAGGCAGATGAAAATTTATCTTGAAGGGTTTATTTTGGGGCTTTGAAAGGAGGCAAAAAACCCACCCATATTCTCCTTTTCAGTCTTAAATTATTCCAAAGCATCAGCTTTCGGTTCTTAATAAAATAATTCTTGTTCTTTTAAAATTATTCCCATCCAGGATGCAATTAAATACCACTTAGTTACAAGAAAAAAGGTTTAAATACAGGTTAAGTATAAAAAGAGCAATATATCTGGTGTGTTCAGTGATAATGCTGAGCCATTTTATTGGAAAGCAGCCTTTGCAGATCAGTGTGCTTGTCACTTGAAAGGGTAGTGACAGGGGGACACAGCCTTTCCGTACTTGTTCTCACTGCTGAAAGTGGATGGGTTACACAGCTGTAGCATCTAACTTGCTGCGTCCAGATGGTCAACTTCAGATGCTGTGTATGTGGCATCACTTTCTTGTTAATAGTCCAGATATGGCTCATAAATTCCAGGCTAGGAATTCAGGCAAGAATGTAAACTTACCTTGAGCTGCACAACAGCTTAGCTGGCTCTGGCCATTTGTGCCTTGAGGGCAGAGTAAAGCATTTCCAGGTTATCATTACCACTGTTCTCAGACTCATGGCAATGCCTAGGTTTGTAGAGGAGATGCTAATAGCAAGCATACATAGAACAAGTATTCAAATCAGGTAAAACAGTTGATTTGTGAATATATCCCCTAATGAAACACACTGACCTCTTTAACAAAGAGCAAGCATGTAAATCTTCTTTAAGATGTTGGTGTAATGACCTATAATTTGGTGACAGCCTTTGTTTTCTGTGGAGCTGAGGAGTTCTCATCTGTTGCACTAGCCAAAAAAACTGAGCAGCAGCTGAGGAGAGCAACTCAACTCTCCTAAGGATAATTAGACTAGTCCCTCTTAGTCGTTTGTACATTCCACGTAAATGCAGGGAAAAACGTCTAGACGTATTTATAAAAAAAAATTATTGACTGAATTTCAGCCTGAAGTGGCTCTGTAAGTGCTGTGTTTCAAAGCCTTTAGAAGTAACCAAGTAACTTTGAGCCTTCAGTCCTTGGGAATGCTGCTTTTCTTGTGCACCATCTGCACACACCTGTGCGTTCTCAGAGTGCAACTGCTGGAATAAATGACTGTGCTCTCTAACAGCTGTTTGAATGGTGTCCAATACTGTTTGCGTGCAAAGAAGCCTGAATTGTTATACCTTAAATTTAGGGCTAATGGTACTCGGAACTGAAGCTAGTTACAAACCTGCTGCATTTCTTCAAGCTCTGGTATGCCTGCATCCACAAGTTGTCCATAGGTCTTATGAGCTGATCTTCTGAAGTAGGTAGTTCGGACAAACAACATGTTTAAAGAAAAAAAAAAAAATTGCTCTGTTAAGTTCTAAGAAATTGAGACTCAGAAGGTTTTGAGACTAATTCGTAAACATATTTGCACATCTTTGGGTTGAACATGCTGGGGGGCAACGTATAGAGCTATATATTGCTGGATCTGTTGTCCAGCCTGGGTAACTGTCAGTCACATTTATATTCTCTGGCATATTTCTGATATTCAGGCTGTTTTTCATTACAAAGCTTGAAACTGACACAAACATATCCCATTCAGAAGGCAACCTTTTAGACACAGGACTGAAATTGTCTTAAACTATTTGTTTTGAGTCTCCTGGCGGTGTACCTGCCTTGTCCTGATGGCAGGAGGAAATTGCATTGCATTGGATTGCTTTGTAAAATGTGCAATTAACTTTCACTTTTGGATACTGAGAGCCCAATACACTTGATCATGATGACAAATCCTTCTCTGAGAGTGACTTAAGAAGAATGTGAAATTAAGATACTTGCTCACGTACGTAGACGAGAACCTGCTCCTAAAAGTAACAGTATCAGATGTAGTCAGACAAAAAGTGCTTTTGTAAGTATTTGGAGAGGATTTAACAAAGCAGGCAACAGATCTGGCTAGTCCAGTGGTTTGACTTGAGTATCGGCCTTTGAGTATAAGAATAAGCAGTACATATAAAACTCTGCAACATTTTATTCTGGTTGACAAAACCCAAAATTGTGCTGCTGTCTAGCTTTTCTAGATCTCCAGTTTTTCATCAAAAATACCATGATTTCCTCTTGTGGTTTTAACTTGCATGTAGGTATGATAGATTTGACTGATTAGACTCAACTGACCCAGGTGGGCATTGGTTATTGCTCCTTTTTCAGCTAGCAGGCAACCTGTGGGACAGTTGCTTTTCAATCAAAGACCTGATCTGCCTAGTAAGAGCAGGAGTGCTTGCTGCACCCAGATTCAGGGAGCACAGGAATTAGACAAAGTCTTTCCTCCACTCCTTTGAGAGCCGTGCTCCTCTCATCTTCTACCATCTTCACAGGTGTGGAGAAGACCCATTTTTCCACCTTTTTGAAAAGTTATAAGGTCTATCTGACTTTGCTTTTAGCTTACCATGCAATTTTAGTGTGTTGGGGTGTAGCCACAGGCAGTGGTGTTCCATTTCAGAAAAGCAGATAGAAAACAAACCCTCAATTTGACTGTCTTGAAGGATTTGCTTTGAATAATTTGATATAAAATACAGGAACCAGTAGGGTTTCCTGGCATCAAAATGGTTAATGTTCAGAAATCCTCATTTACATTTTTGTTAAAAGGCAAACGGTGCGTTGGTAAGCCTGTTCCACCCCTGCATAAAAACACACCATAATGGTTTGATGGAATAATTTTTTTACTAAGGTTCAGAAACAGAGCTTTAAAGCACCTAAACGTATAGAACAGCTTAGCTCAGGGAGCCTTCCTAGCGACTATTTTTTAAAAGGAATTTATTGCTACTATAGCATTCCATGAGCGTAGCAAAAACCAAGAGGTGGAACTGAGGGGGTTTTTTGAACATGGTTGAACATGGTACAAAAACCAAAATGTGATGAAGGCCTCTGTGCTTTCAGTGACTAAATGTGAAGCGATGTTATAGCCAGTGGGGACGTTGGGCTGCTGGTCCCATTGCGATGTGGCAGCTTTGCACTTCTTCAGAGTAGTGCTGTGATTGATGTGACAGCTTGGCACATGTGAGTTTTCGCTTGTATATAGGTCTAAAGGCACAGATGATGAAGCCCCTCCACTGGTCTTCTGCTGTCAGAGGCACAGCTGCAGTGGAGGGGAGAGGTTGAGACTGTCTAGATGATGTCTCAGTGAGTGGTGTAGACTGACTCAGGGTAGGGTGGAGATGGTACAGGGCAGAGCTGGCTTAGCACCAGCTTTGCTCCGTACTATTCTTCTGCTGAGGACTTCTTGGCCCATGGAGGGCATCTGGTACATGTGTCTGAATACTGATCGAGCACTGTCTCTACAGGAGAAATCAGTATGTTCCATGCCTGGAGCCCAAAATACTTCAAGATGCTGTGCTCTCTGCTAGACTTGAAAGAATACAGTGTAGCTTTGGCCTCTTCTTGACTAGAGGTCAGAAAGGTGAAGTAGCAGATGACTTAAAAGAAAGTAGAGCGCACTATACGATGCTGTAACACGGGGGTGGCTTTTTTAACGGTAATTGTGTTGGTTTGTTAACCTCGTGAAGAGCAGAAACACATGCAAAGTACGTAAGTTGGACATAAATTGTCAAAATTGTGATTAATTTTAAGCAGTCGTTGCTACCTCTGGTCACTAAAGTAGTAACTTCTCAGTTTTTGGTGTCACGTGAAGGAGATGTACACGTGCATCAAACTCAGTCACAGCATTTCTGGCATTTTCAGGTATCCCATTATTTGGGGGCAGAGAAATGGTGGTTTGAGTCTGAAGTAGGGAGACATCAGTATGGCAAACCTGTATCTTGCTCCTGTATGCACCACTGCCTTCAGTGAACAGTGCTCCTTCTTTCTTGGAGTAGCTGTCTCCTAAATTTCCCAAACTTAAGCAATTAATAAATCCATCGTTTGCATAGCTTAGCATTTAAAGTGACTGATTCAGTGTGCAGTTAGCCTTCTTGGTTAGTGAATACTTTAAATGAGACCCTGCAATTGTGCAAGATCAGATGTTTCCAATATACCTCAAAAAGAGTTAGTGTCAGATCTTACCTAAGCTACAAAATAAAAGCAAAAAGGAAAATAATGTATGTTAATGTGCCCCATCCTTTTATGTATGGACAATGTTTCTAGTGTCTTTGTCAGCTGTAGAGAGGCATTTTAATCTTCTGCCTCCATAGTACCCTGGTCCCCAAACTGTCTCAGACTTTGAAACAAAGATTGGCTTTACAAACAAGATCCAATTAGTGACTAAAGAGGAAACATTCTTCTCGGGGTCGATAAGTGTCTGGATTCAGTGAAGAACTGGAAACACTTCTGTGATAATTAGCATTATTCCTCAAGACAGCCTGTAATGAGAAATTGTTTCCATAGTCTTTTGGGTCTCTTTCCATCTATTTCTCAGATTGATTAATTGAAGGGTTGGACAGGGTTGAGTAGAGAAGGCTTGTTGTAGTCCTGTGGCCCTGCCTTGTGCACAGGGTTAGTGAAACTGCTGTTTACAGCTGTGGAAACTCTCAGCTGGCAAATGCAGGTAAAGTAACTTGCAGCAGAATGTGTGCTCGCATACCTGCTGTGCATTGACCATTAATAAACCAATACATCCAAGCATGTGATCACACAGCTCCGGTTTTTGGGACTGTACAATAGTATCTGCCTGTTCGCTTCTTTAAGATGCTCCTTTTCATTTAAGTCCATAGTGTGTTTGTTAGCTGCTCTTCTGTACTGAGCAGTGACTGGACTTGCATGGACGCCACAGTCCACTAGAACAATACAAACCTTTGAATTGCGCGTTCTTCCCCAGTGTGGCTCTCCCCTCATTTTGGAAAGTGACTCACAGGCTAGGCTTGCCATAGTTGCCAGAAAATGATGTAATTGGGATAATGTAATGTCCCACATACAAACCAAAGGCTATTTAGAAATTGGGCTGACAAGAACAAAAAGGAAATAGCTGCATATCAGATACATATCTCAATTTTTAAATCAGTGTAATTGTGTGTGCGCTTATTAAATGCAGAGATAGTGCAAAAGGCATAAAGAAAGCTGCAGTGTTCCTTGAACCATGTTTTCAGATGACTGCAGGGTGGGTAATCCTGTCCTGCTGTCTGCCTTGTGCCAGCAGTAGTTCATGCAGCCAAGCTGTGTCAGACCAGGAAATTGATCTGGTCAAGCACTAACATATGTATCTTGTAGTCTTGCATTAGTTCTCGGCAGGATCAGTTCCCTGGTCCCTCTCTCCCCACAGCCCCTGGGGCACTGGTGTGGCCAAAAAGTGGAGGGAAAATACAGGCAAGAAAGAGCAGCGGAGAATGGGAAGAGAAGGGGGGGAAGCATGTTAACTTGTCTGGTGGCCACCTTAAAGCAACCCTGAAATAATGGCCTTAGCCTCATTAGAGTGGCTTGACATAATTTCAGATGCAAATGTCTAATGTATTGACATGGGATGTTTCTTCACATCCCCTTGCCCACCCTGCTACGTGGTCCGAAAAGCCGATATTTGCTGATGGCCGTTGCTCTGTTGGTAGGACCCAAGGAAGGGCTGCTCTGGGGAGTAACTTGCCATCCCCAAGACTCCTTTGCCGCAGCAGCTCAGGGTGGTCTAGCCCCGACACACAGCGGATGGGGCTCCTGGCCAGTGCCCGGCATGGGCGCGTGAAAAGCGGTGAACCTGCATCGAATAAGACTAAGGTCAAAGCCTTCTCCCTTATAATATGGCAAAGGCAAAAGAGGCCAACAGGTAAGATTTGGTGGGAAAATAAACAATCTTATAAGCTCTATTTTTTCCTTCTCCTTTTGTTCCTCTCCTATCACTGGCAGATGTATCAACTTGAATTCTGCTGCTTTGGGAATTAGGTGGAATTTCATTTGCTACTAACCATCATGCTTTCAGATACCTGACCCTGGCCTGAAAATATAGTATACAGTGTATCCCCAAGACAAATGAACTGAGCAGCATGTTTCTTAGTACTTCATCTCTGTCTCTGTAATCTGTATTAAAAACTAATCAGTGAATAAAAACTGGCGTGTAAACTGACCCACCTGTATTAAGCACAGCCTAAGCAGATAAGTGTACATGTTCAGCCTTGTGCACTTCATTTCCCTGTGTGATACAGTGCTGGCTCTGCCTCTTAGAGCACTGTGCTTTGCTGCTCCTGATTATTGCAACCAGAATACAAACAGATGTTCCTGGTAAGACCATTAAATATAGCGTTGAACAAATTCATCAAAATTTAAAACTGTTTCTGAAAGAGGTCTTTGCCCTTTGACTCTCTCTAACCCAGATCACATCTTGGACCTGTAACTTAAAAGGAGGTAGAGGGGGTCATTATTTGACTGCCTTCCACTTCTGGAGCAGGATTTCCCATTTACATACTGATGTGACAGGTACCATCAGAAAAGATTACTCTTCCACCAGTCTGTAACTAAAGAGCATTGAACATTGGATATCGTTCATCCTGATGCAGATAATTGCTCTTCAGAGGTCAGGTGTGCATTGCCCAAGAGGTGTCCACAGTGCATGGTTTTAAATAGGCGTTAAAAAAACAAAAACAAAAACAAAACAAAAACCAAACAAACAAAAACCCCAACCAAACAAACAAAAAACAACCAACCAACCAAACAACCCCCGCAAAAAAACCCCAAAACAAAAAAACCCACCAAGCCATATATCAAAAGTGTTAGGCATTAGGACTGAACTACTTGATACAATTTCTGCAAAACTAAAATGGGTTGCAATGCATTCCTCTTCTCAGTCATTTATTTCAAGCTCTGCCCTTGAGTTGCATCCATGTTACTTCAATATTTCTAGATGCTTTTGAGTGTCAGTAAACACTCTTCTTTCCCTTGACATGTGTAGTCTCCTCTCTGAAAACTCTGGCAATGAAAACTCTGGCAATGAAAACTCACATGTGTTGAACAGAGCTGAAACAATTCCAACACTTAGATGGAGCTTCACTGTGACAAGACTTGTGGATCTAAAACTGGGTAACTGCAGGGCTATTGGGCAGCCTTATGCATGTGCTTCTAAGCATACGTACTACTAATAGAAGTTACTGCAATACTATAAATTTATTTTTAGTCTTGGTAAAATAGCAATAGACTGAGTCAAAAATTCTGTAAAAATGAAACTTTTCTAGCTCTTTGAGAAGATGCAAGATGAAGGCAGTGGCAATTGCTGAAAACGAAGAGAACAAATAGGATTAAGATTTGTCGTGCAGGTATTTTGTCACAGAAAATTAAGTCACTCACAGAGGACTAAGGAGAGACAGAAAAAGACTTCCTTACACCAAAGAACTACAATTCTTTACAGGTTAGTTTTTGTTCTTACATGCAGTGCTGCTGATTCATCTAAATAGCAGAAATGGATACAATAAAAATAATACAAAAGCAGTGTTTGAATTCTGGCCACTGTTGAATGGCGGTAATTGGCAATATGAAAACAGTGTTTCAGTTTTGTTCATCATTTTCTAATAAAAATTCTAAAAGTAAAGGCAGACATATGGTTACTGCTATATAGCAATTACTCCAATGTATGGTGCTGCCCCTGAAGTAAGCAGATATCTTCACCTTAATTAAAAAAAAATTGTGCATCTAAAGTTTGTTTGATTAGGAGCCCCATAGAAATGATGCAAAAATTTGCATATAGGAAGGTCTAATTAACTATAACACCCAACATGAGAGAGATTGGGAGTTGATCATTTGTCAGTAAGCACTGCCAGTAGTGGAATATACTTCTACTGAAATCAGTTGAAAAATGCAATGTGTGAAAAATAACCCGAAAACTTTCTGAAAAATCTAACTTTAGTTTCCCTCTAAATCTAGAGTTTCCTTGACTCTGTTTCTTGCTCCACACAGTTGGTGTTTCTCCATTCAGTTGCGGTAAATACTCCAGCCTGAAATGTGGTATGCTCGTCGTACAGTGTTCAGTGGCAAGAGTATTTTTTTCAAAGCAAGCCAGAATGGAGCAGAGAGGCAGTGTTTATGTAAAGTAAGCTGTGTGAAAGGAGTGTGCTATAATTCAAAAATAACGTATATATTTATAAATGTATAATTAAGTTACTCAGGATTTTGCTAACAAGCTGTTTGTATCTTAAGGCTACGTCTGCCACCAGAGCGGTATTGAAAAGGACAGCCTATCTTTCGTTTAACGTGTTCGTAAAAGAATCAATTGGCAAAGAAAAAAAGAATTATTTCTGAAGGATAAATGCTTATGCTCTTTCCTTGGCCAGCCATACTGGACACAAAGCACTTTTGTGTAGGAATCTAGAAAAGAATAATTTCCAGCTCTTTGTCTGAGCGAAAGGGATATCTTTGAGGTAGGACATCATGCTGTGTGTATGCTGGGCACATTCTGCTATTTTTCAGTAGATCTAAGAGAACTAAGGTCTATGTACCTGCAGCAATCAGTTGATGGACAAAAGAATTAGTCTAGGATTTCTCTCAATGCCAGGTTCACTGTCTGTTACAGTGTATAAACATATTTTACATTTGTTGAATACCAACATAAGTTACAAGAGTATTAGTGGAAAAACTGTTGCTGTTAAATAATTTAGTTTCTAGTAGCTATCAAGTGAGTTCATCAAACTTGTTGCTCAATTAGAAGCTATGCATATCTCATCCAACCTACATATTTCCCATCCCGTTTGGCTCATTAGGTTGGATGTATGTTTCGTTTTACTTTCATACATTTCCCCTGCCCCCCATTTTAAACTGTCACCTTGATGTGCTTGCAGACTGCCTGTTCCTCGCAGCAGTGTCCAGCAGAGGTATAGCATGAGTGACAAATGTTGGTCAGATGCTGACTCACTGGGTGGGCAACACTTAGGCTTTGCTTAGCTCTTGAATGCCCTTTGCCCAGCCACTTGCTTTGCTTGACTGCCATGCCTCAGATACTTGTCTTGTACGTTGGCATCAAAATTCCTCAAACGTCTATATGTGTGTATCGATAAACTTCCTTCCCACCTAGATACTGGATTTTCAGCTTACCTTAAAGAATTTGGTAGTGCTGGTTTTGGTTTCTTCTGTATGAATGCTTATTAGTTCCCTTCATGAGAAGCCTACTTCTGACAGATCCATAACAGCTGAAATGTAGTTTTGATTTTTTTTTTTTTTAAATGAAGCTTTTAGCATGCTACTGCTCAGTAGGGCTTAATCTATGTATGGTGTTGGAGCTGGGGGGTACAAGGAAGGACACATGCAGGTATCTTCTGAATACAGTTTTTGAATTTCAAGGGACTGGACATTTGACATTAGCACAAACCTACAGTCCCCTGGTAGCAAATATGTTGAAAGTAGCTGAATGCTTAATTATAAGTTTGGATTCTGTTGCAAAGGTTTGGTTTCTTTGAGAATTTGGAGATGTGGGAGATGGGGTCACTTTGCCTTTGGGCAAGATATGATTTGGCAACCAGATGGAGATCTGCTTTTCCACTTTGGAGAAACTCCCCTTACTGTAATGTGGTGATGAAAATGCACCACCAATCTAGGCAACTTGAAAATGGCTGTCTCCGGAAATGTCTCCTGCTTGTAAGCTGGTACTGGAAGCAGCTGAAGTTTTAGTGGCTGACTCTGTTATGAGGGGCAAGAATGGCAAGAGGACCATGCTCATTCCCTTTTTTCATTTGAAATAGAGGAAAGTTGTTATGAGAGTCTTTGGGTGTTTTTGCAGCCTAGTGAGAAAAAACAACTTGCACCTCTGCACAGGAAAAATCTGCATCTGTGGACATGGGAGTTCAGCTGGGCTTTTCATTTCATTGCAAGAACATTTGCACTCCTGAAGTGCAGTCTTAGAGTGTAACGCTCATGTTCAAAATTAGGAGCAATTGGGCTGTTAAGTTTCTTTGAATATACATATTAGTTTTCCTGAGGAGGAAGAGAAGAGTATGGAGGCATTTCGATTATGTTGCATCTTCACATGGAAAGCTGAAGTAAAATATGCTGTTTAAGGATTTGGCTGGGTATCAAAGGAATTGTGCAGAAGTTCTGCAAGACATACTTTTTAAATCTTAGACGAAAGCAAATGTCTAAGGATGGAGGTGCTCTGTGTCACAGTTAGAACTGTGTATTCCTTAGTTTCAGGTTGTATCTGTTAGTGTAATTGTGCACATACTCCAACGCCCTCTTTCGGGCTCTTCCCTCTTTTTATGTAAGAGTTTTTTGAGCAATTCTAAATTCAGTATTTCAGCAAAATCTGTTGTGACCACAGGTAACTCCCCTCCCTTGGTCAAGCACGTCTTCCAGTGCTCATGTCCAGACTTCTCGTAACGCCAGTTGAGTTGATCTGGCTGTATAGATCTTGTGCATTCCTTACAGTTGGGCAAATCTTTCTTTTGCTGGGGTACTGCTGCAGCTTGTTCTTGACCTGGGCTAAGAGACACCACCCCTCCGCACTCCCTTTCAGACCTCTGTCAACATTGTCTCCCGGGCTTTCTCTTCCCTTCTGTAAATCTTGCTATCGTGGTGTCCATCCTGCTGGTCCCCCTTATCTGGCTGCTGCTGTGGTTGGTTCTTCCTGCCCATTTCTCTTGTTGACAGGAACCACATGGCATGGTGACGGTTGCAGTCCTCTTCCTCTCCCCCGTGGCAGTTGCTTTCCCAGCACTGGTGGATGACTAGTGCCTCCACATTCTCCATTGCCACCTTGCCTGCCACCCCACAACCTGTGATAATTTATTTGTATTGTTTTTCTAATATTCTGGGCTAAACTTTCAGCATGCTGCAGGAGATATTGCCGTGAAAGCTAGTAGCATCTCCATGGCCCTCTTGTACAGGAGGACTCGTACTACCCACGACAGTCAGGCTCTGTAGGCTGCAACTACAAGTAGCTCAAAATACTCAAGCCTTCTTAAAACCATACAAAAACAAATCCTACATCATCCTACATATGATAACATCATACAAAACATCATCCTACAAATGATAGGGGGAAATGGAGATCCAGTTTTAGGGTTGTGAGGCTTCTGGCTGTAACTGCAGCAGCATCTTCCCAGCCTCCATGACCAGCACTGTGCAGGCGCTGTCTTGCTTGGGATAAAGTGCAGAGAAATGGGGAGAGAAAAAGGAGGAACAAATTTGCAGGTCAAAATAGCAACCTAAGTCACTTAGGTCTTGATTCTTGATGTAGGGCTGAGAGTTAACAAGCTGTGATGGTTTGTGACTAACTTGATCGAAGTATCTACATCATTAATAGGCTTGGCAGCAAGGTAAATAAACTTAAAATAATTTTTGTTCAAGTTCATGGGTGTAGAGGATTTTTTTTGCTGTGTTTAAATTGTTGGCTGACTGCAGTTCAGAGACCCTGAATTAACTGGTGTTTATTAAGAAAACCAAGAGAGTGATCCTGTAAAACATTTTAGTGTTTGTTCTTTCTTGTCCTATTAATTTCTACTTCAGTAAACACAGTTGTACTAAGTATCTTTGGAGGAGTCTCAGTATAATAGTAATGTGCCATCTTTTTAATGTGAAATGGCATAGTAGCCCCTTATGTCTTTTTAAAATGGAGTAATCTTTTTGTGGCAATAGTAAAGGGAGCTTTAGCAGCCTAAAAATTAGTTTCCTAATGAAAGGGGGCTGATCAGGATGCCTGGGTGCTTGTCCTGTGTTTCATTTTGGTGATTTCAAAATAAAAATGACTGGCGCTACTTCTGTTTTCTAATACGGAGGTTTTTACATTAATTCCTGTGCCTGAAAGCACTTGGAGATCTTGGGGGAGGTCGTACAGGATTATTTCCAAATAGGGCACTGTGTTGGTTGAAGCAGTTTGCACCAGCTTTGTTTCCATTGAGTTTCTCTGTAGTTTTTGTTTTTCAGAGAAACGACTTCTATAGAAATCAATGAGCAAACCATTCTCTAGGGTTGTTGCACCCAAAGGTTTTCTAGAGGGTTAGTTAGAGCAAGCTGAAATATCTTTGGAAACACAGTCGTTGAATTACATAAGCTCCATAACTAGTTTGAAATAGTCTCTAAAACTTGTCAAGTTTTTCCTTCTGATTCTAAATTTCTTCCATTTTTATTTCCTCTTCACACATGAACAGGGAAACAAAGGAGCACTTTGTTTTACATTTGCCTCTTCGCGTAAACTACTGAGGTTTCCCGTAAGTAGTCTTAAACATCCCAAAGCGGGTTTAATAAGACTTTTCATGCATATGGCATCTTGTGTTTAAACAAGGTGACCAGTAACGTCTATAGTATTCTGGATGGGGTTGTGCAGCTGCTGTGTGAAACACTGTTGGCTTGGAGTCACCTGTCTTTTTGCTTTTCTGCTGGTGGTTGACGTGATGACACTGAACGTCCAGAGGCATTCACAGCTTGCCCTGAGTGGTAGCCACAGTGGGAATGGTGTTACAGGGCAGCAGAGCCTAGGACAGCTGTGGACGAGTGGTGGTTGTGTTACAGGGTAAGTTAGCCAGAGCACATGGGCTGGCTCGGGGGAGCCAGCCAACGACGAAGATGCTGATAGCTGGTTTGCCCATTCAGATTATTGAAAAACACTTTTTTTTTTTTTTTGGCTGGATAGAAGAAAATATTTTTATGCACTGGTACTTTAAGTCATGTGGCGGTGGGGTTCTTGGTTGGTGCTAGGTGCCATAAGCCAGACTTGATACACCATTGACCTGTTTGTTGCCTTTGAATCAAGTGGTGTCCTGGTAGCTCAGCTTTGCCAGTGCCTAATATCTTGTGTGGTGACTGGCAGGGTCTTGGCTGATTAAGTATTTCTTGAACCTCTCTTACTGTCTTGAATACTGGGGCATAGATGGTAGATTTTTATCACTTGGTGATTACGCAGATTGATAGAGATATTTCACTGTTTGTTCTTGGAGACAGATGGTCTTGTGTGCACAGATGTTGGGAACGGTGAACTCAAAACCCTTAAACTGAAGTCCTGTCAGCAGACACTGGGTATTTGTTGCATGAGATACTATTAATTACACTGTTAAATTTTTACCATACTGATCGTAATCAGTTTTTTCTTCCTAGTCTAGTCTTCGAACTACAGCTTCGCTTTCACTCTGTCCTATTGGTACCTAAGTGCATTAATATAAACTGTTCCAAGAGAAGATTTGAGAGTTTTGCAGCTAAATCAGCTTATTCTAACACTTAATTTCTCAGGCCCATTTTCTTAAAGGAATGGTTTTATTCGTGACTCTTAAATACTGTTTAGAAAGATGCGATTGAGATGCCCGTGACTATTTTATGCAGCTTTTAGTCATATGTCCTCAATAAAAAAATTCCAACTTGAATTCCAACTTGCACTGACAAAATTGTAGCTAGGTGTTCACCAAGAGCTCATATCTACATATTGCATAGAAATTTTGGATATTGACCTTTCGTGTAAATCAGTGTTAATTGGCTGCCTCAGCTCTCTGTAGAAAACACTATGTAGTTTTGAAACTGGGATAATGATATGGTCCTGGAGGATCCAAAGTTTCGTTCAACAATTCTTAGTTTACATTCTGATGATAAAGGTCAGGCTGCAAAGCACTTGTGATTTTTTTTGCTGTTTTTGTTATAGAAAGATTGCTTATCTTCACCAGTGTAAAGCAATACCGTGAATTTCTTGGGTTTTCATTTCTTTGTGGATTATTAAATGCTGTTCTACTGCTGCGTATCTTTTTCTCATCTACTGCAGGCCTGATTTGTATGTATATGCTTCTCAAAATTTTATAGATTGTTATTGAGTAGGTAGGGGAGTACTGTCTTTCCCACCGCTGAAAGTGAAAATGAGGGAGGAGAGTATTGCTTGCATAACCATGGGAAGAAGAAAACAGAAAAAGGTAACTGTAGGTGCTGTGCATGTAGTTTCTCACCTAAATGCCTGGGTTTTTACTTTGTTCCTCTATCTTGTGTTTCTTTTTGACATGGGACAAAGTTTAAACTTTGCAAACTCCCTCTTGTTGCTGTTTTGCAGTGTTTACATAACATCAAATGCTTTTAACAACAGTTCAGCCTTTTACAAGCTGGTTCTTTCCATCTTTTCACTTCTTTAACATCTTGTTCTCTCATCCGTGTCTTTTAATTCTTACTTGGCTGCTGTCCTGCACCTTTCTTTAAGAGCCCCAGCTGCCTGTCTAGTAGCTGTACTACTTGAGTTCTTTTTTTGGTTTCTGTACCTGCATACTTGCTGCTAGTTGCTTTCGCAAAAATAACCTTTGTCAGATGTTAGGCAGTAAAATATAAATACCTGAATCTGATCCAGTGAACTCGAACTGGTCGAGGAGTCAGAACAGCACCCTGCATCCTGCCATGCTTGAGTTTGGTTTCTTGCTCTGTCATAGGTCTCCTGTGTGGCCTGGACACACTCTTTAGTCTGCACCTCCTCTGGGGGTTTGTGCTGACCCAGCTGCATCAGTCGCCAAATAAATACGCAGGTCTGCAGGTAAAGCTGTATCTTTCTGTTGCTAGACCTGAATCATGGACTTGGCTTTAAAACCTGTACGACGTACAAGCTTTTATGCTGAATCTACACTGGAGGTACTTCCCTGGGTCACTTTTCTAGGGTAGAAAAGTGTGTCTATTATAGACGTGGTGGTAATGTTTATGCCTGTCATCTTACCTGCAAAGAAAGGTAATAGCATATCCCTCTGGACAGTTGAGGACTAATACTTGCATGGAAGACACTGTGCAGTGGTAACTGGCAAACACATAGAATACCAAATCTCAATGTAAAAATGACTGTGTTGTTTTAATGTTTCTTTAACTGTCGTTCCATGTATGGCTAGCTTGACAGCTGCTAAAAACAGCACATCTGGTGATGCACTGGAGTTTGGGAGAGGGTGAACAAAAGATGCAGGTTCCCTGATGGACAGGTTTGGTTTAATTTTAGTAGTAGTTTCATCACTGTTGGATAGATCACTTTGTAGAGACTACTGCTCTGTCTTCTATGGATCTGGATAGTAATTACTGCTGTGGCAGGGTGTAGACTTTGGGTAAAGACTTACTGTAACTGTGACTTAAGATTAGTAGGGCTACTGTGTGATGGAAGTGTGAAGGTTATCTGATGGACCCATTATTGGTTATTTTACTGTAACATTTTTGTGGCTTGCCAAGGGCACGTATCTTCTTCTACTGTTCCACTCAGGTGGGTTGTTTGGAGGACTATTAGATTATGCCAGGCCAGAACCGTTTAAACTGGTAAATCTGAAATACCATATGCTGGGCTCTTTGAGAGGGTGCCTTAAACTGTATTACCATACTGCAGCTGTAGAAGACAAATAGAGCAAAGCAAACTGCAGGAGCATGTAGCAAGACAGTATAATGTGTGAGTCTAAACTATGGTCTCGGAGTCTGCAATCACAGTGCTTTTCTAAAGCAAACATTACATGTTTGGAGGAATAACTTGTTTTGCAACACTTCCATACCAACAAATGCTGTACTGTATAAAAATGCTTTTATTGCTGTGTCTGCTTCTGTTTATCAAATCAGTGTCTATACAGACTGGCACTGAGTTTAGATAAATTCATATGCCAAATTCGTTTTCCCTCCTTTTCAGATAAAAGCATTATTTGATTTGTAGGGCTGGAGGGATACCCTTTGTGTTTGCATGTGGGACTTGCTATGGAGCTCATGTCTGCACTACCTGAAATTTCATTAGTGGTTTGAGTCTGTCATCTGTCTGAAATTATGCCTTCCAGAGGCCACTGAGCCAGCACAGCCAGACTAACACAGGAAAGACTTGTGTTTCTGCCGCTGTGGTCTCTGCTGCCTGTTGGAGAGAGGGTGTTTAAAACAGGTCTAGACTCTGCAGCCGGGTGATGCATGTCAATCTGAATTTGGTTAGCTTAATCGCACAGAGTTTGCAAGGTTTTTAGGAGAGGACTGATCTGTTTCATCCTTTTTCCCCTTTTCATCCAAACGAAAAAGCAATTCCTCCTGTAAAAAGGGATACTTTAGCCCACACCTTTCCCAGATACTTTTTGCTCCCTGAGCCATTTGAACACTGACTTAGTATTTCTGCCTCATTTGCTCAGGTAACCTGTTGGGTACTGTTCTTTCTGCTGAGAAGAATTAGGTGAGGTTTCTTAGGGAGAAATACTTGCTGTGGCTGTTCAGCCTCCACCAGTGTGGCGAGGTCCCTTCCCAGTACCGCTTTCTCTCCTGCCTCTTCAGCATTTGTCCTCAGCCGCTGGCAGCTTGGAGCCAGGCCAAGAGCAGGGGGATAAGATGAGGCATCCCTGTGACCACCAGCCTAGGCTTTGTTAGCGTTGGCCCCCGCTCAGCGCGTTATCTTGCAGAGCAGTTGTCGAGTTTATGGTTGATACCCGGTGCTAAATCTTAATGTCTCTGCAAACATAGAAGATGGCAAAACAAAGCCTGTTCTGATTGCAAATGTTGGGGGCCCATCGCGAAACGCAGGTGCATGTGCTGCTGTTGCTTGTAGGGGTGTTGCTGGAGAGTCTCTAACTATTTTTTTCCCCCACCTTAGAAGTGCTAAGTAAAGAGGACTTGGCTGCTGCTGAGTGCCCAGCAGCCTGCGACGGCTGCGGGGCTGTGCCAGGGCTCCAGAGCAGGTTTCCTGAGCAGCACCTTGCCTTGTGGACTCTAATCACTGATTAACCCACATAAGGGACAGCTGGAATAAAACAGATTAAAACAACAAATAGTATCTGTGCTGCCATCTTGTGAACCAGAATTTTATAACACCTTTAAGGTTATTTTGTAAATATGGCAGCGTTGCCATGGCAGCAGAAATCTGGTGTGGAAAAATGTTGCTGAAATGATTTATTGCTGGTTTAGCGCGTTGTACAGGGTGGGCAAGTCGTCACTGCTGCTCGCTTCTACTCATCTAAATTGAATATGAAGTGCATCAGAAGGGCTTTGAT
Source organism: Calonectris borealis (assembly GCF_964195595.1). Taxonomy (NCBI): domain Eukaryota; kingdom Metazoa; phylum Chordata; class Aves; order Procellariiformes; family Procellariidae; genus Calonectris; species Calonectris borealis. The sequence continues at coordinate 60,371,435 of NC_134352.1, forward strand.
CAGAGAAATGAATGTTGCAACAAACTTCATGCAGGTGTGCGTAACTCAACAAAATGCAGTAATTTGCAGTGAGATCCGAATTATTTTAATACTTGTGCATCAAGAATCCATAGGTGAACGTTTCATAGTTTTCAGTGTAGCTTTTACTGAAAGTCAGTATCTTCCCTGGTGAAATCATAATCATAAAAATAAGTTGAAATGCTGCTAAATCTAACAGTAGCTGGAGACCCAGAGATCTGCAACTTCGATTTTGAACTGACTTATGAAAGGGTAAAAAATTAGAGCACTACAAGTTAATCCAAAATCTCTCGCTAAAGGATTTGACACTCTTTATACGTGCTGAATTTCTGAGATCTTGTGCAGCCAAGTGAGTCATGGTGTCCTCCACGACGCTATCTTCACATTACTTCTTGTATGCAACATGAGAGAAGTGGTGACTGGAATGACTTGCATCATGCCTTCCTTCCCCACACTGCTCCAGTGACCCACGATCACAAAATGATGTCTTCTTTCAGACAAAGTATGCTTTTAGGATGGTTAAAACTTGAGATTCAGTAAAGACTGTCACTGGAGTATGAATCTAGAGTTGCAAATTTAGAAGACGATGTTTCCAGGGTGTTTGGCTCCAGGAGTAAGTTGGCAGCAAAGGGCTTTGGCTCAAGTTAGAGCTTCAGCTCCCAACTGTAAGGAAGATTTGGGGTTGAATGCACCAGAATGTGAGAAAAAAGGTCTGAAGAAAGTAGTTTTCTCAGTTGCCTGCTCTGTCACTGCTCTCCACAGCCTCTAAGTGGAGCCTCCAAGTTTGTGCAGATTTTTTATACGACTCATACTTCTTGTTGTGATGGTATTCAAATTGTCTATATCTATTTTCAGGGAATGGCTTGAAGCTTTGCATGCTTTTGCTCTGGAGATAACATGTGGCTTTTTGTGAAACAATCTTTTTCTAAGGTTTCTGGTTTAGGAGATGTATCATGCTAAAGCTGGCAGACTAATGAGAACAAATTCCAAAGTTAACACACAGTCTTTCCTTATAAACAAACCAATGTCACCACCACCACTCCTGCTCAGCCAACCAACGCACCTAGCTTGCTTCTGCTGCTCTCACCCTCCTTTTCAAAGCACTATTTATAAGGCTGTTGGTGGGGGGAAAAAAAAAATATTTTTTGCATTAAAAAACAAAAGCAAGGGAAGACTTAAGAGCTGAGATTTCTTCACAAATCTTTAGATCCAGAAATTAGAGACATAATAATGTGGAACTCTAAATGGTGAGTTCTCATGCTTCAGACTATTGTATATTTCTAAGTATCTTCAAATAAAGGTTTTGACTTAAAAATAGCCCCACCAATTCACAGACATTTAAAGTTAGAATCTAACATTTTGCTTGGGGACTGATTGTTGTTACTCTTATTTTCTAGCAACAAGATTTTTTCACCCTTTGTTTGGAATGAGATGGCTGTATTGTAATCTCTAGGTCAGCAGCCTGTTTCACTTCCTCACAGTGTGCGTGTGCTGAACCAGACTGAAAGGCTGTGGTTGTGAGCCAGGGAGGTAGTAAATGGGTGGTAACTTAACTTTACCTTGTCTTCACTAAACCTTTTTCATAGCAGCATCCAGTGTTCTGAGTTTTGGCTCTGGAGTCCCGTCTTTGCTTCTTCAAAGGTCTGCTTCCCAGAAGGTAAAAACCTAGTGCCCTTGGATCTACATCTTGCAGCATAAATCCAAAAGGGCAGGGCAGTGCAAGTATAAATTTTGCTGCAATATCCAGTGTGTGCCAAATGTGACGAGCTTCTGGTGGGTTATACAATGTATTCTCTCTTCTTTGCTGAGCGCTGGCTCCAGCATTTCCAGACCCTTAGCCAGCAGCGTGTGCTTTGCTGATCACACAGACTGTCAATGACAACTTCATAACTGCTTAAGTTCACAGTGCAGCGCTGGTGCTTCCAGCTCCCTTGACCCTTGCCTTGAATGAAATTCAAGGGTTTTTTGCTTTTGAAGGGCAAGCCTGAGCTCATTATACTGCTGCTGTATTGCGTGGTCAAATGTGGAAACTGGAATCTCTTGGTGAGCAGCGTGATGTTTACTGCTTGTGGGTCTGGCACAGAAGTCATCATTGTTATCTTGCCAGAAATTCACTGCTGAACCATTCTGCCTCGGATTGCCAAGAGTCAAAACAGAATTGAGCAAAGCAAAAGGAAACTGTACCTCAGCACTCGCTCCTGGCAGGCTTTCCAGTATTATGTATTGGAATTAAAGTTTTGGAGATTTATTTCCATTGATGAGGTCTGGGTTTGGGTTTTTGTCTAAGGCAAATCAAAAAGCAGTTTCTGTGCTGGCAAGCACTGCAGTATTATGAAAATAAAAGCAGGCTGTATTTATGTGTATTGGTGTATGATCCTAAGTATCAGTATTGGTGTATGATCCCAAGTATTCAGGAAAACATCTGTTTACGCATGTTTGAACCCAAATGATAAGATTAAAACTGGCATGGGTGGCTCTGTAGGGCTGTACTAATGATTGCTAATTTTTGATAGTGTTACCCAGAACTTCAGGGGCATTGCATGTTTTGGTCTGCTTCCTGAGATTGTCTTTTGTCCCTCCAGCATGGAGTGGGGTTTGGGTTTAGCTATAATGAGTGACCAAGTCAATCATCACGTTCACCACTGTGGCAGTTTTTCGTGGCATACATCTGTGTTGTGGTTTAACCTGGCAGGCAGCCAAATACCACGCAGCCGCTCACTCACTCCCCCCACCCCCCCAGTGGGACAGGGAGAGAATTGGAAGGGTAGGAGTGAGAAAAACTCATGGGTTGAGATAAAGACAGTTTAATAGAACAGAAAAAGGGAAAATAATAATGATAATGATAGAATATACAAAATGAGTGATGCACAATGCAATTGCTCACCACCCGCGCTGACCGATAACCAAGTAGCAATTGGTACTTCCTGGATCACGCCTACCATTCATATACTGAGCATGACGTCACGTGGTATGGAATACCCCATTGGCCAGCTGGGCTGGCTGTCCTGATTATGTTCCCTCCCGTCTTGTGTACCTAGCTCAGTCAGTAGGCACGGGAGCTGTCCTTGGACTAGGAGGGCACTTAGCAACAACTGAAAACATCAGTGTGTTATCAACATTCACCTCATACAAAATCCAAAACACAGCACTAGGAAGAAATTAACCCTATCCCAGCCGAAACTAGGACAGTATCCACCCCTTATTCTGTACCGTTTACGTTGTGCTTAGGTCTCACATTTTTTTCGATACATTTCAATTAACCACCACTATCTTTCTTTTTATATATACACATATATATATGCACACACAGATATCATTCCCTTAGTCTATGGACCATCCCTCTAAAATGTCCATTGAGTTCATTTAGTCCACGACTTTGGGCTCCATTTGTCATAACAGTCTTTCAGGGTAGGAGAGATGGTGTGTGGTGTTGGGCTGTTGCATCCTGTGAAGCCAGTTCTCATCTCAGTACTGCTGCGCTCGTCCGGTTCTATCATCGTTGCACTTTGCTCGGTTTCATCGAAGTTAGTTCATTCTTCATTAATCTGGGTGATTTTTAAGTAAGTTTCTACTGCATTGTAGAAAAAGAAATGGCAGAAATGCACGTGCACATTTGATAGCTATAATAGTCTTATTCCGCAAGCTTCATACTGAAGAAAAACATACTGTCTAATATTGAGTTATAGGCCCTTCTTCTTGTATAGCCATGGTATTAACTAGTTTTTGTGGGGAACAGTTTCTGCAACAGATTTATATCTGGTGCTGATGCTGCAGTACTGTGTGCTCAGGAAAACAGTGGGCGAGCCAAAGGCAATGCTGTTTTTTTAGCCCTGAAGAAAAATAAATTGCTCCAAAGGTACCTATAAATCCTTATGGTCAGGTGGATATTATCTGTTTCACTTAAAGCAACAGAAGTAGAAGGATTTCTGTTTTTTTCAGTCCAGTCTACTGCTGCTGTCGGCACCATGTCATATAATAACTTCCATAAACTCACCAAACTGTATCTTAAAAAACAGAACCTCACAACCTTAAAGTAATGCTTCTTTCTGTTTAAAACCACAATTCCCTTTGAACCAGTGTAAAGGGAACAAAACTACTGTAACTGTAAGCATCGGGGAGAAAAGTGCTACAGATGTCTCAATAAATACTAGGACAGCGAGTAACAGAGTTGGGCAGCTGTTTGCATAACTAAAACTTAAAAGGTTGTTTGTATATTTGCAGGATTTCATGCAAATCCTGAGGCTTTTCTTTCCTCTGATTAAACATGTGCAAAATGGAGTAAATCCCTTAACAGTAGATCTTGTTGTAACTAAGTTCTGCAACTTTCAGACATTGGTAAAACTTGTCTTATGTGTAATATAGCTGTAGCTGTGTTCTCAGTCTTGGAGACTGATTCCCAAAAGCTGTAAGTTGTAGTTGCCCTATTGCAGACCTGTGAGTTTTTCTAGAATGGATATTGCTTATAGATTTTTAGCTATAAATTGAAAGAAACTCTTTGCGTCTTTCAGGTCTGCTCCACTTACTTCTCTCTATCTTTTTTCCTTTTTTCTACTGAGTTACCAACATTCTCCTTCTAAAAAGAGACTTGTTTGCTTGTATGTTTATCTAGACTTGTTGAATTGACAACGGTATTCTTCATTACTTTTTTTTTTTGCTGGTTTCTTTGCTTCCTCATACTGTTTCCTGTTTGTTCCTCAGTGTATTGCACTTACCCACTAAACAGGGTAGTCTCCTGTCCGGAATAGGATGATTCCAGATCAATCTTAAAAGCTCTTCACCACGCTGGAAACAAATCCAAAACAGCTTTGCTGTTGTTGAATAACAAGAGGTTTGAAAAGTTGAGGACTAGCTTTCACCTTCGATCAGCATCTCATTTAGAGCTTGGGGAATGACTCCGTTTTACACGGACTCTTTTATAAAACCAGACCCAACTCACCCAAATGTATCCTTTCCTCTGCCTCCCAAAACCAGCAGCAGGTTATGAATAGTAAGCTCTTTGCGTCACAAGAACAGGAGTTTGGAGGGTTATAAATTACAACCTACACCTGCTCTGAATGCTGCCATTCTCCTCTAGTTTTGTGCCCAGGTTGCTATTAGCCCTTCCTTCTTAGCCCTAAGCGATGCCTTGCTAATGACATTCAACTTTAAGACTGTTAAATGTTATACCTGGGCCGGTGCTGATATGTGGAGCTCTTTCTGCTGGTGAACCTCAGTTTTATGGTGAAGAAAAGCCTGAGCATGAGCTGCTTGTGATGGAAGGGCAAATAGCAGGCCTTGGCTGGCTTTTGAGGGGGAGCTCTTGCACCAGCTGGTTTTGGGCCAGGAGAAAGTTGCTTCTAAGTAGCCAACTTTTGTACCAGCAGGGAGAAAAGCAATTTGGGGGGGCACGTGTGTGTATCTTCAAAGACAGTTCAATGTAATCTTTTTTGGTGCCCTGGACTGAAGATGTCAGGAAAACATTTTCATACGAAAACTGAGAATTAGTAGTGTAAAGGATCCAGTCTTGGTAGTGCAAGGTACCTGCTCTGGGGGCATACAGTCATCTCACTGAAGATGGTCCATTGGACAACATGGTCAGCTTCAGCTCGTGCTGAATACCTCCTGTGGCTCAGCAAGCTCCTCCTGCTATCCGTACAACTCTCTTTCTAGATGACACGTTTTAGGAATTAAATTCTATAGAAAGAGCTAACTGGCTCAGGTGAAACCCACATTTGCTGGGAGTACACATTCTTTGTTTCTTCTTCCCACATTCTTTGTTTCTTCTTCCTTGCCCTCTGTTTTAGAGAAGACAAATGTGACATTTTACCTTGGTATGTATATCTATTTAGTCTATAAAATGTCATTAATAAGAATGACTTTTGGGACCCTTGGCATGGACTCATAACATGTGAACATGCAACACAGGACGGAGCGGGGAAACTTGTCAGGGATACGATTCCCCTCACCGAAGCAGCTTTCATACTGCAAACTACATTTCTCCTAATGACACTCCTCCATGCAGCTTTGTGTGATATTATCCCAGATTTATGGCTGGTGGTTTCCTGAAGAGCTGTTTGGGTAGTCCGTGCTTCAGTAAAACAACTTTCACATGTCCTGTAACAAATCCAAAAGTGTAATGGAGTAGGTAATTTGTCCTGAGTTTTGACGTGAAACAAAATGATATAGTGAGCTTTTTTCTTCTCTGTGGTGGGGGAAAAACTGGCTTATTTCAACTTGGATCCCAGCTTTCTGGTGTCTGAAGTCACCCCTGTGGAGGTGATGTTAGATTTGTAATGCTGTCTCACACAGCATACAGCAATGCTGCCTTAGTGACAGTAAATAAAGCGACCTAATGTCTTCAGCTTTGTTCTTGTACATTTGTAATGGTATTAATGTCCTCCTAACAACAGCAGAGATTGCCTAAGCAAAAAAAAAAAAAAAATTATATTGGGAAAGAACTAACCAGATTTATAGCTCTTATAATGTGATTAACTGCTAGAAATAAGAATAATATCACAGGGCCAAAACACTGAGACCACCAATGTAAGGAACTTCTGGTCCAGTGATTAGGATGCTAATCTTTTTAAGGAGTGCTTTAGTAGCAGTTTCTCTTGGCTACTGAATATAAACATATTGGATAATATGGTTTTATGTCTGTTACTGGCCTTCTGAACTGGTTATGTATTTAATAAATACTATTTTCTGTCTAGCACCATATCTATCACATCTAAGTCTCAAAAACATAACTAGTTTACCACCTTGAAGGATTTAGTCACTGTTTGATGAGAAGCTATCCCACCTGATGGGTGGCAGGAATGTTTCAACCAACTCATTGCCAGGCAGACCTCAAATGCGTAAAGTACCTTAGGCTGTTTCAACAAAAAGCTTCACTCCTTCCACCAGCACTGGCATCATGTGTTTCACAGGCGAATGTGGAGAGCTGCTGCGTGATGCTGGATGAGGATGAGCTGCAGGAGTGCTCTGTACCAGGATGAGCATTGCTGTGAGCTTGGGTTGCAGAGCACCTCGGCTACAAGAACCAACCTCGCCCAGCACATTGCTGGCCTTGCTGCTCTTGGGGTTCAGCCCTGGCATAGCTATCACAGAGTTTTTTAAATGCAAACATCAATAATACACAGCACTCCAGGTTTTCTTCTGGTTTCAGCTTAAATTACTGTTTATTTAAAAGCCTAGTGCTGTTCAAAAGATCTGAGCATTTTCACACAGCCGTGTGAAAACACAAAATAAATTAGACCCCTTAGGGGATGTATACTTCAAAGCACGTTGTTTGGTTATTGATTGCACGACCACACAGTGCAGATATGATTCTCTAGTCATTTTGATCTGCCATGTGAATGAATATGAGAATTTTCTCCTTAGCCGTAGTGCCCTTTTCTCTTACTGATTATGATTATTTTGTGGTAGTGACATTAAAAGTACGATGGTTGTGGTGAAAGATGTCACTTCTATTAAAATCACAAATAACAATGTTTCTCAAATGATGTCTCTGAAGGTGGATGGAAGTCTGCTTGGAAGAAGAGCTGCCCCCAACTACGGAGCTGGAGGAAGGCTTAAGAAACGGTGTTTACCTTGCCAAGCTTGCGAAATTCTTTGCCCCTAATGTGGTGTCAGACAAAAAAATCTACGATGTGGAGCAGGCACGCTATAAGGTAATAACTTTTTCAGTTCTCTCATCGATAAGACAAAAAATCTAGTGTCTGTCTTCCAACTCTTAAAGATACCCAAGCGTGGCTGGTTAACTTTCTGCATCTCTTTCATAAGGCTGTCAGGACTAGATGGAAGAAACGAAGAAGCCAGCGTGATAAGTTAGAAATGTTTAGAAAAACTATGTGAATATCAATTAATGTTTTTAAAGCTGAACAAATTACACTTCTGGCTCCAGGGAGGACATGAGCTTTACCATTTATACAACTATTTCTCATTAGGAATAGGAGCCAAAAGCAATTCAGTAATTAAACCTGATAACTATTCTGAATTTTCCTCATTTTTTATGGGAGGACATTCACTTCATTAGATCTGTGTGTTCAGTTTACCAAATGTAACCCTGAGAAGCACGAAACAAACTACCAGTAATTATGCTTAGCTTGCTACCTGTGCAAGCTGTTCGTTAACTCCAAGATCCTCAATAGTATAGAAATATATATAGGCATGTGCAGTAGTCCCACGATGGAATGCATTATCTCAACATTATCTCAACATGTAGAGGGGGCATAAAAAATTTGAAATGGATACTTTTAAGGTGTAATCACTGGCTGTTGTTGGAGAGTTGAGAAATTAAGCTGTTCTAGGTCCCATATGGTTAAGAGAACCATGGTTAAGAATCCTGGTTACATTTAAATGCTTTTCTTGAAAATCTCCAAAACCTGAGTTCAAGCTTCTTTTCCCCCCTTACCCTGACTCTTTAAAAATTAAAAAAAGATTAAAATACTTTCCCACTTTGCTCTTTTAACTGCTGCTTGCGTAGCCTGTAGGGAGGGTCAGATATTCAGGTAGATCTGAAGAGTGACTGAGAGCTCTCCTTATCTGTTCTCCTTCACAGTAGTGCTGAGTTATCCCTTCTGTATTTTGGAGGTAGTGGTTCCTGGTATTTGTCAGCCAACCTTTATTCCCAAAGACTACTGAAGGACTGTACAAATGGCCACTTCAGTCACAGTCCACCCAGATGGGTACAGGTCTGGCTTATGTTACATAAAAGAATGAGATGGTTGGTCTCCAGGTTCAAAGAAGGGAAAATTCCCTGAACTAGACTTCAGGATATGAAATTGGGAAGCAACAGGAGGATCAATAATTAGAGAATTTGCTTTATGTGATTTTTGTCATCTTTTCCTTCTATGTTTCTGATAGAGATCTGGCCTTCATTTTCGGCACACTGACAACACTGTGCAGTGGTTAAGAGCAATGGAGTCCATTGGTCTGCCTAAGGTAAGCCTTTAAATGTTAGCAAGGAAACTGGCTCAAGGCACTGCCTCACTGCGATCCTCTTTCATCTGCTTGAGCATAAACAGTTGCTTACAGTAAGTCTACGGGGAAGGGGTAATTCAGGAAGCAAATCTGAAGAGAAGGTAATGCTGAAAGCAGTTATGTGCTACTGCTGCCGGTGTACGTCAGTTGAGGCTGCTGTGGACGAGTGCTGTGGGTGGAAATGCTGAGGGTGCTTCTCATATGGGAAGACAAATGGGGATGCTAGCAGTGTTTTAGCTGTATCTTATTGCTAGTACAGTCTCTGTGGGGGCCTGAAAGGAATATGGTTTAAAACGGAAAACGTAAATATTTGCTTCCTTTAGGTTACTACCTCTCATCGTGTCTTTTGTTGCGTTTTCCTTCTAATGTACGTCCCAGTTTCTCTGCCTCTACCCTGTTTCCAGACTGTCCTTGCACACTTCAGTGCATCTGCGTGGCTATGCTGCTGCTCCTCTTCCACCAGCTGCTTTCTTGGGTCACCTCTCATGTTTATCTTCCTCCTTGCGGGTCTTCACTTGTCATCTCCTCCCTCTGCTGCTGTTTCTGGGCACCAGTGAGTCTCTTTCAGATGAAAATCCTTTAAGAAAGGGCTGTGTGGAAACACCTACTCTTCTTGCCTGGACATTTCAGCACCTGCATACATCCTGGGGCGAGTACTCCCTTGCCCAGGCTGCCAAGCAGCCACCCCTGCTGACCGATTTCCACCCTGCCATCCTTCCTCTGAAAGGTTTTGCTTCTGTTGCAGAGGATGGTCATGGCAAAAAGCTTTCTTGAGTCTCCCTCCCAAATCTGTTGTGAGCAAATGATGAAAAGGGCACTGCGCTCCTGACTTATTCAGTCTTGTCCTATTAACCGTGGGACGGCACAGCCCCGAGTGCCCAGCCTCAGCTGGAAGCACACTGCCAACTCTCACGGTTAGCTAAGTCTTTTACTTTATTTTTGTGGAGAAACAGTGTTTAGTGACTGGGACCAAGGCCAGGAACAAATTAGTGGTAGAACCAGAATTGGAACTTATGATGTGACTTTTTGGCTAAATTGCTTAATATTCTTCTCTGAATATCTTTCTCTGTAAATGATGTATTCACACAGTTAGGCGTGCTGGCAATTAGAATTTTGCACTTTTAAATCATACTTCATAGGTTTGGTTTGCAATGAGGCTTTGCAAATCGTAACTGCATCCCACGTTTTGGGTGTCTGTAGGAGGACAAGCCCTACTGGCTGAGCTCGTGCCGAAGGACGTTTCCTAAAAATCTTGCTGAAATGCTGTCTGCTTATCTTCCTTTTTTCCCCTCTTATTAAGTAGTTTTTATGTTTTATTAAACTCTTCCTTATAAAAAGTACTGATAAAGTTAAAATGACATCAGAAGAGACTCAATTCATAACTGTATAGAAGTAACAGCTGAACTTCTATATGTTTAAGGTAGATGTTCTGCAGAGAGGTCATTTTAGCTACTTTTCTGCTGAGTAATATGTCTTCTCCTTTAACTGTTTGCTCTTTGTTTTTTTTAGATCTTTTATCCAGAGACTACAGATGTCTACGATAGGAAAAACATCCCTAGGATGATATATTGCATTCACGCTCTAAGGTAACTGGTGATGGGAGTAAAAGTTAAAGTAACTGCCAAATCTAGGAGTGTAAGTCTTGAAATGGCTTTAGGGTAACCAGTATATCAAAATCTATCAGAATTTACAAGTTCATTAATTTAAAGTTGGAGACAAAAGTCCAGCTTTGTCAGGACTATTAGCCAAATTTTCAAAATAGAAATGAAGGACTATTGAATTTAGCGCCGACATCCCTCTCAATGAGTACACTTCTTCACAAAGTGCACATACCATTTCAAAATACTTATGGCAAGAGAAACCAAGTAAATGAACAACACCTTAGCAAAATATTAGCAAAAAAGTATAACCATGGGGCAGACATGCTGATCAGAGTGAAAAAGATGATGAACTGACATCCTTCTGTCCCAAAAGAGGAGCAAATAATTACTGTATTCTGAGGTCATTCATGTAAAAATTAACATTTTCCAAGCTTTAAAGTTCTAAGCAACGTGATTTTAAATGTGAAGTCAGGAAGGCTTTGACCACACCACTGAAGGTGGAGCTTAAATTTTTTTTTTTTATGTCCTGCCTTAAGTATTTTCTTGATGTTTAGCACTAAAAGTAACAAACATCTGCCTTGTGCTGTCCTTGGTGTGAAGAGCAGTGGTGTTGGCAAACAGCTCCTCCCTTTTATGGGTCTCTCATTTCCTGCACATGGAGACCTTTTACTTTCATTACTTTCTTGCATACTAGGCTTGCAGAGAACATAATTAACTTATGCCCCAACCTCCCATCTATGTTCCTAACAGTGTTCAAAGGCACATCAGCTGCTCCAGGGCTATAGGTCAGAAAATGTTCAATACATGCTGTAATTGAAATTTTTTAAGGTCTAATCCTTGGAATGATGTGCCCACTCTTGCATTCTGCTATGTGCGCTCACTGCCAATAAATAGGGCATGTCACCAAAGTTCATATTTCCTTCGAATTGTAGGTGTTCAGAATTGACAGCCCTGATATTTTGGTTTTTGTCATTTTTGACAAGTGTTGCCACTTGAAATTATTACGCTGGTGTAATATTAACTGGACAGTATCAGCAGGACTGTTTGAGGGTAGCTCTCGCCTAAAACTTGGTAGTGTGGTCTGTTCTGTCAGTGAGCGTCCTGTGTAAGCTTGAAGCGATTCCCTGAAATGGACGCATGGGGCTCTAATGTTAACCAGCTCGTGCTGACATGGTGGGCTGCGTGCCCCTCTGGCCATGTTATAGGCTGGGTCAGGTGTTTTGCAGGAGATGGAAGAACACAATGAGGCTTTCCAATATTTGCTTCCTCATGTATTGAGGACTTTATCAACTGTGGATTTGAATGCTACATGAACAATAAGCCTATCCATTAGATACCTTCTGAAGACCTGCCTAATCATTGCAATGGCAATAACTCTTTTTCATCTTGAACTGAATTTTGCAATGGGTTGACTTTTGGTAAAATTTTTCCTTTCTCCATCTTGACGTGCCCCAAGATTTATGCCAGTATCAGAATTGGTCTGTGTTGTCTCAACTTTCACTTTCAAGTTTGTCTTGTTTAAATTACTTTTCCTTGCTGCATATCAACACAAAGCTATAACTCTGTACTTACAAGCTATTATTTTAGAAATGGACTTCATATCAAATGTGTCATGCCACATTGAAGGGGAATAGGCCTGCAATGCTTACACTTTCCCATGAAAGCATAGAGTCTTCCAAATCAAACTACAGTGTCAGCATTGACTGGCACACAGCCTATGTTGAAAGCAGTCTGGGAAACAACAGAATCAAGGACAGGGCACTTGCTTGGCCAGCAGTGTTCCCAGTTGGGTTGGCATCAGAGGAACACTGAGCTGCAGGAGTCTGGTTCTCTTCCCCTTCTGTTGTTGTTTTAACTCCTGACCTGCTGGTGTCTGTCCCCCTGGCTCCATGCTGTGAAACCCACCCACTCTACTCTCTGGATCCGTCAAAGTATTCTCTCCAGGGAATCAGTACAGGGTTCACTGGCCCCGGAGAAGTCCATGTCCCTGTTGTTCTCAGGGTCCAGCACCACAGCGTCTAGAAACAGCAGTTGCAAGCGTGCTTGTCACCTTTGCAGCTGTAGCATATGCACACGACCACTATATGAAGAATCACCATTGGGTTTAAATGCTAAATTCTAATGCATCTTGGAGCACATGCTCAAATTTCAGAGGCTTATAACTTGGGAAAATTGAGCACTTTCTCAGGGAGATGAGGGGTTGACCTACTTCCCATTCTTTCTTAGTTGTTATCAAGTCATTAGTCCGAAGCAACATGATTCTTGAGCTTTCCAACAAAACTATGTAAATTTAAGACAGGATATTTTCTTATTCCCATTCTTGGAAATCCTGAAGCTATCTTTAGTTGAGATTTTTCCTACATGAATTCATTTATGCTCAGTCAGTGTGAGTAACTTAAGTACTTAAAATTGACAAGATTATTTTTAATTGCCCCTTTAGAAGAAACATGAAATAGCCTTAACTGTGGGTAATAGGAGTAAAAAGGTCCATCTATCCAAAGGGTCTATTTGACATCTGAAATGTTAACTTTTCACAGCGAAGGTTTTTGGTTATTTGGGGTTTTGCTGATCTTTGAGTTGCTAGAGCGCCTGAAGATAGACAATGACTCTAAGCAAAGTGGTTTAAATATATTTTTAGGATATATTGAAGTTCAGGATTTTTAGGATATATTTAAGTCCTGGTTCAAGTCTGAAATGAAGACCATTGCACTTACAGTATGTGGAACAACTTGCACTGTCAAATACAGCACTGCTCTGGCCAGGAAGGCGTGACTTAGCAAACACTTTCTAGACTGCCGTTGAATATAATTACCCTCTTGCTTTTCTCCTGTTGAAACATCAATTCTTAAAGCCAGACTTGAAAAATACAAAGGCATAGTTCTCATTTCTTACACCATTTTTCTTGTGAAAGCCGATTTGGATTTGGTCCTGCACTAAATGAGGTTAAGAACAGCTTCATTTAAATTAAGATGCTAATAGTGATTCTTTTTCCTAAATAGCAGTGCTTATGAGATCCCCCTCCGCCCCCTCCCCCTGCCCAAAAAAAATGTAGTTTTCAAATGGTCTTTGCAAGCAGATCACTGCTACATCCTGGACAAAATATCCCTCTGTAGCTGGACAGCTTCAAAACATTGTTTTCCTGGGAAGCAGTAGAATAACGAGCATATGTTCTTTAAAAAGCGCACTTTTTTCAGATCTGTTTTTTATGGCATGTTATACATGAGCTAAGCTTAAAACAAGACCCAAGAACCTCTGGCTGACATGAACTGCAGTTCTGTGTGGGCAATGAAAAGGGAACTTCAGCTGGGAACTGCCCTTTCCCCCTTGTTTCTCCCCTGCGCCTGATGCCTCATATCTAGCTTTCTTAACCCCAAGACCCCCTGCTTTTGATTTTATGTGGGTTCCCTGAAGTTCAAGTTACACTATAAAAGCATTAAGTGAGCTGTTTTAAGTGAAATTATACTTTAAGACAGAGCAGAAGCATCTTTTGTGTTCCCTGAAAGACTCGAAGCACATTTTCAGCACCACCTGGTGGTTAATAAGTTTATCCAAACAAAGGAGCGTAGGAAGTAACTCCCACAGCTCAGTATCCTCCTGGAAATGCTGAACAGCATAAACATGAGTCTCTTATGTTCATACCGCTTTTTTTCCTCTGTCTTTTTATTGTGGTGACCCCCAAAAAAGCCAGCATAGCCCCATGATTCTGCTGATCTCCGTAACTGTTTGTACGAGCTTCGGACAGGACTGTGTCCCTGTTTCAAACTCAAAGTAAAATCTCTTTAAAAGCCCACAAGGAAAGACAGGGAGGTAGATCAGGGTAACAAAGGAACCTGGTTCATTACCATAGTCATGTGGGTTTTTTCCTGCTATAGCCAACTTGCATTTAAGGCTGCTTTAAAAGGTGAGAATGGCAGCATCAATGATTTTGAGGGGCTGCAGCAGTCAAAAGCGTGTCAACCTATATGAGATGTGCTGTTGTGTCCATCCAGGTTGTGAGAGGGCAGAGGAGCAGCTGTGATAGCACGGAAGATGAAATGCTGATTCTGCATGCTCTGAAATGAATGTGACAGCTACAAATACTTGGTGACAGCTACTAATACTTGCTTTGAAATATCATCCTGTAATTTGTTAATAGCAAAAAAAAAAAAAACAACCCAAGAACAAAACACAAAAGGGAAATGTGTCCCTCTAGAAACAAAATGTGCCCCCCAAGCCACAATGCGCATTTGCAATGTATGAAGTTGGGGTGAAGTCATTTAGAAAAGAGGTGCAAAATAATCCTTTTGGAGGAATGCGTTATTTAAGTCTTGTTTTTAAAATCTACCTTTCTGATCCCTGCTTGCAAAACTCACTTGTTTTTTTAATTTCACTGATAAATTATAAAAACACCAGTCTTCTGTAGATAAATATATGCCATTTTTGGAAGATATGGAGAAAATATGTATGTACTTAGCTGTTTTTTCAGATAGCACCCCAGAACTCTAGGAGTAATAAGTATAGATATTTTTCATGCTATGTTGAAACAAAAATATTAATTCTGGGATAGCAGTTTAAACTGAGCTTACTTCACTTTCCAAAAGCTAAATAGCTAATGACACAAATATATTTGAGATGGGCTTGGATGGACTTACAGGTCCTTGTTACTCCACACTTAGTAAGAAAGGTGTCAGTGACTTGTGTGTCTTCAGCTATTAATTACAGCGATGTAATAACGCAGGTCAAAACAGTACATAGATCCAAAGCTGTAACCTGTACTAAAGTGCATTCACATCTTGATTTTTTTTCCCAATACCAGCTTTTGAATTTCTTCAATTTTCTTCCACTAAGGTTTTTGACTTATTTACACATGCCCTGTAATCTGAGATACACGGACAGTGCCTCTCTCTTAGAGATTCTTCTTTGAAACATCAAGTCAAGAACGACTCCTCCTTCTGCAAGACTTAAAAATACAGGATAAAGAAAACTGTAGGGTTAATTTATTCCATATTGGCCCATGAAAAGAGTTAAAGGACAAGCTTCATAAAAGCACTTTTCTCTTGTACAGAAAGCGAACACCTCAACCACATGCAGGACTTTAAATTCTAATTTTCTTCTTTGCAGTTTATACCTCTTCAAACTAGGATTAGCACCACAGATCCAGGACCTACTGGGAAAAGTAGACTTCACAGGTAATAAACTGCTTATCTAATCGTATGTTAGATGGTTTCTTCACCCAGTAAATCTGCTAACATTGTACATATTTTCTATTATGGTCTTTCTCCTCCCGCAAGGTTGTTCTGAACACATCCTAATTAAATAGGTGGGAGGCTGCTATTTTTAATGAATGTCAGTCTCTGAAGGACAGAAGGGAGTGAATTTGCATGCAATACTTGTCATATCTTAGATTCCTTCAAAATGGGGAGGAAAAACTGCGAAGAAGCCCTGGCTACAAGTGCTTTCAAAAACATTGCACACATATTTGTAGGTATAGTGATTCATAATGAAATTCTTATGCTTTTGTTCTGATAATATTTCTTTTTTTATGTGAACAGAGGAAGAAATCAGCAACATGCGAAAGGAGCTAGAAAAGTATGGTATACAGATGCCATCTTTTAGTAAAATTGGTGGGATTTTGGCCAGTGAATTATCAGTGGATGAAGCTGCGTGTAAGTGTGGCTCTTGTTCTGTTTTCTACTGGATAATTTGACAGAATGCTAACAAAATATTTTCTATGTTTTAATTTATCTAGTTTGCCACCTCTTAATAAATAACAAAAAAACCAAGCAAGTTTTCACTGACTATCACACGGCATCGTTCTTACAAGACCTCTTGCAATTTCTCAATCTGCATTTTTGAGCATCTCCATTGAACTGTAGGAAGTGCTACCTGAAACAAAGATTTCTTACAATTTTTTGCATGGGTTTAATGTTTTGGTAGCTAATTCTGCTCTAGAATGACAAATTGAGCTCTGCATGTGCCTCTGCACCGTAGGGGGTACAATGGAGATGCTGATAGGAACAAGGTGTCTTCTCTGTGTCTTCTTCCTGTGTTGGGCTCTTGCAGTTTTCCTCGAACACCTGATCAGGTTGCTGTGTTCCAGACACTGTTCCAGACAGACAGCTCTCTCACATAGGGTGGTGCATGGTGGAGGAACCACTTGCCTCCATGGGCAGCTCTCGATCTCTGAGTGCTGTGTGTGACCGACAGCATGGTAGAACCCTGCTGGAGGGCCTGTCCTGCTGGTGCATCTGAAATAAACTTTTCCTTTTTAGGGGGATTGATGCACAGTTATGGTCCTTTTGAGTCTGTCTTGAACAGCTTGCATTCAAAACCAAAATTAAATGCTTTTTTGCTGCCCAAGCCTATCCATCTGTAAATTTGTTTCTTCTCTGTTTCAGTTTATTTGTGGAATGAAGTTATATATTTTAAAAAAAAAAATTACTTGAACTTAAATGACATAAAAGGAAGTGTGTTGACTTAAATCCACACTTAAGCTCTGGTTATTTTGTTTAAAATCCTAGCCTTTTTCAGAAGGGCAAACTGACGAACAGAAGGGCTGGCTTGCGTATGTTCAATGGCACAGTGGATCATTGATACAAACCAGTAACTGTACCGCAGACTGTACAGAGGGAGAGGGGGGAAATAAAGGCTGCATTATAATTAAGTTCCACTGCAACTTTGTTAAACCTTGCAAAGTAGCATAATTGAAACAAGCTGATTCATGATGTTGCTTAGTGTGCTGAAATTTCCAGACCTTAACTTAAAACACACTTCCTTGTGTTGATTTTGCGTTTTCTGTGTTGTATATTTTGGAGCCTGCTATAGCTTAATATGTGCATACTTCTGCAAAGCTAGCTCTTAAAATACTGCCTTTGGATGTGGGTGTAGTTTGTCTCCTTTTTTAGCAAATTTTCAGAGATTTAGTGACTACAAGGCACTTTTCCAGGGAGCTTCTTTCCTTCCCTGAAAATGAAAGCACTGCAACTTCCTTCTCTGAAAGTTTTTTATAGTGTGTGTAGGGTTTCCTTTAACTTCTGAGGCGTTTTCAGTCTTCCATAGAAAAGCAGGGTTTCCTGATGCTGGTTCTGTCTCTTTGGGCAAGTAGATAACAAGCCCTGCCCCAGAACAGGAAACATCTGCTATGGGAACCTTCACACACTAGTGAGGTTGGATGTGGAGATCCTGCTGGAGGAAAGGGCCTACCACCCTGCTTCCAAAATGGGAGTAAGCAAAAGGATAAATGAAGTGAAACAACTGTTGATGACTCCTGCTGTGCTGTCAGCAATAGCAGAAATCAGCGTGCAAAGAGTAAGCTTAAGTGCTTTCAAAGTGAGTTATTCTGCACGTAACCCTTCTCTGTTATTCCATACCTCTACACTACTCTTTCAAGTCCGATCAGGTTTCTCATTGTTTCTTTTGGTAGATGGGCTCACAACATCCACCAATACATGTTCACATCTCTCCTAACATTGAACTACCTGTTGACTACTTTTTGCTAGACCCAGTTATGTCAGTGAGGCTTCTTACACAACTGTGGAAGAGATTATGTTCTTCCTATGTGTTGTGTTTTATATGAGGATGTGGGGATGCTTTGTGTGTCTAAGAACCGCAGTCCTCTTAGCCCCTTGAAGTTGATCTGGGTGTTCATAAAGTCATAAAATACCTCAGATTGGAAGGGACCCATAAGGATCATCGAGCCCAACTCCCTGCTCCTCACAGGACTACCTAAAACTAAACTAAAAGCATCGTCCAGATGCTCCTTGGACTCCGACAGGTTTGGTGCCATGACCACTTCCCTGGGGAGCCTGTTCCAGTGACCAGCCACCCTCTCAGTGAAGAACCTGCTGCTTATGCTTCTCCTCTGATGCTGTGCTGAACAGAGCTAGAGTGAAATCATTTCAGAACAACTTTCTAGCATGAATTTAATGCTAAGCAATGGATGATCCGCCAACAGCTAGGCAAGTTCTTCCAGTAACTGCCCTCTCTGAGAATGTATAGTTTCACTTCATGCTTCATTTGTCCATGTTGAGTTTCCAATGGCCTGCCCTTCTGTTCTACTTTCCTAAATTTGTACACCCCTTTACCTTTTTAAAAACTCAAATTTCCAAATCATTGACAAGCATCTTTCATTTCTTTCATATACTGAAAGAAACTGAAGGCTCTAAACCCAGATACATAGACACTCAGTTAAACTTAATCCAAAAAAGTGCTTTTTACTGAATGCTTTTCTCCAGTTTAGCAACACCATGCAAGGCCACGTAGCAAGTAAATACTGACAGAATAAGGAAAGATGGCACTCGTGTTTTCTCTCACACGTCTTTGGTGGCATGAAAGTAAATCCTAGACAAGCTGCTGTGGTGATAAGTGGGGAGCTCCTGTGTTCCTCCTTTGTGGTAGGATCTAGATAAACATTTATCAGGAATTACATTTTATAGAATCATAGAATCATTAAGGTTGGAAAAGACCGCTAAGATCATCGAGTCCAACCATCAACCAAACACCACCATGCCCACTAAACCATGTCCCTAAGTGCCTCATCTACACGTCTTTTAAATACTTCCAGGGATGGTGACTCAACCACTTCCCTGGGCAGCCTGTTCCAAGGCCTGACCACTCTTTCAGTAAAGAAGTTTTTCCTAATGTCCAATCTAAACCTCCCTTGGCGCAACTTGAGGCCATTTCCTCTTGTCCTATCGCTTGTTACTTGGGAGAAAAGACCAACACCCACCTCGCTACAACCTCCTTTCAGGTAGTTGTAGAGTGTGATGAGGTCTCCCTCAGCCTCCTCTTCTCCAGGCTAAACAACCCCAGTTCCCTCAACTGCTCCTCATAAGACTTGTGCTCCAGGCCCTTCACCAGCTTCGTTGCCCTCCTCTGGACACGCTCCAGCACCTCCATGTCCTTCTTGTAGTGAGGGGCCCAAAACTGAACACAGTATTCGAGCTGCGGCCTCACCAGTGCCGAGTACAGGGGCACGATCACTTCCCTACTCCTGCTGGCCACAATATTTCTGATACAGGCCAGGATGCCATTGGCCTTCTTGGCCACCTGGGCACACTGCCAGCTCATGTTCAGCCGGCTGTCAACCAGCACCCCCAGGTCCTTTTCCTCTGGGCAGCTTTCCAGCCACTCTTCCCCAAGCCTGTAGCGTTGCCTGGGGTTGTTGTGGCCGAAGTGCAGGACCTGGCACTTGGCCTTGTTGAACCTCATACAGTTGGCCTCGGCCCATCGATCCAGTCTGTCCAGGTCCCTCTGCAGAGCCTTCCTACCCTCGAGCAGATCAACACTCCCACCCAGTTTGGTGTCATCTGCAAACTTACTGAGGGAGCACTCGATCCCCTCGTCCAGATCGTTGATAAAGATATTGAACAGGACCGGCCCCAGTACTGAGCCCTGGGGAACACCGCTCGTGACCGGCCGCCAACTGGATTTAACTCCGTTGACCACAACTCTCTGGGCCCGGCCGTCCAGCCAGTTTTTTACCCAGCCAAGAGTGCACCTGTCTAAGCCATGAGCCGCCAGCTTCTCTAGGAGAATGCTGTGGGAGACAGTGTCAAAGGCTTTACTGAAGTCCAGGAATACCATATCCACAGCCTTTCCCTCATCCAGGATTATATAGCAATGTCTGTAAAATCTTTGAGATGGATGTGCCACCAGACAATCTTTTGTGGGGTCTCTTTGTGGCATGAAGTTCTAGATAAACTGTAGCTCTAGAAAAAGTCCTTCATCTAGACTGATCTCAAGGCCAAATGTGTGCAGGGAATACCTGGGAGGAGTGTGTAAGCCATTACTCTACACCTAATTCAGCTGCAAGTTTTGATTTTGTAAATTCATGTAAATTTGCTGTGTGGAAAAGAAAGAGCATTTCTGACTCTTAAAATCTTGGAGTTAAGCATTTATTGAGTAGTTGAAGTTTTCTTGTTTTCTCAAAGAAAAGGTTTAACACTTAAGCTGGTCAAAGGCTGTAGCGTGTCCTATGGCACTTTTTCCCCTTTTCCTATACAACAATGTTCTGGGAACCCTGCAAAGCCCTTTTTGGTGTTCTCCCCCCACACTTGAAGTTTGCTGTCCTGTGTCTTTGCATGTGACAGAAGCAGAGACCATTACATCGCTGTCGCTCTAGTTCCCCAGCTGCTCATGGTGATGCTCAGTTAGGAAAGAGTTCATCCCGGACAGACTTAGGGTTGCACCCTGCCTAGGGAATCTTAACTATGTTTTCTGGGGGACAAGTTTCATGGAGTTTGAATTTCCTTATTCTTGTGTAGTATCTTTTAGATACAGTTAGTTTAGACAATACTTTCATATGTCTTGTATCTTTATGGACAGAAGCTTTAACTAGGAGAAAAACTACTAAAAATGCTTTCAATTCCTGCATATAATTGCCTTCTAAATGACATAGGACTTGAACAATAAAATGTAACTCATGTTTTATTTTCTGTCAGTAAAATAGTAACCCCGAGTTGGGAGAAGAGTGACCATGGAACAGACAGCAATGTGCCACCTTTGAGCAGACATTGAGTACTTTTGTTGCTGTGATCTAGGAGTGGGAATCTTGAAGGGGAATATGTAAATTGTTGAACGCTTATTAAACACTCATTTTAAATCAGAAGAAATGGTGACAGTATTAATAATAAACAGATACAAGGAACATATATATGAGGAGGAAGGCTTCCAACCTGGTGTTCTGAAAGTGTCCCTGGTGAGGTGGGTGTCAGTCCCAGGGAATCAAGCTGAAGGAACAGAGAACTTGCATGTGGCAGCTGACCGAATGGGCAGGAGTTAGATAAGTTGCAGTTACTCACATGATCGTACATATATACATACACGCTGTTGTTCTTTGATTCTTTTATTGTTACTTCTATTAACAGAATTATTTTGTTGCCTTGCGACAACAACTAAGTGATTTGCTGTTGATTTCCCCAGACTTAATTAAGGAAGTTATATTTCTACTGTCAATCACATGTCATTTGCTTTTTCTTTTTAAAAGAAGTCTGGGGTCAAGGAATTAAAAGTATTTGAACTGAATATGTTTTGCTTACTGAAATTTTGGATTGTGCTTTTAATTTTAGTGCATGCAGCAGTGATAGCAATTAACGAAGCTATTGAGAAGGGAATAGCTGAGCAAACCGTTGCAACTCTGAGGAACCCAAATGCAATGTTGCTGAACGTGGATGAGGAACTTGCACAGGACTATCAGAATGAACTCTTTGAAGCTAAAAGGAGAAAAGAATCAAATGCAAGACTTAAGGTAGTGGTATTTTATTAGCACACCTAGTATACATGTTCCTTCATGTTGCTTCTCATGCTGCAGTATTACCGATTCAAAAAATTAAGTTAAATTAATTTTAAAAATGAGTGCAACTAGAGGGGGAAAAAAGCACTTTTAAGCTAAATAAGATAAATAATGGTAATGCAACAAGCCGACAGCCAATTTTGTAAGAATATGATTACTGTGAGTGTGATGTAGCTTAACTTTGACCAAAGGATTAAATACTGGAAGACTAAAACAAAAAAAAGACTGGTTTTCCTCTTTCAACTGCTTTAGAAAAAAAACAAATTTTCTGCTTAGAAAGTTGCCAAAAAAGATACATTTTTGAGCATAAAGTACAACCTCTGCCACAGATCTTTTAATGTGAAATTATTTACTTTTGTTTTTTACATGAGAGCTAATGCTTTCTGTATTTGAAAAATGCTACACTATATTTACATGGCTATTCTACAGGAAGCAAAATTGCTTTAAATATTGCTCAGCCAGTTTCCACAAAGTGCTAATTTCTTTGTTTCATGTGGTCAACAAATTCCTTTACAAATACATCCAGCAAATATTTCAGCTGATGCAGTTTTAATGACTCCCACTGATAGCTTTTCTCTCTGCAAAGTTTTTGATGTGTAGTAGCAACATTTTTGTTTTCTTAGAACGGCACAATCTCCGAGGAGGAGAGAGATGTCTACGAGGAGCTGCTGACACAAGCTGAGATTCAAGGCAATATCAATAAGATAAACAGTAAGCCATTCTGGATCCTTACGGAAGTGTGCACATAACACATGATCTTCCAGATTCCAGCTGAACACGACTTGAATCCACAGGAACAAACAAAACATTTCTGCAGAAACTTGTAAAATATGCAGAAGTAGCTAATGTCTGTCTACAACAGTTTTTTCTTGCTGCTCCTTCTCTACTAATCTTGTTTGTGTTTTTTGCTGTAAGGATTCCTCAGTTCAGAATCAAATCATTTATTGCCTGCTCTGTTTCCTTACGTTTGAGTTCCTTTTGTGTGCAGAACACTGTAAATTTTGACCCCCTCTTCTATATAGAACCAAAATTCATTCATAAGCTTCCAGTTAGCTGTGGTTGAACTGCTCCCACATGGGCTCGCACAGAGCCAGAAACTCCCATCGTAGGATTGGTCTCGAAATAGATAATCCTCTGCTGGATAAAGGCTGCTGCCCTAGCTGGCTTTTACAAAAAATGAGATGCTGACAGCAATGGACTTTTTTCCACAAAAGCATATTTGCTGTTTATGAGCATTGTTTTCATTTCAGTTCACATAGCTTTAGTCCAAGTGAATGAGGCTATTGACCGGCAAGATGAAGTGGCGCTGATGGCAGGTTTGAACCGTCCTGCTCTGAGCCTACTTGAAGTTCTGCCGCAAAATTCCTCATGGTACCTATTGCAATTGTGTGATTCTAAAGAACAGAAAATGCAGGTAATTGAATGGAACGGGTACTACGCATCAGTTTGCATTTTTTTAGCTGATTTTAATCCACGGAGAAATTGCCTTTACTCTACCTCCAGCATCACTTAATCAAACAATTTTATAAAGGTTTCAGGGTAACTGATGTACTAATTGACATCAAAGTAGCTGCATTTGCGCTACAGAGCATGATGCCCTTATAAGTAGTTACTAAGATATAAGAAGAAAATTTGGGATATAGCATGCAGCTCCTAATACTATGTTTGCTTTGAAAATGAGTTATAACTTGAATACAATAAAAGGCAATATTGAATTGTTAACAACAAATGAAAGAGTGAATTGGGTTTTAAGGAGAAAATTCATCATTTTGAGTAAAATGAAAATCACAGGGAAAGATTAATGCTGTGTTTACCGTGACATTGTAATTGATGCGCAGGGGATAGTAAAATAAATCCTAGTGTCCCATCAAGGGGTTTTATCCCTTGTCTCCCATCAAACTTAAAAGCATAATTAAATCTTTTTTTCTGATCTGTTAGATAGCAGGGGTTCCAAATATGCTCGACAAAAGTGAAATACAGAAAGAAGTTAGTGTTGCCAATGCGGAAGCTGAGGCTCACAAGCTTAGTGAGTAACTGTTTTAATACTCATTTTTTACCATCACCGTTTAATTATGTTAAGCTGATTAATTGAATCTACCATTCCTTGCATGTAAACGAGGTTTCTCAAACTGAAACCATAGGCGTTGCATTTTATTTTTGTAACTGTTCTTGTCAGCGTCACAATTGCCAAGTCACCAATCTGTGCTGCATTGGATATACTCTTTTTATCTGAGGTAGCTAACACTTTTTTCTTTGAATGACTTGAGCCACTGGTAAACACATTGGCTAAAACTGAAGACAATGCATGGCTTGATGGCTTGAACAAATATTTATTAGTGCAGTATTAATCCTCACTTGGGATGACCATCCTTGTAGAATTAAAATAGAATGATCACATGGAAGAATATTTTGCAGTCACATTGCAGAGGAAAATTATTCTCACTTTTAGACACATGTATCTAAATCTAATCTGTTCTTAGCCTGCTAAGACTGTCACAAGACACAAGTTATAGTTTGTAAAAAATATAGTTAAGGGGGATCTAAATTTGCAGTGCATGTATTGCTGCTTTTGACTGGAAACTTCTTTGCTGGGAAGTTCAGCTTCAGTTAAACTGCTGTCATTTCATGCTACATCTGGGCATGGCTTAGTGGCTGTTTTGTCTCTGGTATTACTTCCCATGCTTTGAATCCAGGCTGATTGCTTTTGTAATGTGACTTAAAGGCTGTACTGTGAGGTCAGCTTAAGCCAGAAACTAAGTTTGTCTTACTACCTCAAAAGTTAGCCTATTTTAGATTGGTTAGGCATGGTGAGCAGTACTTTCTCTAAAAGAGTTGTTCCTTGGTAAAGGAAATGAGGAGGAAAAATGTGATGTGTGAAAAGCAGTAACAGCGGTCTGGAGAGCAACTTACTACTTATGTTTGGTTTGAAAAGGAAAAATAAGTGGGTTTTGTTATTGGAATGTGAACAAGGTAAAGTGTGTTTTGCAAGTTGCATGCTCAGTTCCTGAATTAGAAATCAGTAGCTTGGTTATTAACTACAGAGCTAGTCTGGTCCATTTGTGGACTCACTCTTTTCCTCTTTGCTCTTTTCTCTAAAAAAGCATGCACACTATAGCTTTGAGAGCCTTTGTTTTTTCTAACCTCAGGAATAGCCAATATAGAGAACCTTCAAGAACAACATGGCCCCATATGACCATGCTTCAGAGCAATTAAAATGAGAGGCGAAGGGCTTGTTTAGGTGGGCTGGTTACCTAGAAAGGTTTTCAAAGTCTTTGTGTTGTATAAGAGCTGAGTATTGCTGCATACATGAACTGTGGATGATGTCTGCTGTACAAGCAGTCTTGTACAGACCTGAGCAGTCACTGGTGACTAAAACCATTCCCTGCATAATAGCATACAGAAAAGACGTAAGGTGGAGGAGATGGGGGTTATTTTGCTGATGGAAATGGCGTTTACATAATTTTCATGCTTTACTCTGCCACATGTGCTCTAACTTTCAAGGTTGTTTCCCTTTGTGCAAGACCAGAGCGGTGCCTTGTACAAGGTGTTCCTGGGTGTGTCCTGGCCTGGGTTTCTTCAGACTTGGCTCCTCCAGGTGTGCAATTACGGTGGCTGTGACTAAGCTAAGGGGTGTTGTAAGGTTTCTGCAGCTGCCCATGTGGGAAGTGTTTTTCAGCATTTTACTGCTGGAGTTCAAACCTCTGCTGAAGTCAGTTCAGCAAAAAGCAAAACAGGCGAGTTGTTCCGGTACTGAAAAGGGTTACGCTCATACTCCTCTACGGTGGTCAGTTTAATTTGAAACTTCAGTTGTAGAGAAGGGGATAATTTCTAGATGGCAGTGGTTGTGAGGACTGATTTTCCGCACTGTTAAACAAACAAACAGGTGATAGCATGCAGAGGAAGTCCTAGAAGCTTAGCATCTGGTTTTCCATCAGTTCAGCCTCTGAAAATCCCAACCCCCCAACATGTTTGGCTGATTTCTACCAGGCCTCCTGAAATGAACAATAAAAATTTTGTTGGTATTGCAGTACAGGCTTGTTCTAGCTAGCTAAGTTAGGTCCTGCCAAAAGGAGGAGGCGAGGGAGGAAACACGGTGCAGAAGGAAAGGAGCGTTTGGGGCGAAGAAAGACTGGTGCGCTGGAGCTGACATACCCAGCAGTACCTGCCGCAAGCAAACCCAGCAGGGATGTTAGGTCTTTCTCTGTGCTAGGATGGGGTCAGGTCCTTGTTTTGAGTTAAAGGTACAATAAGCAGTATTAATATCTAAAAGTCCAGAAACTAGTCCATTATTTGTTGCATATCTTTGAATAGACATCGGTTTTGCAACATTGAGCAGTTGTGTCTTGAAAAATCTCACACAAATACCTTTTTTCTCTAATGACAGCAAATTATATTCTTTGGAATAACCTAATTGTCATCTACATGGCATAAAGAGCAAACGGCATATGAAAATTAATAGGCTTTTCTTTCCCTGCTGTTCTCTAGAACTTATAGCAGTTGACAATATCAATACTGCAATTCGTAACTGTGATCCTAGTAAAACACTGGTTGCACTGATGAAACCGGAGGCGCAGCTGCCTGTTGTTCACTCATTTGCTGCTGCTGTCTATCAGACTGAGCTGTTCAACCTCCAACAACAGAATGCTGTGGTAAGAGTGAAAAGCTTACGACCTGCTCACTAATGTTACATAGTCAAACCATGAAAGAGCATAAACATAGCATGTTGTTGTGTAAAATCAGACTTAATTCTCTCGCCCTGATGTTACGTATTGCATGACTGGTTTTGGTTGAATAGGCAATATTGAATCACAGAATTTGTTTCTTGAGACACTTTGCTCTGGCTGAGCTCTTGTGTTGCAACAAATTGACCTTTTTTTTTTGTTGTTGCATGCTCTTAATGAGGACTAACTCTGTTTTATATATTGTGTAGAAAAGTAATCCCCTGCTGTGAGGGTAAGATCAGAATAGATGGGACTGTGGGGCAAAAGAAGGAAAGGCTGAAGAGATGTGTAGCAAACCCAGTGAACCCTACCATCAGTGTTGTGTTAATCTGACATGCCTGTGACTAGGAAATTTGCCAGGCTTTTTAAATCAAGTCTATCTCCTTGATGAGATCTAGATCTTTGTATCTAGACTTTGTAACTCAAAATTGTTACATTGCTTATTTAGCTTCCTGACTGCGGTACATTATTGTCCTACAGAACTACCTGGCACATGATGAACTGTCTATTGCAGTAGAAATGTTGTCAGCTGTTGTGTTGCTAAACCAGGCCTTGGAAAACAAGGACATCATAACAATAAAGAATCATCTCAGAAACCCATGCATTGGCTTCAATAATCTAGAAGAGGAAAACTTTCAACGGTAAAGGTTCATTTTGTCTTGTCTGGATGAGACTTGGCAACTTCTGCAAAAGGATAAGTAGGCATTTTACTAGGTGGGCTGTCCTGTGTGGTGGCTATGAACTTGAAAGAGCTGCAAGATAAACATCTATGTTATAAGTTAATAAGGGATGATGTGAATAATTTCTGAATTAGTTGTGTATCTGTAAATATAAGCAGTCGCACAATCTCAGATGTTTGAGGGCAGGGGGTGCATGAGGTGCAGGGAAAATATCCTCAGAAAGCAAACACTAAGATCTGACAAGAATTTTTGCAGACACTAACAAATGAACCAACCATAGCTGGAAACTGTTAATCAGTAACTTCTCTGCAGTACTGAAAGAAGATCTTTGGAATGAGGCAGTGTTTAATGCCTTAAGGTCCAGGAGGTCCCTTAAACCGTGGCTGACTCTTTTTGCTTGAGAATTGCAAAGGTCTGAAAAATGTAGCACAGTCCTGCTTGCTAAAAACCTGAGTACAGCGCTGTGGCACACGTGCATGTTCAACATTAAATTATAGCCTTCACTCAGCTGCCAGCTGCTTGCACTGCCATGTGCCTGACTTGTCACAGCCATGTGCTGCTACTTCTGCGCTCTTTTGCATATCTGCAAAAAATATCAGGCAACACTATGATTTGTGTGAGACCCGAGCCCCCAGCGTGTTGGGGAGAGCGTGGGAGCATGGACTGGTTCTTGCCTCTTGGTCACAGGTGGTGGAAACCTCCATGTGCTGCTGGAAGGCGTTACTAGGCAAAAGGGACAGCAGTGGCTGAAGATCTCATGTGGCAGGCTGCCACATGAATCCGAGAGCGGCCCTTGCTAGGTGTCTCAAAGCTGGAAGAAGGGCAGTCAGGATAGGAATAAGAGGCCAGTGTTTTGGTTATAAGATGGAGCAAAATTTATCTGCCACTTGGCCTCTGCTAATGTGAGGTGGTGCTTTTGGGCAAGAGAAGCAATGTTATTAATATACAGAAATGGTCCCCAAAGTGCAGCATTTTTGGCTGGTGTTACTCTGACCTGATCTTTAGATTAAGCTGCCAGCCAATACAAATGAAACACAGGAATTAGTTGGAGCAGAGAATAAAATAAAACTTTATTATGCCATTATGTAAATCAGTGCTGCCAACCATATGTTGAATATTGTGAGAAACTTTGATTGAACAATACCAGAAGGAATACAGCAGAGCTAGAAAAAGTTCAGTGAGGGAGATGGTGTTCAATATCTTTCTACCCAAAGAGATGAACTTGTTAGGAATGTGTTTCCTAGAAGAGAGAATTTAGGGGAAATATGACATAGGTCTGCAAAAGTGTGCATGTTGTGGGGAAGGTTAATAAAAGTTGCTAGCTTCTCTTATAACTTTAGTTTTTATTTTCTTATGAGAATTGGAATATCAAGTTTAAAATTTACATAAGGAACTGCCATCTCACAAAACACTTCAATAGTGGGACTCATTCCTCAAGAATATGTAAGATTTCAAATTAGAGTAGATAAATTAATGGAGCACAGCATTGTTTCCAACCGTTAGTGATATGTAGCCTCCAACTCGGGAAGCTCTTAAACGCAGGGTGCTGAATGCTGAAAGGGCAAATCAGAGCAGGAGATGATGATTCTCTCCTGTATTTTTCCTGGTAACCATTCATTTCTCAGGCTTCTGCTGGAAATAGAAGACAGGTATTTGATCTGACATATTGTGGCAGTTGTATGCTTGATTCAGGAATATGAAAATTATTAAACTTATGTATACATGAGTTTACACTACTGTGAAGGTTTCCAGCTCATCTTGATCCATGATCCTCCTAAGAAGGGTAGACACAGGCTACAGAGCCTGTGCTTGGAAGACCTTGAGTTGTGGGGAGAAGACCATCATTTTTTATGCCCTTCCTCTGCCCGTGGCCCATCATCCTCCACATAGAGGGAACATGGAGGTAGCAGGAGGTGCTGCTACCTGATGCTAGGGCAGAAACTCTGGTCTTTGACTTAGTGTAGCAAGAAGCTGACCATAGTTTCTCCCAAATTTAACTGTAGCGCCACACAGCAAAGTGTATGTCCAGTATATGTGTTACCATCATCCCACATTGCCAAGAAAAGTGCTCAGAATTAGTGTACAGGGCCATTTTTTCAGATCCTGAAATGCATGTGTAGAACCAGCAAGGCAGCTTGCATGTCTATATAATTTCTGGCAAGAGATGAGTTTGAAATTCATTCATTGAAAAAAATACTAGGCACTAAATGATGGATGATACGTCTGACTAATTCTTTATGGCACTTTATCTTGTATATGAAATACACTTATGTATTTTATATCTTCTTATAGTTATGCTGATACACTATTGTCTATTAAGTCAGAGGCTTCATCTCAAGGCCAAGATTATTTAAGCTGGAATGATATCCAGAACTGCATTGACATGGTTAATATGCAAATTCAAGAAGAAAATGAAAGTAAGTAATTCTTCCTCTACATCGCCCACAGAGATGATAGTCTCATCCTTGGTACATAAATTTCTGCACTGAATGGCCTTGTACAGACACTCTTCAAGAGAGAAGAGCGTTAAGTAATTTTGAACGCCCATTGGTCTTGAAATGTCCTTGAAGTACTCCTGGTTATGTTTTGGCTGGCTGAAAGATATCGTAGGATACCTGCGTTCTGTAGTGTTACAAATGCCATGGTTCTGCCACTTGGCAGTATCTTTCAGTACTTGCACTGGATGGTCTTGCTTTGGGGATTTTGCAGAAATTGTAAGCAAAGAGCATATTGGGGGATAGGGGAAGAAATTACAGGCAGTGTCCCGTGGAAAATATTTTTTTAATGTTAAGTGATTTCCAAGCTCTTGTTTTTCACAAGGGAGTTGGTAAGAAGTTATGCAGTGCCATTATCTGTCCTCCTCTCCTTTTAGGTAACTTGATTTCCTATCTAAGAGTAGCTTCTTGTGCCCACTTTTTCTAATATAAATGGGTTTAGAGTTTATTTTTGAAGCTAAATGTAACTGCATTGCCCTAAAAGGGTGGTGTTATATTAAATGTGATAGCTGGTCATTTGGGCTTCAAAAATGCTAAAGGACCAAGTTTCTCCACTGGATTTAGAAGTATGATTTTTTTTTTTTTTTTTTAAAACTAAAATTTCAGGCTATCAAGTTATGCCCAATTTGCTGGAGCAAGGAAAGAAGAGGGCAGCTTTCAGACTGCTGCCATTTGGGAAGCAGTCTGGAGTATAGTTTGGGAGTCTTCGTAAGGTGCAGGCTGTTTCCAGGGTGGCACTGACACATGGTGCGTGCGCCCTTCCCGCGCTGCCATCAGTGTTGCGCGTGCTACTGTTTCATACTGGTAAAGGAAGCTTCATATTACAGAAATACTAAAATTGACTGGATTGTTGCTTCCTAAGTCTAGTCAAGTGGTTGCCGCAGACCCTCGCAGCTTGCTCTCAATGTGCGCCCTCCGACAGGGTGGGATGCTAAGCAGTTCACTTGACTGGCATAACCACTTTTTTGTCTGAACCTCTACAGTCACTAGGAGTTGAAACAGGCCTTAAGAAAGGTGGTCTTACATTAGGAGAGTCAGTCCAAAATAGCTGCACTTGGTTTCAGTGACACTGGCCTCTGCCTGGTGATGGTTATTTGGGGCAGAGAGGGGAGGAAGAAGGGTGGCCTCTGTTTCCATAAGCAAGCCTCCATGTCTGCATGGTCCCTCTTTGGTAGCTACCTCTATTGGTAGCACCAAGACTCATTCCTGAAGCCTTATGAGGGTGTGGATCTATGATCCCGCCAGTTGGGCTGTGATGGGTCTGGGACAGGTTTGGTGAGAGATGATCTGCTGCTGGCAGGGAGGTCATCCCTCACAGGTGATGGGGAAACTCTTGGCTGGTGCCCTTCCGGGGTGGCTTTAGGGAGAAAGCACCCCAAGCATCGTGTTGCAGCACTGTTTGGGGGTGGGAAGAAATTGATTTTAAAATGTTGAGACCAGTCTGAAGAAAATGAGTTAGAGGTTTTATTAAATACACTGGGCCATGTTACTTGCTGACTGAAGTCCTGAATGCCACTGGTCTGAACAATCAAGTGATTTCTGATAAGTTCAACATTATCAGATTGGTTATTTAAGGTAAAATTTTTTAAAAATGAGGTTAAGTTTCTATGTAATGCTGTAGCTGGGAGGTCAATATGTAGTATTTTTCCAAATCAGGGTTTCAGGTAATCTGGTCTGAAATCACTTGAAAATAGTCTTTCAGCACTGTGAGCCAATATGCAGATGAACATATTTAGACGTGATGCCCAACCTTTCCTTAAGCTTCATGTAGATACTGCTGCCCTGAAAGTAGGTAAGCTTGTTTTCCTTTTTTCAGCAAGGATAAATTTGATTTTTATGAAAAGAGAGATTCAGATCAATCAGTAACTGTGGCAGAAAGGAAAACTGTACAACTTAATAGCTTCATATGAATATTTGAGCAAAAATAATTTTAAATCAGCTGCTGTTGCTGCCTCTGCTTCTTGTTACTTGATTTTTCTGTTCTTCATGTTACTGCTTTTTTTGTACCTGATGTAGGATAAGTTGCATCTTTCTTTGATAACTATGTCTTTAATAACTTTTCCATTTCATAGGAATCATTGCAATTGGCCACATTAATGAAGCAATTGACCAAGGAAATCCTGAGAAAACTCTAGAAACCCTACTGTTGCCCACAGCCAAGCTGCAAGATGTGAGACCAGTAAATGCAAGGCATTATCAAGATGTTCTGCACCACACCAAAGCACAGAAATGCAAGGTTAGAGCTTTGACTGTTGCTGTTTGTCAGAACTGAAATGCCAATTCTTTTCACGTACACGTGTGTCCCTGTCCTGTTCCCCCAATGTTTGGATTAGCTGTCCCAATGGGGTTGTAAATAAGCCAGTGACAACAAACTGGCACTAAGTAATTTTCCACTACAACTTATTCTGACTGGCAAAAGGGATTAATTCTCAATGTATTAATACTAAGACATATTCTGCATGTGTGTCACTATGGACTTGACATAACCTTGCTTGGTTTTGATTCTACTAGGTTGCTGTAGCTGCTACAAAACTTGGGCAGCAGCAGCCTTGATGTAGTTACGAATTTGTGCAAGGATCTAGTTACCAGACTGTGTCAGGCAGGTTGTTACAATATGGATGGGAATTGAGGTTTTTGCCAGAAAGGAGTCATAGTCATGCTGAAGAAGTCATAGTGTTTCTTAACAAACCTCTGGGAAGTACTTTGAGAAGTCTCAGTTGCTTAAATCTGGTGTTTTATAATAGCGGAGTTTTGTACGTATTTGTCTTCTGGCTTTATCATGCAACAACAAGCTGCCATCTTGTATGTGCCTTCAGTTTATATCTATCTCAGCAGGATATTGCAATCTGCTTCCCCAAAAGCAGTGCCCTGGTTAGCTTAGGGAAGCATAAACAAAGATCAGCCTAACTGCTTGCAGGATGTGACTGAACACAAGATTAGCTAAAGCTACTAGCACAGCACTTGATGTCCAGTGTTTGGAAAAAACACTTGAAATGCACATAACGCATTTCTAAAGTAATATCGTTGGCTGGAGAAAGTCCTTGAACTTTGGCTTGTAGAAATATCTTCCAGCTATCTTTCCACCTCACATGTGGTACCTGCTGTGAAAGAGTGTGTTTCCGCAATCCACTGTCAGAACTTTCAAAAGGTGTTTGCACATCTCAATTTCTTGCTTGGGTTCCTAGGTAAGGGCTGGTTTCACTGAGCCCTGGATCCTGAAAAGCCTCTTCCCTTGCTGTATGTGTTGGGGAGGGTTTCGTGCATGCTGACTGCTTTACCTGTCCTGGAAGGGCTAGGGTTGGTCTTTGAGTGCAGCGAGTGTCCATGCAGGTGGTGGCTACGCAGTGCTGGGCCAGGACATGCCAGACCCTTTGTGCACGCGTAGCGAGCTGGGATGTCCCTGAGGCAGAGACTGACAGCCTGCAGGCGCCCACGTGCCTGCACACAGCAGCCCTGCCCCGGCTCGCTCCTGCCGGCTGCCGCTGTGCTCCCCGGGTGCAAACCTGGTGCCTACTGCTGTACCTGTGTGAATGTGCCGATAGGATACAAATGGGTGTCTCCAAACAAAAATTGTGCAATCTTTTTGAAATCTCCTCATTCAAAAATTTGTGATGTTCCTAGAGACTTCTGTTGGCCTTTCTCTCCTGAGGTATTTTGTTTTTGCAACTTTGACAACTACTTAAAACATCTCCTCTGTAAACAGGAACATTCTTCCTGTTTAGGAAGAGAGCAAGACACTGTACTACTATATGTGCTCCCAAAACAAATATTCAGATGCATTAATCTGACTTACTGTCTATGCTGGTCAACCACACGACATGACAATTCTTTAGGTAAAGATATGATTTAGACTGAACTTTCCCTAAAAAAAAAAAATCCAAACAGAATGGAAAAGATAGTGCAATGTATAACATCTGTCTATTCCCCACTTTTTCTGAACCCTGTTTATAAAGCAGATCTGCCTTTAATTGTATTTAGCATGTTTTAAGAGTGAGCCATGGTAAAAGGAAGTATTTGATTTACAAGGATCAGATGGGTCTGCCTGTGAACTTCCTGTGTTCCCCGGCGTCTGGAAAAACATATGGGTCAAACCTGCTCACTTATTCTAACCAGCCTGCTGTCACGTTCCTGTAGCTGTGGTGGCTTCGGGAAAGCGGGGTCTGCACCCAAATCTCCCAGTACCCATTACAGGTCTTAATCTCAGATCACACCTACTTGTTCCTTGCTTGAAATTGAAAATGCAAGCCTGGAATTTATTTATTCCTGTAATCTTAAACCACACCTTCTAACAGTTCTCAAGGCCATTTCAAACCAAGTGTATTCAGGTCCCAGTGAAGAGAAACCTGTGTTTAGGGAGTGTACTATGAATACCTGAAAAGTTAAACAGATGTGCCAAACTCGGAAATGGTTCCTGTGGGGTTTTTTTTGTGATAGGCACACAAGTTTTACAGTTAGATTCATGTTTTTTGTATTTACAATAGTTGTATAACATCTGGATTATTTTAAAGTTATCTTTAAAATCTCTTCTCGTGCATGTTGAGGGAATGGCATGATTAAAACTAACTTAAATTAGGAGTCAGAAGAAATTGAAGAGGCGGAGTCTTACCAGGCTGCAAATTCCTTGAAGACGTTTTCCAGTGCAAATTATTTTATTTAAGTAAAGTTTTTTACAATACTATTATCAAACTGATGTAAAACATTTTTTCTTATCACTGTCTTACATGCTGCAGCTACAAATACAAATGCCAACCACTGAGCTCAATTTGTAGGAGCTTGGACTCGGTATATATGCAGCTTTTGAGTTTCTGTAAAGCTGACTCTTTGCTTTATTAATGTAGACAATAAATCATAACTAGCTTCAGTATTTGTAACACTGTAGGTATTTCCTGTGAGGATGTGGAAATAGAGAATACTACAAAATATCTTCCCTGTTTTGCTTACCAAGCAAGAATAATACATGCCTGGATTCACCCCTGATAAGGGTTAGCTCCCAGCAATCCTCATGGGCTGGAGGAGTGCAGGCGCTGACGAAGTGGAAGAACAAGTCTCCAGTGCAAACTGGTTAAGCAGCCTCACAGGAGATGCTGCCTTGGAAGCGTCAGGCTCCGTGTCTACGGCTGTAGATTTACTGTTCCTTGAACATATGGGGACTCTGGCTCTTTATTTCAAACATCCAAGGCAGTATTTGCTCTTGGCTACGTGACAGGGAGCTTCTGCAAAGCTCAACAGCTCCTGGGCACGTAGAAAGTGCTTTTATTTTTTCCCATTTCCACTGGGTCAAAAACTTGTTTTCACATCACTGTTCCTGCAGTGATTGTGGGCTGAGAGTTAATTTGAAGTATTTGGAAATCATTAATGGGCCTAAAAGTGCTGTTCAGATATTGATTCCTCTTCTGGTGTTCAGAGGCTGTGGTGACTGATATTCTGGTTTCCTCTCTGTGGCCATGAAAGTGATCTTCTCAGAAGGAAACGAAGGTGCGGAGCCACTTCCCTGAACCTAGGTATACCAGGTGTTGCAATATGCGTGATAAAATTATAGAGCTGGAGAAGTGTATTTCTGAAGATATTCCTTGTGTGGTGAGTGGAAGGAAGTAAATTTTACTGTGATTGTGTTTTTTAACACTTTTTAGGTTTAATTGTTGCACCTGAGGTTTGTTGCTGCCTGGGTTAACACTATACAAAATCATAATTCCACTAATATAAATATAGAACTAAATTCATTTTTCCCTGGATATTTTAACCATTGTTAGATAAATATTGGATTGACTTCTAATTTTTGACATCAGAAAATAAAGGAAAGGATCAAGACAACTGTTTAAGCTGCTAAGACATAAAGCAATTAGATAAAAAGAATACAACCCATCTGTGTTGTAATAGTAATAGTTGACGTGATGGATAATAAGGATAATATTGCTTGGCACAAAGCAAATAGCAAAGATGGTAAGGATCAAAAGACTGACTTTAACGTACCAGAACCATTCATGAGTCTTGAGCGTTCGTATAATCGAGACATAGCAGAAAACAATAGTTGCAAGAGGTATTAAAAACCCAAAGATAGCTAAAGAAACATAGTAGTAGAACTGGAAGGAAGATATCGTTTCACAGGCGTTGTGCACATCATGGCAGGTGTAAATGTCCAGTTGTTTCACGTAATAGCTTTGCTGCATTATGCAAAGCGGGAGCATGTACAAGAAGACGAAGGTCCACACGGTAGCACAGACCGTGATGGCATAGGCACGTTTTGGTAGACTCTTGTAGGTGAAGGGGTGAACGATGGCCATGTAACGGCTGACGCTGATGCACATGAGCAGCAGAATGGAGCAGTACATGTTGCCATAAAACACCACAGTGGTAGTTCGACACATCATTTCCCCAAAAATCCAGTTGTTCCCGTTGATGTGGTACGCTATTTTGAAGGGCAGCATGATGCAGAAGAGCAGATCTGAAACTGCCAAGTTTGTGTAGAGGATGGCAGTGCACACGGACCGGATCCTAAAGAGCAGCATCCATAAAATGATGGCATTAGATGGTACACCCAATAAAACAGCACTGAGGTAAACGGCAGGTATTAGCTTGGTGCTCAGAGAACTGGTCAGGTAGTGCAGCGTGGTGTTGTTCACTTCTGTTAAAATGGAGTCATTTGACTTTTTTGGAGAGCATTTGTGTTCTCTGATATGGGTGGTCGTTGTCTCCCCTTCTATAGCATAAGGGGGGATGTAATCATAATCTCTTGCTGAAATTCCACGGAAAGTCTTGATAAGAGACACGGTTTTAGTTGCGGAGCCATTCAGTGAAAATTCTGAAGCTTAAAAAAAAGTTAAAATTGTTAAAACGGGCAAACTGCTGGATTAGCAATATAATTCACTTTCAGGTACAGAGAAGGGTAAACATCTCCATGTGAAAAGCAATACATGTTTAAAAGATTTGGTGGCATTCCTCTTTGCTTTTGGTGTTCATATCAAATGTACTCAAGGGCAATCTTCACCTTATTTGTCATCTCACATCCAACCTTGAAAATTTAGCATGAATTTAGTGTTAAGCTGAGCTTTCTGCATTTTGCATGCTTTCAGTAATCTTTGGCAAAAAGCACCAGACACTTCTGCAATGTTTATCACCTGTAGAGGGTTTTTCCCAGTAGCAGCAACGTTGGTAATTCATCTAAAAGCAGCAGCCTTGGTCTAGGCTTGATCAGAATTTCCAAAGCAAACAGCAGTACTATCCTTGTCACTTCATGGATGAAATGTGTGACTGCAAAAGATATAAAAGCATGCCTAACACATGCTGAAACTTTCAAATTAGAAAATTGAAATAACTCTCAATTTTTTGGTCTCACATATCAGATTAAAGTTATTCTTCAGCTTCTGACTAAAGCAAACCAGATCTTTTCAGCTTCGTACATGTGAGGAAGGGCAGTTAGTCTCGAGAACTGAGAACAAATGCTTGGGCTGATATTAGATCAAATGTATTGGTAAATGAATAAAAATTTTCATGCAGCGGTAAGATTTTCAGTAAGTAAATATCGTTAGCACGTGGGCAAAGCCAATGATGCCACTTTTATTAATGCCTGTTCTTCAGTCTTTAGTAGAGAACTTGGTAGAGACATTGACATTTCCAGATGAAGCACAAATGTGTTCAAAATACTTTCTAAAACCATGTGTTGCAAAATAGATTTTGCAGAATAAACAGCTGTGTAATTAGTTTTGTCATTTAAAAAATTTCTTGGCTCTGTTTAATGGAAAAAGACTTAGTGTAAAGCTTAGAGCATGCATCTTGAAACTGGAATTCAGAAACAAACTGAAATTTGGATGAAAACCTGTGGGTTTTTCTTTTACCCTTCCATGTTGGAACAAAATATGGAAAACAGTTTTATCAGTGCTCACTGGCAGATTTATGGTAGAATGTTTTGAAATGATAATTAGTAGACTGCATCCCTTTTAGTAATTTTCTGCATGGTAATCCAGAAGATGAATTTTAGTCACTCGTTAAAAGACATATATGTGCATGCATATGCATATATATATATAGTATATATATAAAATAGCTTTTAAAAATGAGCTTGGTTTGAAAACAGCTTTAATTCTAGTGAGAAGAAAAAAAGGGCTTATTATTTGATTATTTCCTTTGGTTATTTTTGTCACGATACTTATCTGAGCATTTCCTTCTAATAGCACCATCTAAGAAGTCGTAATTCTGTTGAATGTTTCAAAGCAGAAAGAACAAGACTCTACAGGTTTATTATTATCATATGACTACAGAAATACTAGAGAGAAGATGCGTCTTCAGTAAGCGCAGAAAGATCCCTTAAATAAAATTCCTTATAGAAAGTGACTGGGGGGAGGTAAGGTGTCACTGAGATGGAAGAATAAAAATCTACCTTAAGTGAGACTTCCTAGAGTATAGTTCTCTGTAATGATGCATGTACAACCCATTTAAGCTGGGGAAGCACCAACATTATCAAAAAAACCATGTTATTGAGTAAAATATGGAATAGATACAGAAAGGAGGACTCACCTGTTGTGAAAAGACTGGAGGTAAGAGAGAGCAGTCCAGTGAAAACCAGTATCTTCATTGTAGTACGTGAAATCCAACTAGCCAAATAACGATGCTGTTCTAGTTCATCTCAAGTGGCATTTTGTGGGGGATTTTTTTCCCCTCAGTAAGGGACTAAAGAATGATTGATCTGTCCTCCAGAAGCATCCTGTAGACATAAGGTTTATGGTAAGGAGCTAGTTTGTTCTTTGTCTACTACAGCAAGAGGGTGTGACGTATCCAAATATGCACATATGACTCAGTTTCAGCCTCTGCCCAACACAGAGATAAAATTGCTTTACAGCAGCAATTTAACTCCTAATTTACCACAAGCCTGAAGCCGATGTGGGGGGTTCTCCTGGAATTTGTACATGCAGATATTTGGGGTAAAAAGGTGTTTTCTGGAAAAAATCAAAGGGTGTGTTTAGTAAATCCTCAAGGACCAAAATGCCACGTTGCTGAACTCTGTACCCTTCTTGAGGAAGAAGTCAGGCTTGGGGAAGAGTGTGGTAACCTCAATTTAGCAAATGCAAAGGTGAAAGCCAGCCACACATGCAAACATACCTTAAGAAAACTGTGCTGCTCTTTGCCTTCTACCTCCCTACCCACTACTAGCTGTCTGTGCTCCTTCGATCTGGCTGCCAGCGCGGCTCAGACAGTTCCCACCCCTCCACAGCCTGCAGCCTCTAAAACCTTTCCCCTATTTTCATCTGCTGCTTTGTTGATCCCTTCCTTTTTCTCTGGCTGGCTTTTTTTTTTTTTCCTTGAATGCTAAATAACAATGTCTTGCTTCAGCAGACAAAATTAGCCCAAGTCTTGGTCTGTCTTCCAAGCTAGCGGCAAGGCTCAGCATAAGCTGTACTTGGCTCCAGAGCAGTATTTGTATCTGTTCTTGTATTTAGTGTGTAAAAGCTGGACACCAGATAAGGAACCCTTTTCGGTTTCTCAATCCTTTTCTCAAAATTGTCAGCTGTAGTTTGGGAATTTAGTATACACTCTCTCAAGTGTTAACTCTAACTTTCTTGTTAGAAAAATTTGCGGTGTGTGTCCACTGTTATGTGATTTCCTGACATACTTCATTTTATTTAGATATTTTGCTACCTTGTTTACATATATAATGCAAACAGAATAGTCTGTCTTTAGGGATTTTTTACCCTGTTTTTTCTTTGTAATTTCTGTGGATAACAGATTTATTGGATTTTTGGCCTGGAGTTGGGCGCAAAACTAGGGATATTAATTGCAAAGCTGGTTCTTTGTCCACACTGGTTTAGCTTGAGAGAGTTTCTGTTTTTTTTTTCCTGAAATATTTTTGTGTATATACTCCTAGATCTTTATCAAATCAGTACATTCCAGTTTCTCTCATCATTAGTCTGTTATAGACCTGGCACTCCTATTTCCTCTTTAGAATGAATTTTGTTGCCCCACCTACTGGATTAGATTTTAAATGTCACTTTAGCTCCGAAACCCTATTCTCTTAGCTGAAGTGTTGGTTCACCTGTGAACTTGGGCAGGCGGAGCAGGGCTGGTTAGTGGGAATGCTGAGCCCACTTTCCTGCACCTTCTATTTTAACTTGGGTTTAGGGCCATACACTGTTAGCCTGTAGGAAAAGTGAGACCTGCTCTGCTGCTTAATTCCTGAAACATTCGCCACCTGAGTTAAGTCATCATTACCAAACCTGAGCTGTCTTTCTGTGTCAGTTTTCGCTGTTATTTTCTAACATAACGTGTACTTAGGTGTACATGCAGATCCCTTCCAAATAAGGGATTCTGAAAGAAAGCCAACTTCCTGCAGTATTCTGCTTTGTGCTCTTCATGCTGCTATCGTAGTGCTGCCTGATAATGTGTGGTTTTATTTGACACTCAGATTACTTTGCCTACGTATCATGGAAATGAAAACAGTCTAGCTTCACTCAAAATTTTTATTGATGTTAGCAGGATGGTGTCTTCTATATATGAAAACTTTCAGTGCTTTGTATTTGAATAGGAGTTTATTCAAGTCAGTAAATAGAATATGAATGTGTTTTATTGCTGATTTTAAGCAGTTAAATTCTTTTCAGTGTCCAAGGGCTTCTTAAGAGGAGACTGTATATCGGAGCTCTAACAGTACGTTCAGACAACTTTTGTTATAAGTCAGTTTTTTCAAGGCTTTTCTCTATCCTTTTTCCAGGAATCCCAAGATGAATCAGCGCTTCTGTGGCTGGATGAAATACAAAAAGGAATCAGTGATGCCAATAACAATATAAAAGAAGCGGCAATCTGTAAGCATTAACCTGCATCCGCATTACTCTTGTTTTTCTTAGTCCTGAAAAACTGAAATTGGTAATTTATCTTCTTCTCTTCAGGGAAGTGTGGCAGCCCTTTAAATAGATCAAAAGAAATGAATGCATGTTCTTTGTCATACTGAAATTAGGGTGACATAGATCTCCAGGGGTGCTGTTGGTTTTATCTAACATGGTAATCCTTAAGGCTTGGCTAATAACTTAGTGAATTTGGTTATATAGGTTAACATCATGACCAAGATTTCTAGTGTCAGTGTATCTTCACACAGCTGGTGAAACAGAAGAATATGTGAATGAGAAGGATATACTGTTCAGGAGCTTATTTTTCTTACATAAGACTAAAATCTTGATGCATGTTGTAAGAGCAAATTCTTACATGTTTACAACTTTTCTTATTCCTATTTCATTATAATGCCTTTTATTAAGTGTTAACAAAGAAAAATTAGGAACATATTAACTTTAAAAGTAGTGTAAAAAGAGCACTCAGGCTTTTTGGAGAAGTGCATGCTCTTCCAATCTGAAAAGAGGAGGAAATCCGTAGGAAAAATGCTGAAGCTTATCCTTTCAGGGCATTGTGTAATGAATGTGCTCAACATCTGTCAAAGTTTGGACTGAATATAATAACTTTAGAAAAATATTCATCATATGTAATATACTTTGGCAACTAATGTAGAAGGAAGTGTAGCTGGGTGTATGGGGCACACTGGAGAGCATGGTGGCGTCCCTACCTGTTCCTGCCTGGAGCCAGCACAGAGCAGCCGAGGCTGTTAGCTTGGCATCGGGTATTGGTTCACCTTCTGCTTGACTTGGCTTCGGGTGAGTCAGTGTCGCCTTCTTTTGCACCCTAGGAGCTTGTGAATACAACTGCTGAGGTCGGTGCATTCCTGCAGCGCTGCATTCAGCCTTCGTTAGTGCAGTGCAGCAGCCTGTTTACTTATAGGTAGGCTATGTCAGTAGTTAGTGCTTGGAAGTTGTGGGTGGAAGAAAACAAACACAGCTAGCTATTACAAAATCTTCTATCCCTGCTACAGAAACATTGCATTTAGTGTTACTGTTACTTTAGAATTGATTTAATCAATTAATATAGTCTTAATGTAATCAGTCAGATACACTGAAGTCACTTGAAGTACTCTTGTAGGTCACGCATCTGTAGTGAAAAGCACCTGGCTTGTGTTTTCTGAGACGGGGTCAGGCACACACACATTGTCCCTACCGAGCTCTTGTACTCAGGAGTGCGGATATCTTCTTTTCTGGACAAACGGCTTCCCATCAATGTCACCCAGAGGCATGAGGAAATATCTGGATGCAGAGAAGGGAAGGAAATGCATAGCTTATAAACAGCTATAGAGTTAAACAGTTAAAGCTAAAGAGCGACTTGAAAACATCCTCGTTTGTGTCCACTAGTGTAAAAGCATTAAGAATACATCTTATAAATGGCCTGCAGAAATTAACACAGCATTGTCTGTATACCAATACCATAAAATGTTGCTAATGATAGGCTACTGCTCTATCCACTAGCTAGTTATTGGAGCAAAATCTTTTCATATAATCTGTGTCTGTAGTGAATGCACAGCTCTTCATAATCAAGTATGATCAGTAGAGGTGTTTTAACAAGTCACTTGTGGAAATACCGACTAATCTCCTGTATTCTGCCCTCTGGGTTGAAAGGAAGCAGTGTCAGCACAGCACATTCTTCGGAAGAGCTCTAAGGTTTTGCAGCTCAGAACTGAGATTTAAAATTTCCCCATGGCACAGAACCTGATACTTCCTATAAGAAACACATCCTGTCTCAGGAAGTTAGCCTGTTGTGTTCACGTAGTCTAAACTTAAAGTTCAGCTTGATCACAGCTTGGAAACGAACGTTTATTTTGATCTATCTCAGAGATGCTATTTTTGAAAGACAAACAACTCCCCACATCCCATTCCAAAACTTTTGCAAGGCAGTCAAAGATTTATTTTTCAGTCAGAACAAAGTGTATTTTTGAGATTGCTGCAGTAATGGCAATAAAATAAGCAGTAAAATAAGAGCAAGTACTGATAGCTGTACTGGAACAGTCTTGATCCCTTCCAAACTAATTTTTAGCCCTTATATAAATATTAAATACTATAATATTAAAATTTTAAAAGGCTTTTACAAACAGTCTTCCCTGTCAGTAAAGAACTCTGTATCTTGTATCTTCATTTAGGAAGACATGTTCAGCAAATGCTGGTGTGCTTCCTAATTCTTTGTGGTGTTTGATGTGCAGTTTGCATCACCTTGCTTCACTTCTTGATCTGTTCAACCATCCTTATCTAAGTAGAGGACAAAATGAGATTGCCCAAATAACAGCTGTATAGCCTTCAGGAATAGACCTTAGTCTTGCACAGGAAGAGTCTGTCTGTCAAAGCAGGATCTGTCATGAGAGAGTCCATGTTATAGGAAAAAGCTGATCTTTGGCCCTGTTGAGAGTTCAGGCTTATCACATCAGACAGCTGCATCTTTGTATATCATAGCTGTTTGAAGGGAGGATGGGTGTGGAAAAGAGCCCTTCACAGTGTTGATCTGGTACTGGCATCCCAACTGCTGCAGACTGGACCCCACAGTTCTTCTGCACCTGGGATGGCTAAGCTCTGTTTAGCTTATAATTTTACAGAGTTCACATGGCCCTTCTCTAGTGGAACAGCCGCAGTATTAATTGCTAGCACTTCAATGGAAAGGAATAATTTCTGTTGAATTGGGTTTTTTTCCCTACTAAACGTTTTTCTTATGTTTTCCTTCAAAAATAAAGGCATAATTAATTAAAAGGTGAGGAAAAAGCCAGGCAGCAGGGGACCTACAGAAACAACTCATAGCTAGGTTGTGTGCTTTTTTGTCTTTATTAACAATAGCTTCCAGCACTTGTAACTATAGGATGAAAAGGAGGAAGAAAAGCATTGAAAAATAGCAGGATGCTATTTGGTAGAAATCCAGACAGTCGTGGTGTGGTGTTCTGTGTTCATTTTGTTTCCCAGCTGGCTCCTGATAACTGAACATCTTTTAGGTCAGCTCTGTGTAGGCAGAGGACTGATTGTGAGGAGGGACCTTTTTTGTATTGATCTGGATATACACAAGATATGGAGAAGCGTTTGGTGTCGCAGTGTGAAGCACAGCTGTGGGATACAGAGGTAGCCACGTTCACTTAAGCCAATATATAAAGTATATGTTCTAGCCATATGTCTATTAATTTGTTCCTCTGTACGTGGATCTTAAATTTAGATGTGAAGGAACACCATTAAAGACCAGAGCAGCCGTTTCTAAAGCAGCATATACCTCTAGTGTGTAAGGCACTTTGAATTGGCGTGTGCTACTGTCAGGTGTGGTGGTATCAGCTCCTTTGGTGATGGTGGGACCTGCACAAAGCAAAGGACGCTTAGGAAGTTGTCATGGTTTAACCCCAGCCCACAACCAAGCCCCACACAGCCGCTCGCTCACTCCTCCCTGGTGGGATGGGGGAGAGAATCGGAAGGGTAAAAGTGAGAAAACTCGTGGGTTGAGATAAAGACAGTTTAATAGGTAAAGCAAAAGCCGTGCATGCAAGCAAAGAAAAACAAGGAATTCATTCACTATTTCCCATCAGCAGGCAGGTGTTCAGCCATCTCCAGGAAAGCAGGGCTCCACCACGTGTAACGATTACTTGAGAAGACAAAACGCCATCACTCCAAACATCCCCCCTTTCCTTCTTCTTTCCCCAGCTTTATATACTGAGCATGATGTCATATGGTATGGAATATCCCTTTGGTCAGTTGGGGTCAGCTGTCCCAGCTGTGTCCCCTCCCAACTTCTTATGCACCCCCAGCCTGCTCGCTGGTGGGGTGGGGTGAGAAGCAGAAAAGGCCTTGATTCTGTGTAAGCACTGCTCAGCAGTAACTAAAACATCCCTGTGTTATCAACACTGTTTTCAGCACAAATCCAAAACATAGCCCCACACTAGCTACTATGAAGAAAATTAACTCTATCCCAGCCAAAACCAGCACAGAAGTCCTGAATCAGAGTATGGGTAACGTCATATAACCTCAAAGTTTGAACATGCTTCACAGCATCACCTCTCAGGACACTTTTATGTGCCCTGGAAGC
Organism: Calonectris borealis; assembly: GCF_964195595.1. Lineage (NCBI taxonomy): Eukaryota > Metazoa > Chordata > Aves > Procellariiformes > Procellariidae > Calonectris > Calonectris borealis. The sequence goes on from NC_134352.1 coordinate 60,416,084, forward strand.
AAAACCTGCATCCCTGGTAAACTCAAGGGCATGAATTTGCTGCATCAGCTTTAAACAAGCTCCCAGGGGGTGAGGACAAAGGGTCACTTCAGGATCCCAACTAGGATGCTGTTAGTGTTGCAAGACTTTGCTCAAGGCAATCAGTTTTTATTCCCATTTTGTACAGTAAAAGTGAATGTTAATGTTTACAGCTTGTAACCTAATGACTTCACGCATCTCTAGAAGGCTCCTACGTGATCAGCAGATGACAGCCTGTCTGTTAGGGCAGGCTGAGTGGGGCAGTACCTGCCATCCTCAACCCCTGCCCTAGTGTCATCTGGTATGTCACTTGGTGGGGGAGCAGCTATGCCCCCGGACCACCCCCAGTTGTGTTGTGGCTGCATCCCAGCCTGGGCGGAGTGCATGCTTTCTATCTAACAAGCTTGCTGTTCTCTGAAATACTTGTCCTTACAAGCATGAAGGAGGCTGCAAATGGGTGAAGCACTGAATTGCAGTGTATGTCATGCTGTCTGTGTGTGCCAGCCTTAGAAGTCCATTATCAAAGTTGCTGGAGGCTAGAGTTGTGGGTACATAGAGTATAAACCACTTAATTTTCTATGTCATTATTTTACTCTAGTGGCTGTTGGAACATCAATGATTAACAAGAGCTTGGAGAAGGGTGATTCACAGCCAATTCTGATGATACTGCAGTCCAAGTTTGGATTACGAGTCATTCCTGAATGTGCTGAAACCTACTTCAGGAACCTCTCCAAAGCCAAGAATATGAAAACTAGAGAAGGTAAGAACCTTCCTGAATAGGACAGTTCCACGTGTCCGTATCGCAGAGGCAACTGGAAAAGTAGCACAGAAGGTTACCTAAAATCACTGTAAACTGAGGAAGACAGTTGCTGGTTTTAAATCTTTTGAGAAATGTTATACTTGTCCAAGTGCTTTTTATGTGATGCTGAACTGTTGCACACATCATCCAGACCACAATACATGCTGAGAAACGAGTCTAGCTTTTTCCAGAGTCTAGCTAAGACTTTCTAGAGTCTCAAACTAGCCTTGAGCGAATTTAGGGCGGCTTCTCTGTGACTGTCAATAGACTAGTCCATCCTCTCAGAAAACCATATTACTCTCTGATTTATTTTTTTTCTGTTAGCAGATGCAGAAAAGAGTTAGGCTGCACACTTCAGCCTTACGGGTTACTGTCAAAGATCAAGCCAGGCTCTGCCAGAGTGTCCATGGCCCATTTATGGTCCCTGTGCATTGCCAGAGCAGCAGGTATCAGCAAAAGCTGGGGCTAGAATTTGCCCATAGCAAGATGATGGGATGTGTTGTCATGTTAGAGCTGCAAGCTAGTTATAGCTAACGCAGCCAAGATTAGCTAACAATTAAAAAAAAAAAAAGTTACCATCAATGTAGTACACTTTCTTACAGTAGATGGGCATGTTTCATCCTGCAACATGAGTTTTGAGAGGGCATTTTGCACAACTGACCTTATCAGTTTTACTTTGGGGCCTTTTGTCCATGAGGAAATGAGTCTTTTCCTGCCTGTCAGGATACAGCCTTGTTTACCAAAGCACTAAACAAGACAATGATGTGGATATAGGAAATGTCCCGTGTAAGCTAAGTGTCAATAAGGCCAGCATTTGGCCAGAAGACAAGAAAAAAACATTTTTTTATATCCATGGTCTCAGTTCCACTTATGTGAGTGGTGATGGAAGACGTAGCACACATCGTTTCAGAAGCAAGCACTAACTTGACCCCCACTAACGTTGGGGTTTGGAGAGGCTGGCAGTGGATTTGTACTAACCTCATAGCTGTTTCGTTCTAGACGAATGATCCTGATCCACCTAACAGGATATTTTGAAAACATCCTTACTACAAACTGGCCCAAGATATATAGTGACTTTGCATGTAAAATGGCTTCATAGCAAATGTAGAGATGGGAAATGGGTAGGGAGAGCTGTAATTTATCAGTGTAATAGGGCACAAATGTGTAGTAATGGTATGTATTGCTTTTAGATTCTAATGAAAGTCCATGGATTAAACTTGTAATGAAAAACACGTATGATTACTACTACAATGTGGAAACTGAGGACGGTACCTGTGTTGCCCCTGAAGGAGTTGTACCAAAAACTTCATGGTTAACTGGTGAAGAAATCCAGGTAGGTGGCTGAAATGTTTGCTTTTATTGCAAATGCAGCATAAACATTTGAGAGAGAGAGATAGCAAGACATGGTAATATCAAGGGAAGAGGCTGAAGATCACTTTAGTTCAGTACCTGCTTCTGACAGTAGCAGCAACTTAAGCCAAAGCAGACAGTGACAGAACTGCCTCCTGTCTGATGTCTGACAGTGATGCAGGGACTTCCTGACTGGAAGTTACAGCATTTCTTTTAATGGCCACTCGCCAACACTGATGAAGGAAAGTCTGATTGCTTTCATACACTTTTGAATTTTTTAGAGTTCACATGGGCCTATGACAAGGAATTTCATGATGTATTTAAGGGCAGGTGGAAGCACTGTTTTATGCTTAAATCTAATCATCTGACATCTATCTCCAAGATCAATAGGATGAGTGTGATACTTAAACTCACTACTTAAGCATAGAGGTTTTGCGTTAGCATGAGATATAACTTAGAACAAAGTAAATCACACAAGCTTCTGCAAAACTTTGGGTTTTTTTTATTCTGATGCAGCCTATCTAGGTTACAGGTTTACTCTGCTGCGCAAACAGCTCAAGTCACAGTGTAGGTCCTTCTGAAATTTTGACTGCAGTGATACTTGAGTGTGCTTCTCTAGAGAGAGCTCACTGATTCAGCTAGTATTTCTAGATGTCTGACTTCTAAAAAAAACTTGTAAGTATTAGGAAAGCAGAACTCTCCTAAAGTATAAAAAACCTCTCAAAATAGCATATCCAGCTGAATAACTGAGGCTTGAAAGGAGTTCAGTTACCCTTCATATAAAATTCAGCGGTAGCAAAGTAGCTCTTCCTTCATATTGATTAAAATCTAGGGGTAAATCAGTGGGACTTGGATAGGATGAACATAAGCTGTACAGATGATGGAGAGAATACAGACCAAATTCCAGGCTTGAGTTTTTTTGCTTTTAAATGACCTTTTTCTGTGATCTCTTAACAGAGCATTGTTGGGCAAGTTACAGCAGATTACAATCGAGAGCAGCTGTGGCTTGCTAATGAAAATCTGATTGTTCAGCTGCAAGCCCGAGCAAGGGGATTCTTAGTCAGAAAAAATTATCAGGAGAGAAAAGCATACCTTCAAAAGCAGGAACCATCTGCCATCAAAATACAGGTATTGTTCTAGAACAAGAAGGTAACATGGCTTAGGCAACTTTCTGCATGTGACAGGTGATGTGGCTGATTACTACCACTGATAAAATTCTCAAATAAGTCTGTCTTCCTGTTTTCATTAGCAGTAGTTCAAACTTGTACATCTGCAAATACGTTCTTGTCCTCATTGGAGTACTTGTGCTTTTAAATAGCAGATATCCAGTTTTAAAAGAATGGATCATATCCACCTGCAGTCTAAGTTACTTCAGCGAGAGAAGCTCAGAAGTACATAGCCCTGGTTTCATTCTGAGGTGCTCAGGTTTTGCATGGTACACCTAATCATGCACAGTACAAGATCAGAAGATATTTGTCGAGTATTGAAGCAAAAATTCCTTGGCAAAGCATGACTTAGGAAATACATTCCTTTCTAGACTATCTCCACTTGGAAGTGGTTTGCCTCGGCTCCATGAAGTCATAGCTGGGCAGGGAGTGGCAGCCGCTCTGGTGTTCTCGGGCTCTGGCAGTATTTCTTGGATGTCTTCTCTTTGCTGAACTCTGAAAGGAGTATGAAGGAAACTTTCTGCTGAGGGTGTGAACACTGACAAATGCATGCACAGGTTTTAAATGGTGAAATAGCCACCTCCTGTTACAAGCAATTTATTCCAGTCCTGAAAAACAACCAATCAACCCCCCCACAAAATTATAGAAAAATGTACAACTGATTTTGTTAATGTATAGTAACTTAATTTAACAATTCATGATGATAAATACCTTTACAACAAGCGGCTGTCATTGGGATTGGCTTTTTATTTTCTGGCATTGTGTCTGAGGCCAATAAAAGACTGTACTGCTCTTTGAGGAATTCAGGGTCTCTGAACAGGTTCAAAAATATGGAGAAATGTAGGTAAATAAAGTTGTTCTGATGGTTTTCTATGGGCATTAACACAGAAATGACTTGTGAAAAGACAACAAGTGGAGGACAAGGCTGGTGTCACTGGCTGGATAGGGATGAAAGGCAAAATATGGTAAAGGCAGTGAGAGTATCTGTGTTATCCCTGTCGTTGGGTTCCTTGCCAAGAGCTTGCTTCTGAGCTAGCAAAGGGAGAGCCAAGTCAGGGAACTGGGAGGTTGTTTTCTGTGGTACAAGATGATCCTGAGTGACTCTGGAAGAGAGACTTGGGAAGGAGGCCAGGCCAGAACAACAGGGGTCCAGCTAGGTAGGGGACAGCTTTTGGATATAATGGGCAAGAGCTGGCTGTCTTCCCTGCGTGGATGAAGCCAGTGACTGGGATGCCAAAGGATGTGGGTGTACTGGTGATAAGAGTAAGGATGGCTTCAGGGGAGGGAAGGAAATGACATTGGACTACAAAGTGTTTGTGCTGAGATTGGCCAAAATTAACATGAAATGTACCAGGGCACCTTAGAAATATACAGGCAAGCTTACTTACACCTTAGTTATCTTTTTACCACATGGCAGTTTTTCCTCTACAAGATAAACACTGTTAATGATTTTAGTGTATATATAGAGATTTTAATAAATATTGGTTTCTTATTAGTAATAATGGTCTCCTGTGTTTTATAAAATAGGCTTTCTGGAAAGGATTCAAACAAAGGAAAAGTTATGTTGACAGATTAAAGGTGCTTCAAGGCAATGTTGCTGCTATTGTTAAGGTAAGATCCCACTGTGTTTTGGGGCCTGAGTATGCTTTATCTCTTGGCTTGGTCCTCCACCACCTGGGAATCAGAGACTGGATACACAGGCTGGAGGGACTTGTGCTCCAGAAATTGACATGGTGTTGAAAGTTGTTTAATTGACAGCTTAAGTAAATTGCTTCTTGAAAACTCTGTGTTTGAGTTCTATCAGGCTTTGCTGAACTTCAGTGGCTCATAATAGAGATTTCCTTATGCTTCCCTTTCCATAATACTAAATTAGAAAATATTTGAGCTGGCAGTGTGTTATCATTTCATAAAAGCTGTCAAATCTATCTGTCTGAAAAGTGTTCACTTTTCTGAGATGCTAATGGGATACTATGTGATGAATAGATCATAGATCACAGATGGGATATTGATCTCCTGTCTCTGAAGGAGACTGGTTTACAACTGAGAGCTGAGACTTGAAGGTAGAAATTACTTCCAAAGATAATGCTACACATGGGTGGTAGAGCCTTGAACTCAACTTGCTATTCCAGTTGAAGCCCATTAACCTGGGTCACTGGACTGTAGGAGCCCAGTGGTACAGTCATCTATGGCCCTGAGCATGTGAGAACAGCATGCCTGCAGAAGAGGACTGTCAGAAGCGAATTTAAAACACACACACACAAAACAGTTTGTGCAGTGTCTGTTAAGTTTTTATTTAATTTTATTTAAATTTCAGATTCAGTCATGGGTCAAAATGTGGCTAGCAAAGACAGCTTACAGGAAACGGCTGCAATACTTCAAGGATCACGTAAGTCCCCTTTCTCCATTTTGAATATGAAGCATTAAAATAGGGTAATATGACTGCACGGGCAGTTTTGGGAATCTCAGGAAAGAGGGTGCACGTTCTGCAGTGTATTTCTGAGCAGAAATGTGTCATAACTAGATTCTTTGCCTAATCTTGGTCCCTTCCAGAATGACGAAATTGTGAAGATACAAGCATTTCTCAGAGCAAACAAAGCCAGGGAGGACTACAGAACACTAAGTAAGTGGTAACAGTTGAATGTTGTATGTTTTGGAAGAAGTACGTTACTGTGTTCTGTCTCTTTTTTTTCAATTTTCACCCAGGATTTCTCAGTCTCCTATTCCCATTCAAAAGCAGGTGCAAGTATTTGTAAACCAATTGTTTTACAGCTGAAACCATTTTGGATAGCTGTACTTGCACAGCATTACAAAAATATTGTTCTAACTGGCATAAACTTCTCTCTGCAGTTCCAAAATTTTCTGCACGGTGATCAGTTTCCTGAGGGTTTTAGGGATGTTCAGTATTATGTCAATTAACAAGCCTATTTACTTCAACTATAGTTGGTGCTGAAAATCCACCCTTGACTGTCCTGCGCAAATTTGCCTACCTCTTGGACCAAAGTGACTTAGACTTTCAAGAAGAACTAGAAGTAACAAGGTTAAGGGAAGAAGTGGTTACAAAAATTCGATCCAATCAACAGCTGGAGAAGGACTTGAACTTAATGGATATAAAGATTGGACTGCTGGTGAAAAACAGAATCACTCTTCAGGTCAGCAAGCTCTGTTCAGCGTCCCTTGGTAGCATCTACTGAGCACCTCCGTGTGTTGAAAGAGCTCAGGATTACACAATCATAGCACGATTGAGGCTGGAAGGGACCTCTGGAGATCATCTATCCCCAACCCCCCTGCTCAAGCAGGGCCACCCAGAGCAGGTTGCCCAGGACCATGTCTAGACAGCTTTTGAATATCTCCAAGGATGGAGACTCCACAACCTCTCTGGGCAACCTGTGCCAGTGCTCAGTCACCCTCAATTAGTTAAGATACTCCTGGTAAATTAAGTGCTTTCTTTGTGTGTCTTAAGTAATCTCGTCAAAATACCTTGTGGTAGAGGTTGTTCTGTTGTCCTGAGTGGTATGTCAATTTGCTAGTGCATGTCACTCTTTTGTTTTGCTACTTGTAGACAATAGCAATTGCTTGCCAAATTTTAAGAATCTTTTCTGTGGTAGAATGGAGTAGACTTCTGGTCATATTTGAGAGCTTGTTCATTGTTAACTAAACGATGAATGAGTCTGTACATGAGATCAGGTTTCCCAGACAACCATTGTTGGCAAGCCATACTAGTGACAAGATAAAGATGTTCAAAAGACTGGTTAGTGAATAGAGTAGCAAAATATACAAAGTTGCTAATAAAGGCCCTTGGAGGAATATCACATTTAACATGGTTGGGAAAATGTTAATTCTTCTAATTTGCCTTTTTTGTGAATGTATAATCTGGACTTTTGATCATCTGTCTGCAGGATGTGGTACTGCACAGTAAGAAACTTAACAAAAAGAGCAAAAGTCAGCTGGAAGAGATGGTTATGGTTGACAAACAGGGTATCAAAGGTTTGAGTAAAGAGAGAAGAAAAAAACTGGAGGCTTATCAACATTTATTCTACCTTTTACAGGTAAATCTTAATGTAAAAATTAACATGGCAGCATATTGCTAAAGAAAAATTAGAATATATTGCTTGCTTTGTTTAAGTGATTGTGGTAGAGATTATGAAAATATTTCCAAGGTAGTATGCAGACTGCAGCAAATACTATGATCAACTTCTAATATTTCCTGTAATTGAGAAAATCCTTGCTGTCTTTAAACTGCGCAAGAAATATAGCTGTTTTTTTCTTGAGAATAACTTCGGTCCATACTAAAGCCAAAGAGAAATGTTTTCCTCCATGTATCTTTTAGTCCATGTAAATTATTGTCACTATTACTGTGCATTATATCTGGTGGAAAGGAAGTTGTCTGCCATGCAGCTGACAGCATATAATGCGTCTGTTCTTGTGCTCTTTTTCTCATCTCACTGAAGCTTTTCTAGAAGAATTTTAGATCTTCCCAAGGCAGATGCCCTCTAATACTCAAGTGGACATGTAGTATGCAATGTCATCTTGATAGATAGCCATTGTCATTTGGTAAATTGTCATTGTCATCAGATACGTAGACCTGATGCACAGAAGTACTGTTAGGAGACTACAGATAACATCCTTACTGGTGCTACTCACAGATATCTAATTGTGCAGTATTCACTGTTTCTTATGTGTTAGGATTCAGAAAAAAGTAAAGCCAGTGTGGAAAAGTGACATACATGGGAATCAACATAAATACTTTTGGTATTAACGGAAATGTAGAGAGCGCTGCCCCCCAAGTGGGGGTAGTTTGTCCTGGACAGTAGTATTTAAGTAATTTGTTTGTTTTGTAGACTAATCCCACGTACCTGGCGAAGCTGATTTTCCAGATGCCACAAAACAAATCAACCAAGTTTATGGATACAGTCATCTTCACTCTATACAACTATGCCTCCAATCAACGAGAAGAATATCTGCTTCTCAAACTCTTCAAAACTGCTCTAGAAGAGGAGATAAAGTATGTGCACTCACAAGAAGACTTCAGTTAATTTGTGTTGCAGACAGTTCAATGAATACTTCATACCTAAAAGAATTTGATGGTTAATCTTTAAACTGTTGTAAAATTGTGTACCTATTTTTATTACTAGAGAAATTTGCTTTCAGAGTAACTTATTCATTAACTCAAGCTATTTCCAATTCAGAAAAAAATCTTTCTATTGTGGACAATATTTTTGTATGAAAAAAATAGACACTAGGTTTTCTTGCTTTTGTGCTTGAGTATTTAAGGGTGGAGAAAGTCTTTTCTTTCTCTATGTAAATGTATGTTCGGTAAGTGCAGAGTGGTGGCTTATCCTGAAAAAATAAAATCTTATTTTATACCCTTAACAGGTATTTGCTGAACAGGTATTTGGGCCTGAATCGGGTATATAATAGCTGCCACTAACTATGCTATGTTCCAGGGAAATTATTATAACACACATAGAATTCAGTACTAGTTTCTATAATCTTGTTTTATATGAAAGCCTAAGAAATAGACTGTATAAACACGTTTCAACATAGAAATAGGATAATTTTAAAAGAGTGGGTTTTGAAAACATGGATAACTGCATACGTAAGTCAGATCTGAGAACTCTTCCGTTCTTGATACAGCTCTAAGGTAGACCAGATACAGGATATTGTTACTGGAAACCCCACTGTCATTAAGATGGTCGTCAGCTTCAATCGAGGTGCTCGTGGACAGAACACTCTGCGCCAGCTCCTGGCACCGGTGGTGAAGGAGATCATGGAGGACAAGTCCCTCATAATCAACACTAGTCCTGTGGATGTGTACAAGTCATGGGTAAACCAGCTAGAAATGCAGACGGGTGAGGCCAGGTGAGTGAGGAAGCTGGACATGTTGTACCATTTAAACCCTTGAGGGATCCCTCAGTTCTGCTCTCACTTTCCTTCTCTGACAAATTGCACCTGTGCCCATGCATCCCTTCCCTACCTTCCTGCGGCACAATGAGAGTTTTTGGGGAGAGGTGCTAGAAAAACAGGTGCTTTAACCTGTTCTGAACAACAAAGGGATCGCTTTCATGGTCATGGACTTCCGAAGTCAATTACTTAATCTTTACAGGTGTAGTAGACTATGCCTGCCTTTTTCCCAGGTTTTATAACAGCATGTTAGTAGTGTCCCAGGCTTTTGAGGAGCTATGCTGGGACTGGGATGTGGACATGCATGCCTTTAATTCAAAAGGGGAATCCTAATTTAGGGAAGGTATATGGTGGTGTGTGCATCCCCACCTAAACAAACTGCCTGCCTCCAAAAAAAGGAAGCTAATGCATCTGAGACTTCCATTACTTAGCTGATACTTCAACTGTATTTGTCTAATGTTTTCTTCTGTTCACTGATGGCCCTTATGAAGCAAAAAAAAAAAAGAAAGAGTACTTTATTCTCAAATACATTTAGCCTGGTTTAATATCTGTTTGCTTTGCAGCAAGTTGCCATACGATGTAACCACAGAACAAGCATTAACACACACAGAAGTGGTCAATAAACTGGAATCATCGATTCAGAGTTTGCGAGCAGTAACTGACAAAGTTCTCACATCCATATTCTCTTCTCTCAATATGATGCCGTAAGTGCTGAGTTAGGACTCTCCAAGCTGCAGTTCATGTGCACAGTGAAGCTTCACTTGAAACTCAGCAATGGAGATCCTTTCAAATTACATGGCTTGTGATAAGTGCCTCTCAAATTACTTCCCCAGTAGAGGGAGTGGTTTCTCCACTTCTACTCTGTTTTAGCAGCCTCGTGAACGTCTCCCTGTACTTGAAACTTTTTCTATTTTCCATTATCATCTTGGTTTGTATTTTAAGTGGCTGGGGAGAAAGCCAATAACTTGGCTGACTAGAATGATGGTTTTGTGTTTCATCTAAGTCTTTCCAATATTTTTCCTTTTCATCTGTTCTACATGTAGTTATGGAATGAGATATATAGCCAAAGTTCTGAAGAGCTCGCTCCATGAGAAATTCCCAGATGCAACAGAAGATGAACTATTAAAGGTAGACTTCTGAGGGCAAACTGCCCACAGCTTGCTCTTCTAATGCCAAAGGGGATTTTTATTGCCACTAAGCATCCTAAGGAACTGAGAACACCAGCATTTACTGATGGAATTTGGCAATTCTTGGGTTGCAAAGGGGTGGTGGAAGGAGAGGAGAAGGGAAGTCTGTTGCCACAACCTAGCTATCTTAATCTGGGTGCTCAGCAATTCTTGTGGAAGACAGTTCAAGCTCAACTGTTTTGGAGAGTAACTGTTCTTAGAAGGCTGGAGTTTATCTGAATTATCTTGGGGTTTGGTTTTGTACTGTGGTCCTTACCACCAGCAATCCTTTCATGGAGAACACTCTGGTCTTCATTTTGGTTTTTTTCCCCTCACATGAAGTGGTTAACATATTAAAAAATAATGTATTAAAAAGATTGTATTAATATTGTAATTTAAATACAATGAGGGAGGGCTCTAAAAATTAATTGCAAGTAGATCATTACATTACACTTATTTAATATGCCTGTAAAAGTTGTAGGAATGACATTTGTACAGACTGAAAAGTAAAGTGTTAGTGATAAGCATGGTACCGGCACACTAAAAAAAAAAAAAAAAAAAACAGCCAAAAGAAAAAAAAAAAAAACACAAAACAAAAAACCAAACCAAAAAAAAAAAAAACAAAAAACAAACCAACATGTAGCTTTCACCCAGCTGAAAGCCTTTAAACGTGTAAGTTGGAAGTTCTGCAGGTGACTACACATAAGCTGAGGCAAACTGCAGAACGAAAAGTCCCGCCTGTTTCTGAGATCAGGAATGATTTGAAGCTGCCATCTGCACAATACAAGTTGCTGTAACATCATTATAGAAATTGCAGTTTGGAAAATCTGTTTTCTAGTCTTTTAGGGCTGCATGCAGTCCTCATGAGAAACAATGGGTCCCTTGTCAATGAATGCATTAAATGCTGGCAGATATCTGTAGCACTTCAGAGAATGAGTTTCTGGAGCTGAATCTTCCAAAATCTAGAATAAAGAAGAGTTGTATTTGTCTGCGTCCAATTCCATGCCTTGCATTAATCAACCTAAAGCCAGCACCAAATTGAAATGTGGTTGTAAAAGTCCATAACTGATGTTCACAGAGGTATTGTAAGAGGAACATCTTATAAAAGACCACAGACTCTTCCAGTTAGCCACATAAGTAACAAGTATGTCTTAGGGGTTCTTCTAGCACCGGTTCCTATGGTCTAATTCAAAAGTAAAAATGATTGATCATGTTTTGTAAAATGTAATTACTGTATGCAAAGGGAAGATCTCGTAATTTTTTTTCTTTTAGATTGTCGGCAACCTCCTGTACTATCGCTACATGAACCCTGCCATTGTTGCTCCTGATGGTTTTGATATAATTGATATGACAGCCGGCGGCCAGATACACCCTGACCAGAGGAGGAACCTAGGCTGTGTGGCAAAAGTCCTTCAGCATGCTGCTTCTAACAAACTCTTTGAAGGGGAGAGCGAACATCTATCATCTATGAACACTTACCTCTCACAGACATACCAGAAGTTCAGGTATGCAAAGCCCTCACAAATACCTACACACTAAGAGCTTTCCTCTAGCATGAGTAAGGCAGGTGGACTCCTCACTTATAGGAAGTCCCTGCTCAGAGTTAAAAATGTTGAGTGATCTGCCATAGAGAAATTCTCACTGCTGAGGAAGCTGAAGCAGGAGTAACAGGTTGTATTTCTGCCTGAGCATTACTTTGAGAACTGATCATCTCTGCTGGCTTAGTTGTAGTAAGGCTTCCTTACTGCAAACACAGATTGTGAGAGCAGTGTGAGGTGATTCATTATCTAGCAGAAATAATGTGTTCTTTGGGTCGGGAGGACAGCTGAATGTTTTATCTGAGGAAAAACTTACTGGTCAGGAAAAAATTCCGGCTTTTGCTTTTATTCTTTCATCTTTGCCGAGAGATTCCATGCAGATTTTATTCTTTCATCTTGCAGAGTCATAGGAAATTGCATGTTTTGCTACGCTCTGGGTCACAAGTTCTTTGGGATTATTGCCCATCTTTTTAGGTGATTGCTATTATTAGCCTGAAGTGTTGTTGAGTCTTGCAACAAACTCAGTTTCAGAACTTTTATCTTTATGAAAAAAAATGCACTGTTCATATAATGGGTTTCCTTGAGATATCAGTCATGAACACAAAGATACTTAAACTTAGTCATTCTGTTTATTGAAGTATTTAAGGGCATGACATAAACATGAAGACAAATAAATGCTAATGAAACAGAGAGTCTACTCTAGTCGGCCCTTTGATCACTACAAAAGGAAGACTCCCTCTCCTAATTAAGCTAACTTTATACAAAACTGAGTCTCTGGGTGACTGTGCTCTGTACCTTTAACTGAACACTCCTTAGACACCAATGGTGGCTGCTCTCAACTGCCACCACCTCCCTTGCACTCACCTAGCAACTGCAATTGCAATATTAGCTATGTTAAAAGCTACCAGCCCTGCCTAGATCTTTTACTGTGCATTTATGAACTTGTGCAGGAATTTGTCCAAACCCTTCTTAGACCTTTGAGATCACCTCCCTCCACATCCTCTTCCTGTAGCAATATTCAGAAGTTTGCTACCTGTCGTTTAAAACAGTGCTTCCTTTCATTTATTTGAAATTAATATTTTCCCACTAGTTTCACTGCAAACCCCCTTCTCCCATTATTGTGGGATTTGATGAATGAATTCTGCACCCATCTCATGCAACACCACCGTGATTTTGATCGTATCCCTCAGCTTTTCCTCTCCAAACTGAGGAATCCCAGCCCTTTTCTTCCCCTCCCCCCGCCCCCCAATACCATCTTTAAAGATCCTCTGAGCCTGAAATGTGCATCCTCCTCAACAGCACAGGGCTGGCACCGTGAAGGCAGGACAGCTCCTGCAGCATCCCTGTAGGCCTCATCCAAAACCCTGTTTCTCCCAGCTGCTCCAGTTCAGATCCTCTCACTTTGGAAAATAAAGTGGTCCTCTGACAGGAGGACCTTGGTGTTTCTTGGTTCTCTGTGCACATCCCTGAAGCTGTCAGTAGCTTGGAGAGACACCCGTTATTGTCTTGGGAAGCAGGTCTCAGCTCTCCATGTACATGCTAGTCAAGTCAAAGTAACACTTCAACCACACTTCACATTTTTTCCTCTCAAGATTCTTGCATTTATAAACAATACCACATTTTCCGTCATTTCGAGCAACTCAATTTCTGAGTAACAGCGATTTAAACATTTGTAGGCCAAGTGGTAATTTTGTGTAGCTATTTCAAATAATGTCTTCTCAGCACACTTAATACTTCATAAAATCAGAGGGTCTTTCTGTGGAAATGCTTTCCTGACTTCTAGAGCGTTAAATACAGACTTCTGTAAGTGTGTTTAAAATTTACCAGGTTATCACTCCTTGTTGAATAAGGAGAAAAAAATTTACCTTTAAAACAGTCTTCCACCAGCTGTCCAGGAAAGATGGAACACTGTCATTTGTATTGATGTGTAAATGCGTTGCCTCCAAAAGTTTCCTTCAAACACTAAGCGTAGATTGCAGATTGTAATTGAAATATAATGTATGTCAAAGACTTGAATGTGTGTTTTTTTTTTTATACAGGCTAACTAAAGTGAGTTTATAGGGGACAATTATTGAAGTCTTTCTCATTTTCTCTTAGGAATTTTTTTCAAGCAGCATGTGATGTTTCTGAACCAGAGGAGAAATTCAATATCGATGAATACTCTGACATGGTGACTCTTAGCAAACCTGTCATATATATCTCCATTGAAGAAATTATCAATACCCATTCAGTAAGTCAATGAAAATATATTAGTCAACAGACTAAAGTGTACAGGTTATGAAATACTTGCAACAAACAGTCTCTGGGGAAGGCTTAGTGTTCATTCTTCCTTTTGAAATTATTTCTTCAGTTCATCTTTAAAATGGTCTGGAATTGAGTATTAGACTGCATTTTTCCTAGAAGACTGCTTGCATGTAAAAGCATTATCTTGAATAACAATTCCCATTTTCTGATGGGAGGGAGGAACATTTTTTTTTTCTAATCTAGTGTGACATTTCTAACTTTTTACACTTACAAATACTTTCCTGTCTTGGCTAAGAAAGTGACACCAATTGGAATAAACTCCTTTGACTCTGGGAATAGAGGAAAATTCAGTGTATTTCGTGACTCTGGCATTCTGTCATATGTTTTGTTGGAAGCAGATGCAAATGTCTGATTTAGAAGGACTGAAGCTGTGGCATCCTGCCAGTTCTTTATTGTGGGTAAAGAACAGATTAACTGCAGTTTGTAGTATGACTCATAGGATGTAAGTTCAATGTCTAACACATGGTCCTCCTAAAGCTGGGATATTACTATCTGTTTCCTGGCTTGCAAACTGTTCCCTTCACCCCCTCCGCCCCTAAAAAAAAAGCCCCCCCAAAAACCAACAGCCCCCCAAAAAGCCCACAAACTCCATGAAGAACATCCCATAATTTTTGTCAGATACACTATGGAAAAGGTAGAATACCCAACTCCCAGTACACCACATTACAAGTTAGCTTTATTCAAGTGAAAACGAATAGCCTAATCTTCTAAAAACGTATTTGCTGGATTGTCTTTTCGCCTATTCTTTCTTTTAATCTTTTAAGGCATAGACCTATGCCTGCATGTTTATGATCAGTGGTTACATTTAAACACTAGTCTTGGTCAAATATTTCTTTTAGTGGATCTGTTGCATGTCTAATATGTTATGTGATCCTAAAGTGACAAAGTATTACTATGCAGTTTTATACTAGCTGATAAAATACTCTACAAAATATGAAGCAATTTAATGAACGTAAATTGCCAAAGGAGGTCAAGGAGATGGTCTTTTTTGACAACTTCCTGCCTAGAGGAAGCAAGCAATTACGTCTGAAGACCATACATTGTCTGCGTGCAGTATATTTACCAGGTGATCCTCCTTGTCCCATGCCACCTCTCCTGCCAAACCTCCTCGGAGAGCCTGAGTCTTCATCTGAGTTGTCTTCTCCCACTGCATCTTCCCTGCAAGTGTAAACTAAATTTTCCATTCTGGTCATACAGCTCCAAAAAAAATTAGTTTAAATAACAGGAGATGCATAAACATTTTGTCTGTTGTCATGTGTAGCTCGGCTTCAGAAAAAGTTCTCAAATCTGCCCTCTGTCATCATCTCTCATGGCACTTGCCTAAGCTTAATTTTCATTGCTCTGTAGGATGTAGCTGGAATGAGGGATCTGTTGCATTCATCAGCTTTGTTTTTTGGTGCTTCCCCGTGTATCGCTTGCCCAAAGAATTTGTCCTGTTAATGTCTTTTTCATTCTGTGCTTGTATACCATCAAGCATTGTGCAGTTTTAATCAGTGCATATAGTGTTTCTCAGCAGTTCTCATGGTATCATAGTCAACATTATGTACAATGTGGGGTAGCTGCTGCATTTAAGAGAGAAACTTGTTTTAAACAATGGTTATGGGCTTATAATGCTCACTTCTGTCTTGTGAGTATGTCTGAAATGCCTTTCTTTTCTGGACATAGGCTTTTTAGTTGTCAGTAAGTTTCTAGTAACCAGTAACTTTTGACTCACTGTAACTTGCAGTGTTTAAAATACTTAGAATCCTGGAATTTTTGCCTACTGTGCATGCTTTGCTGTGGCTAAATTTCAGTGAAGCTTGGTAACACTGTCTTTCCATCAGTCCTCCAGATAAGGAATATTGCTTCTATGGAGAATGGACTGTTGAATCTAGCAGTCACTAATGCTGCTGGCTTTATCTAACTCAGCATGAGGTTACTTTTCTCAAGGACAGCGAGAGCCTGTTTTCAAGAAAATGTTACTGCCCTGTTCATGTGCTTTATTAACTTGGCTTACCAGTATTTTTGTGGCTTAAAGTTTTGAGAATGTGCCCACATGCAATGGAAGTTATTGCGAATATGTTCACAAATCTCCTGCAACTTCCAAATCTATTAGAAATTATGCAGCAGGTGCTGCATAGCTGGTTTCTGACTTACCTTTCAGAAATGACTATATTTTGTATCATTGACACTATTGTAAGCTACTGGAATGGATATACAGAAAATAGGTATCTTTCTGTGGACCACCAACCCTGTCTTCATTCCTTTGTGTGCTTAGTTCAGGATGCAGCACTGAAATGCTCTGCTTGGGATTATCGCCCTTTACTCTGTGATACTTTGTTAGTTCTAAAGGCAAATCTTAAACTTCTGCTTAGCTGAGATGTTCAGCACTCCGGAGACGACTGCCGGAGGAGCACGGCAAGCTGTCTTACAGCAAGAGCAGTTCTAAACTCATAGTCCAGAACTGAGCATACTTCCCCACCTTGGGTCCTCCATAATCCTGATCACACTAGGTCTCTGTTTTCCAGCATGTAGTGTCCCGATTTATTTACAAGTATAAAGAATTGGATGGTGACTTCATTTATGTTTGTTTATAGCTACTGTTAGAACACCAGGATGCTATTGTCACTGAGCCAAATGACCTGCTGAACGAATTGCTGGAAGGGCTGGGACCTGTTCCTGATGTAGAGTCTTTCCTTGGTACGCTGTTCTTCATCTTTATGGTTAACTTCACTCGAGCGGCAGAATTAAATGGGGGCTTGATTTAAATACTCTTGTGTCTTTCATAGTGACGGCTTCTTCATTTACTACAGAATTCTTTTCTGAACACTTTTTGTAATATCACTCCTTATAGTTGAACCTCCTTCTAACTGCAATATTCATGTTAAAGATTAATGATGTGATTCAAAATCCAAACATAACTAATGTTTCCAGCAGAATGATCCAGTTGTGCTCAAATTGCAGATAGAAAACAAGTGATTTTTAATAACCTGATCTTAAGATTTGCTAGTGTTGGCTAGAAACTTACAAAAAGTGCACGGAGAATTCTTAAAATAGCCATCTGTTATTTTGACAATTAGCCAAATAAAAATGTTGCTTTTAAAATTATGCAAATTTATTAGACAGTTATAAGGAATAAATGTGACTGATATCTAACTTGCCATAATTGTAGTAAGATGTGAACTGTTTAGCAAGAAGCTAGGATGTCATGGATAATACCAGCTTTCAAGTGAATAGCCTGTTAACATAGCTGTGACTCTCTCATTTTTCACTATCACTGCATGTTAGGACAAAGGATGTTAAATTGTTTGTATTCTTCTTTGGGGAGAAGACATGTGAGTCTCTTGCACACCAGTAGCTTGAAAAGCAAGAAATGATGGCATTTCCAAAATATTCTAACTGGGTTTATAAGTAGCTGGCTTATGGTTTTGATTGTTCAATGTCCAAAAAAAGATTGTTTCTAAATGGTAGGAATAGGTGTGCTATTTAATAAACGTAATATTTCTGATGATTTACAGTGATTTATTTAGCTTCTTGTTCATTTCATGCATTGAACCATGGGAAAGTTGGCAAACTTGAAGTAAAAGATGTGTCCTTACAGGGGAAGGAGCTGTTGATCCTAATGACACCAATAGGGAAAGCACGCTGAATCAACTTGCAAAAACAGAGATTTCACTGTCTCTAACAAGCAAATATGAGTTACGAGAAGGTGAAGATCAGGATCTCAAAAGCCTGATGATAAAGTAAGTTTTGTTCAAAACCCTATATTCTGGAGATGCTTTTTTTTAAAAAAAAAACAAAGTTGCTTTCACCCTGCTGCCATGCCTGAGTGCATTTTTGAGGTGCTGAGTCCACTCAGTTTGCAAAAGCCAGTTTGTGTTCAGTTCTACTCAAACTTTTGCAAAAGTCACAGAAACTGTCAATTCTTCCAGAAAGCTTACAGAAAGATAAACATACTACCACTTGTCTTTTGGACCATTATCTAACCCAGCAAGTGCTTTTCCATGAAGTTGTAAAAGCACTCTGCTTTAAAACACCACAGCCTTGGGACAGCAGAGATGAAAAGCTGTCTAGCCTTGTAAGGGACAGACAGTATCACACGGTCCTCTCCTCCCCCTCAAAGAAAAACCCTTCCCTGACGTACTGCCATCAGGCGTTTGAACAGGATGCGACTGTCACTTCAG
Source organism: Calonectris borealis (assembly GCF_964195595.1). NCBI lineage: Eukaryota > Metazoa > Chordata > Aves > Procellariiformes > Procellariidae > Calonectris > Calonectris borealis. Next base: position 60,434,489 of record NC_134352.1, read on the forward strand.
CAGGAATACTGCAAGCTTTTATCCGGGGAAAGAAAATTATGTTTATTCTACTTGGTGAGCAAATTAAGAAATGGCTACTGGGATACCCTGGGATATAGACTACTTTACAGTCGAAAATATTTTTATGAAAGCACCTCTCTTTTGAAGTTATTTCCAGCTGTCCAGAATAAGGATTGGCTTATATAAGATCCTGGTGCTTCCTGAACACGGGGGAGAACGGGATGCTGCTCTCCTCTATTACTATGCTTATTCTTACCCCACAAGTGTGAAGGTTAGAAGTTCAGTTTAAAGGGAAATACAGCATAAGGATTTTACACCTTTGCAAACACTAGCAGTGTAGATACAGGCTGTAATTCAACTCTAATCTGTTAGTATTTTTTTTCCAAATCAAAAATCAGTAAACTGAATTTATTAGGTAATATGTGAAGTTTTACGTCTGAAGAAAGTTCTTAGCTATAATGTCTGTAGTAAGTAGTGCAATTTCTATAAAAGCCATAAATGCCTGTTTAAAGTCTGGGAAAAAATCTAATTTTAAGTGCAAGAAAACTCTTACTATTTATCCTAAAAGGAAGGGGATTTTTCCACTGAAATTGTGCATATTTGATCTGAATCTTAAACAAGAAAACACTGAGGTTTTCCTGTAACTTGTTATCGAATATAATTCGTGATCTAAAGTAAAGGGACTGCAATAACAATGTCAAATCAAAACTGTGTTAGTCACTTGGTATTCCAGAGATCAAGACTCTAGAGCTGTTCCCAGGCCAGTTTTGTAATACGGATATGCCTGCCCCTGTCCCTTAAAAAAAAAAAGTGCTTCCTGTCCTTTTTTCCTCTGTGTAGGAGTAAAATGCTACCCCTTAATGGAATTCCTAAAAATATGCAAAATCAAGGCCAAAAGAAATGTCTTTAATCCTCTACAGTGTGTGGAAATATGTTGAAACAATAGCATGAGAATTGACGAAAGAATTTAACTTCTCTATTGCATAAGTGCTTTCAAGTAATATTTCTCATATTTTGAGGAAAATTAGTAAATAATCTGACAGAATAATTCGCAACCTGTGTTAAATTGCAGCCATATAGAAAGTTAAAATACTTAACGCTACCTTTTACACAAGAGATGTGCAAATACAGATGCTTAGCTTTTCTACCTTAGCTGTAGAGAAGTCTTTTACTGCAACTGTGAAATGTTAGCACCTGGCTGAAGTTCAAGTCACAGCTGATTCGCTGAATGTTTCTTGTTTCTCTGCAAGTGACACCCCTCTTCTATAGAAATATCATATATTTGCTTTTTAAATGGTTTTGTTAAGGCTTCTGTGAAGAACCCTGCGATTTGCTGGTAGCTGTGTCTAGAGGACTCTGTCAGGTGCCCGGTCTGCGTGGTTTGAGTGCGCGGGTGCCGTGTGCCATGCGGCAGGTGAAGGGGGATGCGTCCGGCCCCAGGTGGGGCGTTTCTGGAAAACAACAGAGCTGCGCAGGCTTGGTACGTGGGAAGAGGAAGCTGACGGCAGAGGAAGTGGCAATAAGCATTGTGTCTTATCGGCCACCGCAGCACCTGTTTCTAAGGCAGTGCATAAAACCACAACACTGTCCCATGTACGTTAACGTAGACCGTGGTGGTGGTGACCACCAAAGACTGACAAAGGTTGTGTCGGGCACAGAAAGCCAGCAATATGTTGATGTAGCCCAAATGAACCAACTTTAGCAAACCTTTCTGATTCTGTTTTGGGGTTTTTTTCCTGGCAAACTAGAGGGGATTCCAAGACAGTTTGTGAAGGAAAAATACATTTAACAGCAGTCCTTCAGAAGCTGTTGAATGTGCTAGAACCACTCAGTGCAGTTAACAGCAGCTCTGGATAAGCAAACTAGTTTCCAGGAGGTTTAGCACGTTGCCTTCTAACATGGAAGGAGCAGTGCTTCAGGTCTGCCTGCGCTGTCAGTCATGCCTACCCTGCTGCCCTTTCCATGGAAGCTTGGATCATACCCAAATACTCAGTGGTTTTGGATAATGTTGCCTGTATATGAGTAAATCTTTTGTCCCATTTCATTGCATTTTTATGAGAACTTCTAGTCTTGAAAACACCAACAAAAACCCCAACTTTACATAGGTAAACTATCATTTTAAACCAAGTCATGAGGTTTTATCACAGAAGCCTTGATCATATTTAGACATTTTCCTGGGAAACTTAAGCTGCATCTTCAAGTTTCTTCAATTTTTAAGAATAATGAGCTATATCTCATTTGTAACCGCGCCCTCTAAATTAAAAGAATTCTGTAGCAGGATGTTCTTGGAAGTATTATGGATGAAGAGGCAGCAGGAATGAGATAAATTCTTACCAAAAAAAGAACTGGTTTACATATCGGGGTGTACCAGCTTCCCTTTTTAGCAAGGAAATGCTTGCTGTCTGTTGCCGCTAGAGAAATATTTGCCCTTAAGTGGTGTGCATAAATGCACCGCGTCAGATGTAAAATTCCTTCAGAAGTTCAGCAGTTTTGAGTGCATTTCCACTTTATTCAGTAAATATGACCTTTAATGGAAGCGTGCATAGCTCAGGCTTTGCAAAGATTACATTCCTATCTGCCATTTTGTCATTATCATAATTAAAATCCACATGTGAGTTGTTGCTTGGATTTTTATTATGCTAACAATAACTGTTTTATTGTGCTAGTTGGTTAACTGTTTTCTAAAATAAAAGGGGGAAAAGTATGCATGTATTTCTCTATTCAGACCTGTGTAGAAACCAGATGTTCAACATTATTAATGGAAGCTCTGAAACATAAAAAGCTAGGAAACATAAACATTACCAAGTATCCATAATAAAGGGGGAGCTTGCTAGTTTTACCGTTTAAGAAATGAAATGCACAAGTGATCCAGTGACAACGGTTTTGTAATATCCATATATCCTTTTTAAAAGGACCAAAAGACTTATCGTGGATGTGATACGAACACAGCCAGGGGATACACTCTTAGAAATATTAGAAACACCAGCCACTGCACAACAGGTAAGTGCTATACTGTGCCTGAAAAGGGAAGAAAGTACATATTTTATTGCAGCTATTTGAAAGCCTTAATAGATCTCTGGCAGCTTTCTCCACCACAATGAAAACATTGTTGCTGGTTTTAGACTCTTCAGATCTAGAGTCTTCAAAATGTGAGACCTGCACATTTTCTTTTACTGTAAAATTGGTAACAGCTTCAGAGGAAAAGAAAAATTAAGTCTTGCTGTCAACTAGCACAACTGGAACAATTTTTTTTTGCTTACATTTTTTGTGTAAACAGGGTCTTTCCTTATGTTATAATACAATCAAATAGCCTGAGGTGAATCCTGCTAGATTTTTTTTTTTTTCTCATGAACTTCAGTATCTTAACTCAAGTTCCCTGATACCTAGTTTATTTGCTTAAGCAATACAAGCAAACATCTGCCTGGGGAACTACTGCTATCCTTGGTATGGGAATTGAGTGGGAAGAGCTTCCAGTTGAAGACTTCCCTGTAGATACTGACACACACAAAGCTACATTTCAATAATGTCCACATTTTAGCTTACCTCATTATGTGCGTATGCAAGCGACATCTGTGAGGTCTGGACAGTCCTTCCACAACTAAGTGAAGTCATTGAGTCGTCTGCTGATTTTAGACATGTTTTTATTAACTGAAATACATATCTGGGTGTTGTGATTATTACTTAGAGCATGTCAAAAGGCATGGTAAATGGAGCACTTTCAGACCATGTGGTAAGAGGATATAAATAAAGCCTGCACCTTGATTCTTGATACTCTCCTTTGAGAATTCAATGTACTTGAACACTTACCTATTATCGTGAGCTGGAAAATAATTGTTCTGAATTTTTTTTTTACCCAGGAATCTGAGCACTTGAAACTTGTAGAAAAACGTGCCATCTTAGATTCCAAAACTCCAGAGAAAATGAAGCACAGTCAGTCTATTTTTGAAGATGGGCAGCTACCAATAGAACAAAAGAAAAGGAAAATTCAGAGAAATCTCCGGATGCTGGAACAAGCAGGACGAGTCTCTTCAGCAACTAAGTACCAAGAAATTATAAATGAGATCGCTAAGGTAAACGGAACACGCGTCCCTGTATATTGATGGTTTTTAGGCATCTAGCCTAAATCCATTTCAGCTAGAGATGTACATTTTCCAGAGAATGCTAATTAAATCACTGAAGTATCCACATAAGAAACAAATCTTTGTTTTGCTGACAAAATAAGTGAGGGACAGTACTCTCATGCTAACTACCTGAACTGAATAACACAGAATTGTAGACTTTGTTATCCAGATCTGATATTGATGCTGTTTTAACTTCTCCAGTACAATGTGTTTCAATATAGCTTTTTATATTTTAAAAGGAATCAGAATTACCCATTAGAGTTTCCATTAATAATTAATGTAGTCTTGGTAAGGTTTAAAAAGACTTAACCCCAAAATTGATTGGTATTACACTGATTTGCAGTGGTTAGGCAGGACACAAGGAGAATAGTGGGCCAATGTGGTGCCCATCCTGGGGTTGAGAAAGCACCGGGCCTATTGCGTACAAATCGGCAAATCCTGTTCCAAATCCACACCCAATACTGGCTGTAAGAATCTTAGTGTATTGGATTGTCTTTAATTACTCATGAGTAATATTGGATTATCTTTCATTACTCATGAGTAAATTACTCATAGCTCACATGAGTGATTTACATATTATAAATATGTATTTTTTAAAGTTGCAAATATATTTCAATATATAAATGAGTAAATTACTCACGTGAGCTAAGTCTGTAATATAATTAAGTATGTCATGTTGCATCTAATCTGAAGTGCCATTTTAAAGCCCTGCTCGGTTCAGTTGTCTGCATCTGCTTCTACTTGAGACAAAACCATTCTACATATGTATCCAGTGCCCCATTCTTCTTTATTTCTTATCTATAAGCCCAATGCTTTGTTTTGACCCATTAAGGCAAACTGAAGATCGAGATGAGCCTTAGGACTGGAAGTTGCTTTTATTTCACTTTCTACTACCTCAACTCAACCATTACCTTCAACCCAAGCTTTAGTTTAGCAGTAGCTAGTTCTTACCTAGTAGAAGCCCAGGCTTTCATTTCGTAGGCATCTCACCAGAAACTAGCTGTGAGAAAGCTTCCATTTATAGCATGAAGACAACATCTTCCTAATGACTTCTGTGTCTGTCATGCCCTGGAGACCATAGCAGAGTTCAAGATACCACCACTTGCATACATGAGTAGCAATGTGATGTCTTCTGTACAGTCTCGAAAACTGTAGTACTCACTACTGCTATGGTGTTTGTGAGAACTAACATGGCAGTTCATGCTTTCTCTCAGTCATTAAGTCAGGTTGTATAATTACAGATTTGAATGGTAATAAGCTGAGACTTTTTCAAATATCAAATTAATAAAGCAATTACATTAATAAATTTATTTAGGATATCCGGAATCAAAGAAGATACAGACATCATCGAAAAGCTGAATTGGTGAAACTCCAGCAGACTTTGAATGCACTTAACTCCAAGACAGCATTTTATGAAGAACAAATTAATTATTACAACACCTATATAAAAACTTGTTTAGACAACTTAACAAGAAAGTGAGTTGAGTCTTCTTGTTTTTTAGTATTTCAATGTGTTTTATCAGGAGGGGAGAGCAGGTGTTAATCTGTAGTTGAAAGTTTTGATTCCAACAGATTTGACAATCCACGGATTTAAAAAGTCCTTGGGAGTTGTCACTGTGACCTGAGTCAAAACCTGGAAAGTAAAGTCTTGCATTTATTTAAAGCTGCCTTACAGAAAAAGGCCTGAGATGTATATGTGTTTTCAATATATTTAACTGGTGCTACTTTGCAGATCCATTAGCATGCTTTGAAGTCATGCAGTTTTGGGAAGTAATTATTGATTTTCTTCCTTCATTAAAAGGATTGGGTTTTCTCTTCAGTATGGAAAAGGGGAAATAAATGCCTAAAGAATTTTACTTTTCAGGTATGATGCAGTTACTCGAGAGCAAGCCAATGCCACTGAAGTGTCAAAGTGAAAACATTTTACTGACATAAACAGGAGTTTTCCCAGTGCATACCTCATTGATCCAAAAATGAACTCTAATGGCCAATCTCACTTAACACTATGTCACTGTATGCTTACAAATTGCTATTTTAAAGTGATGATTGTGGACTCCTTTGGATCAGTGTTGCATTTCACAATAGAGTTTAAACAAGTGCTAAAAAAGTTGATTCAAAATCATTGCCAAAATGTTTAGACTATTCACTGTGTGCTAAAGATCCCTCTAATTCTTAGATTTGTTTTGAATGTTAATTCTTTTCATTAATAGGAGTTCAAGAAGGCAAAGAGTGAGGGAAAGCTAAATATGGCTAGAAAAGTAGTTGCAGTATAAAAGACTTCATAGATAAATCAAAAGCCATTTTTCTTGTTCTCTTCCCAGAAATTCACGGAGGTCAATTAAACTAGATGGAAAAGAGGAGGTGAAGGGAAGCAGAAAGCTGAAGCAGGCCTCATTAAAATACACAGCTGCAAGACTGCATGAAAAAGGTGTCATCCTGGAAATTGAAGATCTTCAAACCAACCAGTAAGTGTGGTATAAAACAATTAAGAAGCTGTTGATTAGAAAATGCTCTGAAGGGGCCTGGCTTTTGTTAAAAGAAATCTTCGCAATTTCCTGTGCCACACCTAAAATTACCTCAGACTTTTAGATTCAGAAGAATCATAAAACCTAGTTGTCATAATTCATTTTTTCCCTTGGACCTCGCTATATGATTACCTTGGGAAAACATCTGAATAACCCTATTTTGGCATTAGCTTAGATGGAACCAGTACAAGTCTGGCAGCGCACTCACTGCTAATGACTGACTTGTTAAGCAGTTGTAGCAGTTATTTTTTTCATTTACTGACCAATTACTTTCATATAACTGAGTAAACATCTGGTTTTCTGCACTTCCTCACTATGGCAAGGTGAATGGATGTGGTGGTTTAACATCCCTATTGTATCTATCCATTTTGAGGCCGCGGTAGTAAAAACCTTCCATGCTCTGCACCCTTCCATCATCTTCTGCATGGAAAAAAGTTTTCCAGGTTGCAGTTTTTTTCCAAGTGGGTTCATCAGGCAGAGGAAGCCACATGAGGCGAACTGAAACCAGAGAAGAGTGTGTATGCACCTGCAAGGAGACACTAAGGCACAGCAGAACAAAAATCTGGCTGCCCTGTTCCTATGCTGTGGACACGTGGTCATTCTTGTTCCCCGAATTTCCCACAGCCCTTTTTTTTTTCCAATGTAAAAGACTTGAGAGCGCTGTATTCCATACTATATGTACACCAGAAAGTCTCCAAGAAGACACTGCAATAAGGATGGAGTTGTTCATTTGACACCATTTGCACTGCTTATGGTCAAAGTTCTTTTGTGTTCTGCATGCTTTTCCCCCAAACTGTCTCTGGACTATATAAATGGATACATAATCAATTACCCTTCTTTTTGTTTCGAGGTTTAAGAATGTGATGTTTGATATCACACCTGGAGAAGAAGTGGGTGACTTTGAAATCAAAGCAAAATTTCTGGGAGTTGAGATGGAAAAAGTGCAGCTCCATTTTCAGGTAGAGTTTGAATTTTTTTACTTTGCTATATAGTCACAGTGGCATTTTCTCTAAATATAAATTATTTCAGATCTTTTTATATGTATTCATGAACTATTCAATCAGCACAGAGCAGCAGATCATGTGGGGAATAACTATATAACCTCCATAGGATGCTGAGCACAGAGCTGGGTTCATGTATATATTAGGGCAACTGCATAAAACTAAATGCCACATTAGTTCAATGGCAAGCAGCAAATACCAACAGAAAATAAAAATACACAGGAAACAGCATTTCTTCTGGCTTGCTGTTACTGACAGTCTACAATTTCGGATCTAGAGGACATGCAATGTTTTCTACACCTATCCAACAGTTGCTTGTAATTGTTTAAGTTGTGAAAGACCTGGAGTTTGAGATGGTTATCACATGATGAAAATGACCCCATCTTGTTGCTGTACAGTACAGATTCAGAGACTAATGATTTTATTTCTGCTTACAGGACTTGCTTCAAATGCAGTATGAAGGTGTGGCTGTAATGAAAATGTTCGATAAAGCTAAAGTGAATGTGAATTTGCTTATATTCCTGTTGAATAAGAAGTTCTATGGAAAATGAGTGTCTTCAGATATCCTGAACTGCACCCATCAGTGGGAAGTCTATTCAGTATTTTTTTGCTTTTAAACATTTGTTTGAAGTTGTCGTTGGATGCTTTTTAACTTTAAAAAAACCCTAAAACACCAAATGTTCAGAGGAATGTACACAGTGCCTTTTCAGCATTGATAATGAAGCAGAAAAATAGGAAATAGATTAATTTAAACAGTTCCAGATTTCAATGGTGTTGGTACTTTCAAATCAAAATATTGTTTAGGACACTCAGCTATTGTGGTTGTATGGATTTTAAGGTAGGCAGAAATTGAATTTAGTTGAATATATAAACCTCCTCCTATTAAAACATTTTAAAATTACCTCAGATATATAATATAGTTCTTATTAGACTTTAAGTATTTACCAAAACAAATCCTAATTTGTTTCTAGGGGATAGTTGGCGCAAATATTTAGTTACATACTAAGCCTATTTTCTGGCAGTTGTCAGTTGTAAAGCAAACTTATTGTGCAATTCAAGAATTTTTATAGGTAATTATAAAGTGACAATAACGTCTTACTGTACAAAAATATATTTTGTGATTCATTCCTACTAAATGCACTACTGCCTCATGTAAAATGACATTTTCTACTTTCACAACCTTTGGAGTGGCATTGGGGAAATCTGAATAGTGAACAGTTGTTGTTCATTTTGAAGTATTTGAATACGTAAATTGTGCCTGTCTGTCTTTTTTGTAAGAAAATAAATGCAATAAAATCAGTATTTAGATTTTTTTTTTTTAATATTCTTTGGATATTCTTTGGAGATTGTTCTATGTAAAATAAACATTACCTAATTAAACTGGCTTGGTTCCTAAACTTCATTTAAAGGAGTTATTAAAGCAGCAATCCAGATGGCAGTGAAAGAGCCTTCTTTCAGTGGTTTTATAAAATTGAATCTAATTAAGGTTGATTGTCCTCGCAGTACACTTTGGGAAGGTTGCTCAGCAGTGAAGACTTCATGCCTTTATGCCATTGAACGTGATGATGATTTTGCTGATGAACTACCAATTATATCTACAGAGCAAAAGCGTGTACAGTAGGTAATGTGATAAATACATAAACCAAGAGAAAGTATTTCCTACTCTCACTTTCCTCGTGACAAACAAGGCATTCTGCAATGCATTGTAAAAGCAAATATTAAACAAATATTAATTCTGAAGGGGGAATAAAACACGATAAAGCCAGTGGCAGATACATAGACCACGAGTTTAGTTGGTATACTGACCTGTGGTATTATACAAGCTGAAAAAATGATTACACTTACTAGAGATATTCATTAATGCATGGCATTAAATTTGAACACTTGACGACCATAAAACAGCTAATATCCCAAATTAAAAGAGAAACAGCTCCTACGTGCTTCCATTTTTATTCTAGCTAGTTATGTATAAGCCATTTTAACATGACATAAATGCTGCAGTATTAATACCCTGGTTCACTTAAAATAGCTGGAAGGTGAAAGCAGCACTTTACTTTTACTTCCAAAGGAGAGAAGTGAATTGTACTTGAATATGAATTAAACTCACAATCGTTTGTTTCCCTTTTTATTTGTAACAGACTTGACTAAGCCCTACGTATTTTTGACAAATTCTAGCTGAGCCGGTAAGTCCGCACAGGTGAGATGTTGATCCTAAGACCAGACCTTTGAGGTAATGTGTCAAAAGCCTGGAGTTCTGCTGGTGAGACACACTAGAGCCCCACAGCCTTTGCTGGGAGTAAGTCACCCCTAGGTACGCTGTTTTGTGTAACACACTCGACACGTCTAGTGACTGCTTAGTTCTAACGTGAACAGCATGTCCCTCAGTTATTTCCTGATGTACGCAAGCTGAGGAAAGCTTATTTGGTGCCCAAGTAATGACACATGAAAGGTACAGTCTGTGTGCTAGCACTCACCTTTTCCAACCATTTCTTGGGCTTCCTGCTCTTCTAGTGCACATCAAAGAGTAATTTCCATTTAATGCCTCTAAACTCCTTTAGAAGCTTTTCTCTTAATTAACTAGTTCAGTTCAGGGCCTGAACCCAGCTAAACAGGACTGACCACAATGATTCCTACCTAAATATAAGATTGACAGTAGTACCAAGTACCACGCAAAGGAGCAAAGTAATTTTGTGCCCACCCACTGCTGTCCTATGCTGCTGACAGCTACTAAATACAAAAAAGAAGAAGGGCTTTTTGGAGGCTGCTCTAAGGTGCAATTTAGAATCTTCAAAGTTAGATAGGACTTGATGAAACCAGTTTCATTCATGAAATGGTCTTGTGGAAAGACTTGCATTGCTGGTGCAAAACCTGAGGAAAAAGCCAGTACAGCTGAATAGAGCCTAGGCATCAGTTGTCACCATAGGAGAAAATGCATTTTTCCTTGAAAGACTTGCCTATCTCTCAACTTTGTCTTCCTTAATCCGTGCTAGTGAAAAGAAATTATAATAGCCAATAGTCCTAGTCTGTTAGCCCCGCCATTTGCATTTTTCTACCGCACGTCTTTAGAGCTGACTGAGTGCTTGGCAGCTAACTTAGCTTATTTTGGAACTTACCCGTTCTGGTGGGGTTCTGAAGCTCCAAAACTACCTACAAAATTGCAGAACAACATCCTTCTTCTTTGGCCAAGCAGGCAGAAACACCATCACAAGCAACAGCTTTGTTCTGTTTCACTTTGCGTTTACCTGCAAACCTTCTTCTTTAGCTGACTTTTTTAAAAAGATTTCAGGGACAACACAACAAACTTCCCTCTAACAGCAAATCTAAAGAGTGACAGTCACATCTGATTTCAAAAAGTTTATAACTAGATAGACAACCCTCTTCCTGGAGGTCTGATTTTGCCTCTGAGATATGCTTCTAACCTCATCCTCTTCGAGCAGTAACTACCCACGCCAGGCATGTACCAGGCTAATCTGTATATTAAATAGCAGAAAGATGTCTCCTTCCCCAAACAGTAATGATGAAGCAATCTTACTAGATAGTTGTAGGCTTTTTTGGTAGACCTAATGTATTTAACATGAAGGAAGTTTTGTCCTGTAACTTGCTTCTGCCAAAAAACAAAGCTCTGAAAAAGGTGCAAGAAGTAGGATTAAAAAGTGGTAACTGGTAAAGTTCATGACTTTAAAAGTCATGACTCTTCACCTCCGTTACAATCAGTTTATCTAGAGAGAAAGCGGCAAGCAGCAAGCTGACTTGCGTAACTACAGGATACAAAAATTAACTTCAATTCGGTTCCCATATGCAGGCAGAAAATTTAACAAACAAACACAGGGGTTTTTTCATTCACTCGCGTATGTTTACAGTAATCTAACTTACAAAGAAGAAAGGACATGGCCCTATGACTGTTCCTTACATCTGCAACTAACTCCCTGCAGATACAATCCGAGTTTCCTTTCATATCTTTCACAAAATCAGTAGACTCGTTTATCCCTCAAGCACTGGCCCACTGGTTAAGGCTTCTTGAAACTTAAATAAAAATACTGGAAATGTATGCTTTTCTGATGTCTGGTATAACATTTGCAAATACACATTTATTTTAAGAAAGACTGATATTTTGGGTTTAGAAATTTTGAAGTGTTACCTTCGGGTACGTTTATAGAGCTGTGAGACCACAGGAATGCCCAGGAAGAGCTTCACTGCCTTCTCCCAAATAGATGAAATTATCTCTGATTAAGGTATTTTCTCAATAGATGAAGAACAACAGTTCATGATTAAATATAAGGTGTTTTGTGTGCATTCCCTAGTGTTTTTGGGATGACAGAGCTGTAGAAAGGCTGGCCAGCTGTAAAACTTGTATTTATAACTTGCCCTACACAAATCGATGTCAGCCTTGCCAGTGCTGTAACGTAGCAAGTGGTAGAATTGTGGGAACAACATCACAGACGCAGAACTTACTGGGAACCAGTACTTGCGATCAGGAGTATTTATTTTCCATGGTTTTTACTCTCAGTTAAGAGCAAAGGTCAGTGCTTCTGCAGTAGTAAAGGCACTTCATACGTATGAACAAGTTCTAAATGAAGCTCCCCCCCTGGCCTTTTTTTGTCTGTATTGCTGTAAACAGAAGGATATACCACTGAGGACAGGACAGCATACCCTAGCAAACGAAAGAGTGTAAAGCTTTTGTCTGTGTTATAGGCCTAAGAAATACAAAGCACTCAAACCACCAGTGGAATAAGTATTTTCAAAGAAAAGAGCCTAAATAATAGCTGCAAAGTTACCAAAATGTTTTCCTCTATAGCTTTCATATAGGTTTCAGTTCAACCAGCTCTTGATTCATGAGCAGCTCTGAAGGACAGCACAAGCTTTCTTGTCCAAGGCACTGGAGTTCAGGAGTGGCACCGCTTCCTCAGGGGTCTTGCAAGAACAGGCACGAGGACTGCAAAGCTGGGCAATGAATCGCTTTTAGGTTGCCCTGTATTTGCAAGAGCAGTCAGTTTACTGAACACATGCAATATAAGCAAGCTTTGATGTTGTCTGCTTTATACAAAGCAGATCCACGTAAGAAGGAGCTTTTCCGAATGAGTGTGATCTTTCAATTATGAGCAATGCACATATTTCAGCTGGCCTTGTAACTGTACTCCTGTGGGGCATTAGCAATTTGGATTGCACAACAAAATCTGGCAAATTTAGCCTAGAGTAATTCCTTGCGAACGACCTCTGCACCTCCTGCCTCCTCCCCCTGCCCGAGCCCACGACCCCTTTCCATTTTCCGGCCGGGTGCGAGCGCTTTCCGCTGCCGTTTCCGCAGCGCGGGGGCCGCTGCCCGGGTCGCTGTGCTGCGGGGGCGGCCGGCTCTGCCCCCGCGCCCCCCACGGACCTCCCGCTGCCGCCGAGGCCCGGCTCCCCTCCCCGCCCCCGCGGCGGGCGGCGCGGGGCCGGTGCGCAGCCCCCCCCTCCGCCGGGGCGGCGCGGCAGGAAGCCACCCCCGCCTCCCCCGCCGCCGGAGGAAGCCTCGGCGGCCCCGCGGCGGCCCTTCCCCAGCCCCAGCCTCCCGCCGGTAGCCAGCGGCCGCGCCTCGCCTGCACTCGCGTCCCCCTGCGCTGGACGGACGGAGGGAGCGGAGGGAGCTCCCGGTGGCCCGGACCCCCGCCCCGGCGCGGCGGCCATGGGGCCGCGGGCGCTGCCCGCGCTGCTCTGCGCCCTGGCGGCCCTCGGCGGCCCGCGCCCGCCGCCCGCCGCCGCGGCCCGCGCCGGTGAGTCGCCGCCCCCCCCCGCGCGGGGGGGCTGCCCGGGGGGGATGGGGGGGATGGAGGGGAGAGAGGGGCGCCCCCTGCCCGGCCGGGTCCGAGCGCTCCCGTCCCGCCTGGGCTCCCCGGGGAAGCGGTGGCCGGGCGGCCCGGCGGGCGCCGGGCGAGGAGCCCGGCGGTCGGCGGGCTGCGGGCGGCGGCGCCGGCGCCGTGTGCCTTGGCAGCGGTGCCGGAGCCCTGCCCTCGGCAAGGGAACTAAAATACGCGTTAGCGCACGCGTAGCCCGGGGAAGGGTCTCCCGCTTTGAGGTTTTAACTGGAGCTTAGGATCGCGTTTTCTTTGGCGTCGTGAAACGCTGCTCTAGGTTTTTTCTCATAGCAGGGGCAAGAGAACAGGCTAAAAGATAGTTAGCCTGGGTAAGGCAATGCCAGAGAGGTGCTTTTTTGAGAACTATAATTCTTTCTGAAATACATAGATCTGAGAAGGACGCAGTGCCACAGGTAAGGTTATTGATGGTGAAGAATGGTTTGCAGTTGTCCCATGGCTAAGGCAGCCATGCAACACCAAGTTATGATGGAAAGAAGTGACCTGGCTGGTGAGACGTGCTGGTGGACTTCCTTAAAAAACTGACATTGCCTTTCATTAACAACTTCAGAAGATAGACTGCCAGCTGAATTTGTAGGTAGTGCAAAGTTTGGAAGATCTGCCAGCATGAAATAGTGCAGAATATCCACCCCAAGTAGATGACCTTCATGGTTATTCAATTAGAAATAGCACTAATGGCAACATCAGTGCTATAACTGCTGAGACCTTGGATCCGTCTAGCACAGAGCTTGTCTGACAATGCAGATGCCGAGGGAAGGAAGGTAAAAGAAGACCTGCATGCATGTAACCTCCCAGTTTCTGGTAGAGGTACAGCAGTAGAAGGGGCAAGATTATGCATTTAGAGATTAGCAACGATTTTTTCTGTAAAATTCAGTTTAACATTTCTTTCAATCACATAGTGATCATAGCGCCGCTGTACAAATAACTTAGCCCCATGAGATGTCTGCTGGGAAGACTTGGTTCAAGCTCTATGTACAGAAGAGGGCTGATTAGACGAACAGCTAGGGGAAATTTCAGAGCGTGGTATACTTTGACTGCGAAAATGAAGGCTGAAAGGGACAGAGCTAGTGTTTGTAATTATGCTGAGAGAGCAGTATCAGAGAGGGCAAATAATTTTGGCTAAACAACTTTTTGGCACGAGGACAAATGGGAGTGAAGAGACCACACCCATGTTCATATTGGAAGTCTAAGGAAAATGTCCTTACAAAGAAAAGGGGGGAGAGGGGCAAAAGACAAACTATAATGTAATGCTGGAAAAAAGATTGTACTGTGAGATGCTATTCTTCCAGTTTATGGAAACATTCAAACTTGTTCTCCTGCCTATTGCAATTATAGTCTTCGTTAAAGAGCACCCCAAATTACCCTATTTATTTGCTGCTTCATTAGGAAATAATGATCGAAATAGTTACTGTATTACATCACTAGGAAAAGAAAAATTCAATACAAGTTACTTTAGGCCCAATAGGACTAATAAAGCCTGGCCATCTGAACATGTTTTCTGCTCCCCTTGTGCTCGCTCCCACTGTAGTAATATCATTTCCTCACTGTCCCAGATAAGCTTCCCTGTTTCCACCAAAATGTACTTAGTTCCCATTGCCTGTGCACTGCTGTATCCCCAGGTCTGCTCTGCCCTTGCACCTGCGGCTTCTCCCCCCGCTTTTCCCTTGGTCCTTCAATATCCACGGTTCTCACCTTATGACCTGTGCCGCTCCTGCGGGTGGGTGAAAAAGCAATGGCTTGGGAGCAAGTTGGCGCTAGGTGGTTGCAGATTAGCCGACCAGGTGCTGCCGAGGTGGCTGGCTGAGATCTGAACCTGCCCAGACTTTCCTGCGTTCAGAAAGCATGAAGTGCACGACTGTTTTTTCTAGTAATACACAGATGCTGTGTCATACAAACGTACAAGCAGCTTTGCAAAGGAAAAGAACTGATGTGTGGCTATCAATCTTTTAAATTAAAATTAAATTGAATTTCATCAAGTTTAAATTTCCACTATATTATCAAGCGGCAAAGAAATAGCAAGTTTGAGGTCTCATGGCATTTTTCCATAGAGCTGGCTTTCAAGTAGTACCTCATGTCATCTAAGGTCAAGGTGGAGGCATGGACTGAGCACAGGACATCAGCATGGAGGTGTTGTTAACAGCATCAAGATTGAGTTCAACTCTGAACTTAGAAAGTCTTTGCTTATACAAAGAACATGTAGTTTTCACCGAGTTAAAGTATTATTCCAGAGAATTTTAACTAAACTAAAATTATTTATGAAATGTCCTGAATTATTGTAATAGAATTCTACTTTCAGAAAAGTTTGATAATGGAGTAATGCAGACTCTAAATCCTTTCATCTAAGAAAGCTGTGAATACGTTAGCTCCGAGAATTCAGGATATAATTAAAATTATTAGCAATGTTCGAGTAACTGTAAGCAATAGCTAAGACAAAGGTCAGTAGTCGATAAAAGATAACTGGCCCAATCATCATTTTTTTCCTTTAGCGTATTTTCATACTGTTCTAAGTTAGGAGTCACTGACGAGAAATGGGTTAGGTTACCAACCGCTTCCGCATTAAGGAGACTTAACCTCAGTCATTAAGGGTCAGTGGGTCTGACTGGTTTGCTCACTAGTCCTCAAAAAGTGAGGCACTGCAGTGCTTCCTCTGTGGCTTCCCTGCAGCACTGCTAGCTCAGGTGAGACAGCACAGGCGAAGCCCTTCAAAGTTCAGGGATACTGGGATGAGAGAGGTGCTTGCTGGAAGCACCCCAGTTACCACGTCATGCAGAGTCATCTTGGCAATACAGTTCCTGACTCCAGATACAGGTTTACCCTCCCTTTCATCAAGTACATTTATATCTGAGTTCCCAAAAAACATGCTTTCCTCACATGAAACCATGTCACCTCTTCACTTGGTTCTCCACACTGTTCTTCAGTGGTGGAGGAACCAAGAAGGACACGTGGACCTTCGGGGACTAGGATCGTCATTGTCTCCCATTTCAGAAATTTTCTATTTTAGAAATGTCAGTGGAAGAAATATGTATTCACAGCATTCAAAGTCCTGAATTCATAAAACTTGTATGTACTAGAGATACCAGAGGTGCTGTTCAAGCTTTTTCATCACTCTTACTGATGTTTTTACCATGGAGACTTGCCAATGGGCATGAGAAATTTTTTTTTTTCATTCAAGTATAATTACGATCCTCCCAAAAGAGATGAATACCAATGGTGTCAGTTGTGACAGGTTTCTATTGCAATGATCATTAAGTACGGGAAATCACCTAACTATTCAATGTCAGCCACAGGCGAACGGATGAGTATCGACCACAGGCTGAAGTTAAAGGTGTTAAATATAACTTGTGCTGCTCCTGAACTGCTGAACTAGGAGCTGACTCCTTGAGCCATCCAACTGCTTGGACTAAACTTTTAGTGTAAGGTTAAAGATGAAGGATCTACAGTTTTGCCTTTTGTTACTGTTCTCTTTTAGATGGCAGAATAGACTCTTCTATAAATTGGTTTAGTGCCCTTCTGTGCAAACACTGAAATCTCACTTACTTCTGTGCATTTGTGTTTCAGTATAAGTACTAAATTGTTCCCATTGCCGTCTGTGCAACAAGCTCCCAGGCTCAAATTCTCATCCAGCATCTTTTTTTCTGGCCTGCAGAGGTTGCAATCTAGTCACTTTGCGAACAAAAATCATTATCTCAAACACTTCCCCTCTTTTGTCCCCTCTGCCCCTAGAATGCTGCTGTGACACAGCATGGTACATAGAGTACAGCAGCTTTAAAAAGTCCCCAAACTTCCCTACCACTCCTCTGATCTCCCCCCACATTCAAGTCTGAATCTCACCAAAATTCAAGCTGGGCAGGGCCCTTCTCGCACAGCCTGCGCACAAAGGGAGGTAACTGCCTGCTTAAAGCTGCAACCACTCCTCTCTTTGCCCTCTGCCTCCTTCAGATGCCTTTGTTCTCATCTGCATAAAAAAAGGGTTTGAATTACTGTTGAACAAATGATTGCTTCTAACAAATAGCATCTTACACGGGTGAATCATGCCTACGTACTTTCAGCTCACTGATTTAAGCTAACCTTCATTTTTATTTTAGTTGTCTACGATTCAACAAAGGATCAGTTGCACAGCTAAGTAGATGAATGATTATTTAAGTAGTAGTAACTCTGTCACTTCTGTCTGCCCATAATATGTTTGAATTATCCTATGCCTAACTAGATTGTTAAAGCCGAAAACAAGAGTCTTCCAAAATAAGTCTCCCTACAAACACCTTTTCTGAAATAATGTCTAAAGTAGCTCTTCTGATTGTTTGTGGGGTTTTTTTTAGATAAATAAATCCATACCACACATTCAAGACTTTGTAACGCTAAATTCCTAATTTGTTACAGCTACATTCAAAAAGCAGAGATACGCTGTCCTGACACTTTTCTTCGCAGCCACAGTCACCAAACCATGCTTTAGAAGACTCTGCCATAGAGGGAACACTAGTGGCAGGCTTCAGGAGTGCCGCGAGGGCACACTGGACACATGCTGTCCTCCATGCACACTGTAGGGCAGGATAAGTAGAACTGGGGAAATGTTTCAGTGCAATCTGTGGGTACCTGTCTGATGCAAGCAAAAGGTCCACGTCTGCCTTGAGAACCGCATGCAGACTTCTGCTATCTGTCTTGATGGGGGCTGTCAGGTTGAGAAGGATGTCTCCAGAGCACAGAGAAATATCTCAGTAATTTGATGTTTTAATTACACTTTAACTTTTTGTTACTTTGGTGATGAGTACTTCTAATGGGAATTTTGTGTATGAATACCAGTATTTATCCAGCACATCATTTCTTACAAACTGTATGAAGGGTCTGGCAAAGACAGTTCAAGGGTGGCAAATTTACTGTTGTATTTCTGTCAAAGTAGTCCAAAGAGAACATAGATGAGATTGGGTCCTTAAGCACAGATAGAGTCCCTATCATAAAAAGCTTCCAAACTAAGAGATATGAGACAAAGGAGGACATCTTACCCAAACTTCTAGCAGGAGCTAAAGCAAAAAGGGCTGGACTAACATCTATAGGCAGTCTGTGCTTTGAATCAGGAATTAATCTTATTATTTTGTGTTGCTAATATGATCTTAGCTTTCCTTTTTGAAAAGTGTTTTTGCTTCCCCATAGTATGTAAACATTTGCTTATTAATCTTTATACTTTCTTATTTTTCAGCCTTCCCATATAACGGCAGCATACCGCAGGTCAGAAGTTTTGTACTCTCTTTCGTAAGTCACCAGGATGACCCTATACCTACTTACGGTGACACTGAAAATGACTCAGAAGTCGGATCAGGAGCCACCAATCAGACTGGATTGCCCCTACGTGAACAACGAACAGTGTCAGTGCGAACAGCAAGATACCTCACTAGTCCGTGGCTGACGCGTTTTGTTCCTTCAGTTTACACCTTAGTGCTTGTGCTGAGTCTCCCTCTGAACATTACAGCGATACTGGTGTTTCTGAAAAAAATGAAAATTGAAAAGCCAGCTGTAGTATACATGCTGAATTTGGCCCTGGCGGATGTCTTGTTTGTAAGCGTGCTTCCTTTCAAGATTGCTTATCACTTTTCTGGAAATGACTGGGTTTTTGGACCTCAGATGTGCCGTTTCATCACTGCTGCCTTCTACTGTAACATGTACTGTTCAATAATGCTTATGACGAGCATAAGCTTCGATCGCTTCTTGGCAGTGGTGTATCCCATGCAGTCTCTTGGCTGGCGTACATTAACACGTGCCTCACTGATTTGTTTCATCATATGGCTTGTAGCAATAACTGGGGTTATACCTTTTCTCATCAGAGAGCAAACGATGGAAATACCCAAGTTAAATATAACTACTTGCCATGATGTGCTAAGAGAATCTGAACTTCACGGCTATTACCTCCACTTCTTCTCCATCTTCTCTTCTGTGTTTTTTGTAGTGCCATTTATAATTTCTACTGTCTGTTACGTGTGTATCATTCGATGTCTTAGTTCTTCTACCATTGTTGCAAAACAAAATAAGAAGACACGTGCCTTGCTCTTGTGTGTGGCTGTTTTTTCTGTTTTTGTTATTTGCTTTGCACCAACAAATGTCCTCCTGTTAATTCATTATATCCATTTTTCTTATGACAACAGCTTAGAGTATCTCTACTTTGCCTATCTACTCTGTGTTTGTATCAGCAGCATTAGCTGTTGCATTGACCCCTTTATTTACTACTACGCTTCTTCTCAGTATCAGAGACAACTTTTCAGTCTCTTCCATTGTAAAGAGACTTTCGATCCTAACAGTAGTAACAGCAGTGGCCAGTCAATGTCTACCACTAGTAGAAGGGCTACGTGCTCTACTAATGTGAATAACAGTGTCTACAGGAAATTACTAGCAATGCATTGAGATAATGTGTCTTACACATGCTTAATTTTTAGACAATTTCAGACAAAAAAAGACTGTATTGTATCCAAGAAATGCAAAACCTTAAACCAAGTTATTGTATAATACATAGTTCTATGGATTCAATTATAGTAATGCACAATTCAAATTGTAACTCTGTATATGTATATATATAGTATATGTAAATAGGTTAATGTAGAGGGGAAAAGTAATCTCTTAATAATAGTTTTGAGTGTTTTTCAAATAAACTCCTTTTTTCAGACAAATCCTTTGCATTGTTAATTCAGTTTATTGCAGGGGTTTTATGAAATCCCATTTTAGGATTTTTAGCTGTGTCAGGTTGATTAAATTCTTACTTAAGGAACCACTCCATCTATGCAGTACTTCCTGAAGAAAGTGAAGATGTCTTTCTGGGCTTTTTTTTTCCCTGTATGTCATTATTTCTGGAATTATCTGTAAACTTAATTTTCTTAGCATTACTTCAGATCTTGGACCCTGAAACTGCTCGTTTTACATTTTTATACATTCCACTTTAAAACAGTATGTTTTTAGGAATGTAAGCAAATGAAAACCAGCTATTGATTGGTGTAATGTGTCAGAGGAGATAATTCTCAGCAGCTGGAACTAGCTTTTGTTTTGGTGTTCCTGCCATTAGTGTATGCTAGGCATCTTGGTTAGGAATGTGGTATTTTTCACAATTAATTTAATGAAAAATTGTGAAATTTTGTTTCACAATAAATCAATGTTGAATGGCTCTCCAGAAACTATACTGAAAAAGCTGTATTCATCATCTTGTTATGCAGTTTGCAAACGTGTGCTTTCTTGCACATGATTAATCTTCATGCACATGTTTAGGACTTGGAAATATCCTTTATCCCTGCCAAGTCTGGATGTTTTTTGTATTTTACATTGTGTCCACGTCTACTAAAATTGCAGTGGTGTAAAGCCCAATAGCTAACTTTATTCTGTGTAGCATTCTTTTACTACAAAGGACGCTAAAGCCAAATAACAGGAAATCAGTTTTAGAAATAAGCGTGTAGGTAGTAGGACTGTATATGAAAATGAAAACTAAACTAAGCAGGAATTTGGTTAATGTAGGATTTGCCATAGGAATCTGCCAGGAAGTACAGCAATGGATAAAAGCTGTTTTGAGTCCAGCACAAGTGTTAAGAAACCTAATCTTTCTGCATACAGTGTGACAGTGAGAAACTTCTTTCTAACCACGTCTTGTTGGTTTGTGTCTGTTCCTTAACGGACTTAAGCATAATTAAATATTGCATTAGCAGGGTCTCTCTAGACTTTTATTCTCAAGTATTTCCCACTTTCTAAGTACATGAGCGCTAAAAATATATGAATATACAGTCTGTAAGGCTAAAACCCCACAAATGTTTATGAGACATATTCAGATACATTCTCATTTTGTTTAATATCATATTGGGGTGGGTTTGGTTTTCAGCAAAATCCAAATGCATCCTAAAACTATGGACATCCACTTCCTGGCAGCAGAAAAAATTACCTCTGTGCTTCCTGTAGGTACAGGCTCGGGGACTGCTTTTTAGATCTATTACATAGTTGGGATTTTTTTCAATGTCGTGATACTTTGTTTCACGATAGTGGTTTATTTTTAGGAAGCCAAAAGAGACTGTCTAGTCTGCTTTGCAAGGGGCAGTATTACGTGCTAGGAGGCAGGGAAAGGTATGTGGAAAACAGCTCGGCAGTCATAGCGATTACTTACTTCGTTTTGCTCTGTGCTTGGGCAGTTTCACTTGCGACCTCTTTGTGCTCGAGAACATTTGCACATGGGCAATTTCTTCCTACCTTGTAGGGTGAAAAAATGAGAGGGGTGAATGCAACTGTTTATCCTCATGGCTAAGAGCATCAACAAAGATCCTGAATAAGAACGACCAAAAAAGATTTTATGCATGTTTGTAAACCAGCATCCCAGCTCTGCCACGCACACTGCTGAAGTTGGGTTTGCTGACGTTTTTGGCTTGCACAGAAAAAAAAAAAAAAACACAAAACAGGAAAGGCTGTTACAGCACAGAACCCTTAAATAAAAAGGACTTACAAATCTAACTAGACTACTTGACTTCTTCGTAACTAGCTAAAGTGCTGAAGTTGCCTTTAGAAAGTATTTTTATGTTGCCTAAGCATGTTTGAAAACACAACCCTTGACAGGCTTGAGGAATGCGCCCATGTGAACCTCATGAGGTTCAACAAGGCCAAGTGCAGGTTCCTGCACCTGGGTCGGGGCAACCCCCAGCATCAATACAGGCTGGGAGATGAAGGGATTGAGAGCAGCCCTGCTGAGAAGGACTGGGGGGTACTGGTGGATGAAAAGCTGGACATGAGCTGGCAACGAGCGCTCACAGCCCAGAAAGCCAACTGTATCCTGGGCTGCACCAAAAGAAACGTGGCCAGCAGGTCGAGGGAGGTGATTCTGCCCCTCTACTCTGCTCTGGTGAGACCCCACCTGGAGTACTGCGTCCAGCTCTGGAGCCCTCAGCACAGCACCCGGTTGGAGAGGGCCACAAAAATGACCAGGGGGATGGAACACCACTTCAAGGAAAGCTGAGAGAGTTGGGGTTGTTCAGCCTGGAGAAGAGAAGGCTTCGGGGAGACCTTATTGCAGACTTTCAGTATATAAAAGGGCTTATAAGAAAGATAGAGGGAGACTTTTTACCAGGGCCTGTAGTGACAGGACAAGGGCTAATGATTTTGAACTGAAAGAGGGTAGGTTTAGATCAGGAAGAAATTTTTTATGGTAAGGGTGGTAAGACGCTGGAACAGGTTGCCCAGAAAAGTTGGGGATGCTCCATCCCTGGAAGTGTTCAAGGTCAGGTTGGACAGGGCTTTGAGCAACCTAATCTAGTGAAAGATATCCCTGCCCATGGCAGGGAGTTGGACTAGATGATCCTTTCCAACCCAAACCATTCAATGACACAAGCATAGGCATCCTACTCATATTGATCCTCTGCAAGTGCTTCTAGTAAGCTTCTTGCTAGACTGCAAATGTGTATTTCTGCTACATATGGAGAGGTGATTAACAAGTCAATTGCCGCAGAGCATAATACTTGCTAAAACATAGAGCAAATATCACCTTTTCATAGCAAATGAAGCATTAATAGTTATTCCCTCTTTTAAGCTAGTGTCACACCTCTGCCTTCTGTTTGTATTTTGTTGAGGCTCCAGCCTCGATGGATTGCAAAAATAAGCACACTGCTATGTGACTGGGGAGTCTCATACCAAGGCCAATAGCAGCTCAGCTCTTACTGAATTTGGCATTTCTGTGCAACCACTTAATTGGAACGTGCTACAGGTCTCAGTGTCTGCTTTTGCTTGATGGCAAGATGCTGCTTGTATTCGATTTGGTGGTCCTGCTCAAGCAGCAGCAGTTTATGGAGCCAAACTCAGGCACAAACAGCATTTGCAAAACAGGTTATAACCACTGAACATGGCCATGCAGCAAAGCACAATGTGGTAGCCTTTCAAGGAAGCTGAACCAGAAAAGTACTGCAATTTAGACTGACATGCTTAAGCTAACAGGAGAAGCTAACCATTTCTTCATGCTTAATGCACCCTTGCACTGCTAGCTGGGAAAGAAAATGAATGGCTTGTTTCAGGGGGAAGGGGAAGGAGCGAAAATCCGACCAAAAGAAATGAAACCCATTGATGTTACACGCTGTTTCACCCATACCTTCTCTTCCTCATTCTTCTTTTTTTTTTTTTTTTGTAATGTCAGGGTTAAGCTGCATCATTTTCTGTATGAAGGAAGCTAACAAACTTGTGCCAAATAACATTTGTAGGTGAGGAGGCGTCAGGCACTAAACATGCATATGAAAGCTTGCTAATATTCCAGACATGCCAGCTTCATGTTGTAGCAATATTGGCAGGGGCAAGATTTGTAATCAGTGTGGCTTCTGTTGGCAAAATACCTCATATAGCGGCTGTCACTAGTATAACTTATTTCACAGGGGAAGTGTTGCTTAATTTAGCATGGCAAGGATTTTGCAGGGATTGGTACATTCACACTAGAAGCATTTTATCAGTTAACGCCAAGCATGCATCTGCCTTATAACCTGCTCCCTGCAGCTTGACTGCAGACAAGAATGGTCTTGCTGGCTGTTAGTTCTGTTTCCCTATTTAGTTGAACCCTAGCCAGAAATGTGAGCATGGCTGCAAAGTGTGTTCATGATGGTTTGCATCAGGCAAACTGGATCAGGTGACTGGATCTCTTCCTACCTGAGATGGGATCCAGAAATGGAAAGAAAGTATGAGCCGGCTGGTAGATCACCAGCTACGGCTCCGCACCTGAGCTCTCCGAGAGCTCAGGGAGGAAAGAGAAGGGCTTGGTGTGCTGGGTGCAATATTTAAGTAAATTCCTGGGTAAGGCCTTTTTTTATTGATCATTTTCATCTTCTTTGATCTGATCACAGTTTGATCTTGCAAGAGGCTGAGCAAATTAAAAAAGGAATGAGACCTCTCATATGTTTAAAATTAATGACCGACATAAGTGCTTTTTCATGGCATTTTGCATTTTGCAAGTGCTATAGAAATGGTTTAGTGATAGCTAATGCAGCTGGAGCAGCTGACCAAACAACATGCTATAATCCAAGTCAACACTAGAGAGCATTAAAACAACTAGGTATGGCTGTTGTAATTTGGCTTGTTGGGGAGGAGACCATTAGGAACCGGATCTAAACATCACGCTGAACTGCAAAATACTGATTAGCCCTCTAAACAAACGTGGATTTGGAAAGGTGAAAAAGTATTGGAATTGTGTTGGAAAAGAGGGTGACTTTATTTTAAACAGAACCTGTAAAAAGGTTCAGCAAAGTTTTGGGGAATAATTTTTCTTATCTTTGTGCTACCAGCCTTATAATGGTGGTGCCTGTAGAACCACAAACAAGACTCTCTCCTCAAAATCAAGGCCTGACTTTTAAAGCATGGCACTAAGCTCAAATGCATCGCACACAGCGATGTAACTCCATCAAGGTCAGAGCTGATAAAATCACCCTACAATGAAAACCTGGTTTGGTGTTCCCTCACCAAAATAAAAATGAATGACATTGAGACAAATTCATCTCCATTCCGTAGTAAGCCTGGGAAAGTCACTGTCCTTGCCTTTGTTTGATCGGTTTTGGGTTTTGTGCTAGGAATTTGGGGTCTTTGGGGTTTTTTTGTGCCACACTATTAGGTACCAGAGACAGCAATCCTTGGGAAGTTCTCATGTATGTTTTTTCATCTTCGTGGATGGAGCAGCACGTGCCCTGGCAGCAGGGGCAGATATATGTTTAAATATATGTTTAAATAATTCAATTTTTTGGCTTATAAACAGGAAAGAACAATCACCATCAGCAATACGGGAAGCAGGTTAGGATCCTAAGACCAAATCTTTCAAATCTCTGTTTCAGCCAGACACCGAAGTCCGTCTACTCAGTTTGTACTCCAGTGGGTGTGGAGCCTCCCTTGGACCCTGTGTACCTGCTAGAAGGGGATATGGTGGTACAGAAGCCAGCAGTACCACTGACGGGAAACGATGCTGCCGAACACATGCCGTGGGAGTCTGCTTCCTTTTCTGCAGAAAGGCACTTAATTGGAAAGAGGTGTCCAGCTCTGGAGGGTGCGTTTTGTCACTGTCACCTCCTACTATAATGTCCTGTTTACTGATACCTCCCTAAACACTGAGTGTTTTTTGTCCAAGACCATATTCCATACAGTCCTCCTCACCATTTACACAGCAAGATGCCTTGGGGATCTGCTCTCAAATCACAGAGGTTTTACTGTCACCTAGTTAGTCTTTACTCATTACAACTTAACACACTGATTTAAATGTTTCTTTTCTGATATGGTCACTCTTATAATTTTCCTTTTCTTTTTTCTCTTCTACAACGAACAATTTTTATTGCCTATTCCAACCTTTCATTGCTCGTCAATATTGTTGCAAAGCCAAATAAAAGAAGATGTGTTCTTGCCTGTAGCAAACTTGTGGATTTGTAAAGTGATACCACTCACACCTGACATGTTTTCCAGGAACCACAAAATGCGAGAAATCTTTTAAGTTCAAAAATCCGGTCAACTAGCATAACCGGAATAATTGCACAGCATGTATGCAGATAAAGCTTTGCAGCTGCCTAAAGCACATAGTACTGAGAACTCAGTCCCAGATGAGGAAAAACAAAGAGAGGAAGGGAGAAAACTTTGCTATCCAAACTTTTACATTGTTTTATCTGCCTGTTCAAGTGCTAATAAATCCCTCTCCTTCAGACTAGTATTTTAATTGTATTTCCAAGAATATTTTTCTTGCATGCTTTTCCAATAGGTCACATAAGGAATAAACCTGTATATCAGTGCCACTTGTAGAAATTCTTTCAATTTGTTTTTACACTTTTTTTGTGTCCACCTTTGATGACTCTAAAAGGTACATGCAATTCTACCCAGCAAAGAATATAATACATCTAGTTAGTTATCACAGCTTTAATGCCCAAGGAAATGAAAAATATGCTGAAGATTTCTGCTTTCTATCACTCAAACACAAGCTAGGGGTGACCAAGAAAATAGTACTCCTACCACTGAAAACTGTATTTACAGAAGCTCTGAAATTCGTCTTAGATCTCTTACTTTGCTTTAACATTTTTTTCCTACTTTTATTTGCATATTATCTTTAGTAAAAATTTTTGAAAGGAGGGACTTACTGCACTTGCTCACTAGATGAAACGTATTTGTAAATTTGCTGTGAACTAATGGACATTTTTCATTAAATGGTTAAATTAAAATATTTCTAAGCCTTTTCTATCTCTCTATTGTATCAGAGACACTGACCTTTATTACTGAAAATTCTTTCAAAATTACATTTAAAATGTTAAGACTGTTTATGAGACAGGCTTGTCTAAAGGTATATTAAGGTACATTATCTTTCTTTAGCCCGACTGATACATTGTGGTGGGGGGAAAAAAAAAAAAAGACAATGTTTTGGGTACTTTAAATCATTCTGGGTAGCTTTCCAGCTTTGTATTTTCTTATCTTAGTTCCTAAACTAAGATCAGTAGTGCAGCAGACTCTGTACAACTACTGACATGTTCTGTTAAAGCAGTGAAAATATTTCCTAACTTGAAAATCAGTCATCAAGAGCTATTGCTATTTTGAGCAAAATATTTTATCTTTGCTTGATCACAGTATCTCCTGTTCGTACTCTAATGAAATAAGATGATTTTTTTTTTTCTTTCCTCACCCCCTACTTCCGGACTAGTATGTAAAAACCAAACTGAGCAAAGAGCAGCATGAAGGAGAAGCCACTTCTCCATTCAGTGCTATTTTTTGACACTGGGGGTAAACTGAGGTCTGTAGAAGCATTGCCCAGAGATGAAGGTTATAGTTCTCTTATGAATATATGGTAAGCTCTAGAAAGATATTAACAGTGTCTTCTTTTAAACTTTCACGTGCTTAGCCCGGTGCTTGAGGGAGAGAGGTACCTGTAGTGGCTGAATAGTGATACTGGAATCTAAATGGGATTTTAAATATTTTCTTTAATTGTCAGGATTTTCAAAACCATTGAAGAAAGGCCAATCTATTCTTGCAAAACTGGCGAGATGCTTCTCAGCAGAGCAGGCAGACAATTTGTGGCTAAGTTGAGAGCTTCCTGTACCCAGCCCAGCATCACCTCCCCAAGCTCAGGCTGGGGACAAGCAGCCCCCAGGTCTCTGGGGACAGCTGGGGCAGCAGCGGGTGCCTCTGCAACTGTGGCTCAGCTGTCCCGGCCCTCCTGGCCCTTCAGTTGCCCACCTGCCCAACTCTCATGAGCACAGTCACACTCCCAAACTGAGGAGGAGGAGGAGGGGCAGGCAGGATGAAGGCAGCCTCCACCTTCCTCCATCCCCATGGCTAAAGCTCTCTGCTACAGCCTGGGCTCTCACATGCAGCACTATACAAGCTCTGGCGTGTGCAGCAAGCAAGCCTGTGCCTCACATTTTTCTGGGGCTCAGGAGCTTTCCCAGCCTCTGGCCCCCTCTGGCATACACAGGGCAAGGATTTTTGCTGCCCCCATTAGTAGGCAGGTGCTAGCCTTGCATATGTTACAAACCAGGCACAGCTCTTGAGTTTCACAAGACTTCATTAAGATTTATCCACCTCTGGTGAGAGGAAAGAGGACTCAGCTTAATGAGACAGCAAACGAGCTCCTCCTGCCTAAAATCATGTAGGTTTGCCCATGTGAGTGAACTTGAATAGGCTAATTTAGGACTTTCCTTAACCTCTCTTGGTCACGGTGCCAAAGAAAAAAGCCTAGCTGCCTCCAGCTTTCCTTCAGCATCTCGTCTTCCTGCGTGAGCAATGTACAAACAGCCCAGGTTTACTCCTCTCCTAACAGGAACAACCTGCATCAGACCTTACCATGGGGGAGGTGGAAGGAACTACGTGAGGAGGGTGGGACCATGGAGCTAGGGCTGGGTTAGTGAATTGGTACAACCTCTCTGCTGGCCTGGGACCTGCGGGCATGTAGGGTTACAGAGCAATGCTACCAAATGCTGCTGATGCCCAAGATGCAGCCACTCTGGAGCATATGCAAGATGGGAACCCACCCTGACAGCCCCGTGCCCAGCATGTGTATGTCTATGTATTAGTTACTTATCAGAGTTTTATTTTAATCCTTCGCTCTAACTGTGAAAGCAGCACTATCAAGCAGGCATTTCCTGTATTTCTTTCTCAAATACAGAAACCAGACGTTTTATGAGCCATAACCAGAGTCAATCACTTTTTATAATGACACTGATAAAGACATCCAGCCCCACAGACTAAAGCCAGAGCTTCTCTAGCAAACCACAGTTACATTCTGCAGCAATGAGACTGCATGCAACAAAAGGAAGAAATTTTTAAGGATGATCTTCCAATACAGTTCACGGGGAACAAACGTCACATGGAAAAACATCTGGACTCACTTTTATAAGTAACAAGTTGAAACATCACGTGTGAGGGTCCCTGCAGGCAGCGGTAGCTCCTTAAACTCATCAAACAAAAGCTTTGGGACAATAGCAGGGACAAAGAGCATTGCTGTCCTTTGTGTAAGAGTTTGCTTAGAGAGTTTTTCACTCTTGCTTGTTGTATTGGACAAGAACCTACTACAATTGTAACATGTTTTGACTGGAGCATAGTAAGGACAGCTTGATTTGCGCTATGACCAGTGCAGCTTGTTACCACAGCCCTGGTTTTCTAAACAAATTTCAGCATATCAGGGCTCGTATCAGGGATGTCACCAAGAGGTTACCGAGCCTCATACAATCCACTGACTATTATCCATGCTGTTGTTTCCTGTGGGCACCAGTGATACAGCCAGGAGTAGTCTGAGGACTTTCAAGGATTACAGAGCGCTGAGAGCGATGGTAAGGGACTCTGGAGCACAGGTAGTTTTTTCATCAATCCTCGCAGTCAAAGGGAAGGGGTTTGAAAGGGCCAGTCAAATCTGCCAAATCTAAAAATGGTTACAGGACTGGAGCACAGCCAGAGGTTCGGCTACTTAGACCATGGAACTCGCTTTGAGAAACCTGGTCTACTAGGGGCTGATGGGTCCATCTGTCAGAGAAAGGGAAGAGCCTCTTCAGTCATCTTCAGTCAGCTTGCCAAGCTGGTGAAGAGGACTTTAAACTAAAGTTGCCGGGGGAGGGGAACCTCAATCCACCCCACTCCTACCAGTTTGATGCCAGTGCCAGCAATAGATGCCCAGAGCCTGAAGGATCACAGGTCAGCAGGAGAGCACCTGAAGAGCAGCACAAAGGAACCCCAGCCAGTAAGACAGCTTCATCGGGGGCCCAACTTAAATGCCTCTGTGCAAATGCACGTAGCATGGGGAATAAACAAGAGGAATTAAGAGACGTGCGCACGCCTGCAGGGCTACAAACTTATTGGCATCACAGAGACGTGGTGGGATGGCTCCTACGATTGGAGTATTGGAAAGGAAGGATACAGACCCTTTAGGAAGGACAGGCAGGGGAGATGAGGAGGGGTGTCACCCACTATGTCAATGACCAGCTGGAGTGCATGGAGTCTGCCCGGGGATGGATGAGGAGCCGACCGAGAGCTTATGGATCAGGATTAAAGGGAGGACAGGGACAGGTGACATTACAGTGGGGGTCTGCTACAGGCCACCCGACCAGGAAGACCGAGCGGATGAGGCCCTCTATAGACAAATAGGAGCAGCCTCATATTCACAAGCCCTGGGCCTCATGGGGGACTTCAACCACCCCGGTATCTGTTGGAGGGACAACACGGCATGGTATAAGCAATCTGAGAGGTTCCTGGAATGCATTGATGATAACTTCCTTCTCCAAGTGATAGAGGAGCCAACGAGGACAGGTGCTTTGCTGGACCTCACCAACAAGGAGGGGCTGGTGGGGAATGTGAACCTCAGGGACAGCCTTGGCTGCTGTGACCATGAAATGGTGGAGTTCAAGATCCTTAGGGCACCGAGGAGGGCACACCGCAAACTCAGTACCCTGGACTTCAGGAGAGCAGACTTTGGCCTCTTCAGGGATCTGCTTGGTAGAGTACCATGGGATAAAGCCCTGGAGGGAAAAGGGCCCCAAGAAACCTTGTTAGTATTCAAGGATCACCTCCTCCAAGCTCAAGAGCAATCCATCCCAACAAAGAAGTCAGGCAAAAATGCCAGGAGGCCTGCATGGATGAACAAGGAGCTCCTGGACACACTCAAACACAAAAAGGAAGCCTACAGAGGATGGAAGCAAGGACAGGTAGCCTGGGAGGAATACAGAGAAATTGTCCGAGTGGCCAGGGATCAGGTTAGGAAAGCTAAAGCCCTGATAGAATTAAATCTGGCCAGGGACATCAAGGGCAACAAGAAAAGCTTCTACACGTACATTGGGGATAAAAGGAAGACTAGGGAAAATGTGGGCCCTCTCTGGAACGAAACGGGAGACCTGGTTACCGGGGATATGGAGAAGGCTGAGGTACTTAATGACTTTATTGCCTCAGTCTTCCCCAGCAAGTGCTCAAGCATCACCACCCAAGCTACAGAAGGCAAAGGCAGGGACTGGGAGAATGAAGAACTGCCCACTGTAGGAGAAGATCAGGTTCAAGACCATCTAAGGAACCTGAAGGTGCACAAGTCCACGGGATCTGATGAGATGCATCCACGGGTCCTGAGGGAACTGGCGGATGAAGTTGCTAAGCCACTATTCATCAACTTTGAGAAGTCATGGCAGTCCAGTGAAGTTCCCACTGACTGGAAAAGGGGAAACATAACCCCCATTTTTAAAAAGGGAAAAAAGGAAGACCCGGGGAACTACAGGCCAGTCAGTCTCACCTCTGGTCTGGGAAGATCATGGAACAGATCCTCCTAGAAGCTATGATAAGGCACATGGAGGACAGGGAGGTGATTCGAGACAGCCAGCATGGCTTCACCAAGGGCAAGTCCTGCCTGACAAACCTAGTGGCCTTCTATGATGGAGTGACTACATCAGTGGACATGGGAAGAGCCACAGATGTCACCTATCTGGATCTCTGTAAAGCCTTTGACATGGTCCCCCACAACATCCTTCTCTCTAAACTGGAGAGAGATGGATTTGATGGGTGGACTGTCCGGTGGATGAGGAATTGATTGGATGGTCACATCCAGAGGGTAGCGGTCAACAGCTCAATGTCCAGCTGGAGACTGGTGCGAGTGGTGTCCCACAGGGGTCCGTATTGGGACCGGTACTGTTTAATATCTTCATCAATGACATAGACAGCGGGATCAAGTGCACCCTCAGCAAGTTTGCAGACGACATGAAGCTGAGTGGTGCGGTTGACACACCTGAGGAACAGGATGCCATGCAGAAGAACCTGGACAAGCTCGAGAAATGGGCCCATGTGAACCTCATGAGGTTCAACAAGGCCACGTGCAGGGTTCTGCACGTGGGTCAGGGCAACCCCCAGTACCAATACAGGCTGGGGGATGAAGGGATTGAGAGCAGCCCTGCCAAGAAGGACTTGGGGGTACTGGTGTGTCCTGGTTCCAGCTGGGACAGGGTTAACTTTCTTCCCAGTAGCTTGGGGGGTGTGCTGTATTGTGGGTTCGGTGTGAAAGGAGCGTTGATGGCCCATTGATTCTTTGGCTGTTGCTGGGTGATGCTTGCACCGGGGTGGTGGACCCAGCTGGCCAATGGGGTATTCTATACCATGTGACATCACGCTCAGTATAAAAACCGGGGGGGGGGGGCTCGCCCCCGTTTGTGACACGCGGTCGGCGGTCGGTGAGCAGTTGTGTTATGCATTGCCTGCTTTGTGTATTCTGTTATTGTTGCTGTTCTCATTGTTATTATTACTGTTCTACTTAGTTTTATTTCAATTATTAAACTGTGTTTATCTCAACCCGGGAGCTTTCCTACTTGTGCCCTCCCGATTCTCTCCCCCATCCCACCGGGGGGGGGTGATCGAGCGGCTGCGTGGCGTTTATTTTTGCTGGCTGGGGTTAAACCATGACATGGTGGATGAAAAGCTGGACATGAGCTGGCAATGTGCGCTCGCAGGTTGCCCAGACAGGTGGTAGATGCCCCATCCCTGGAAACATTCAAGGTCAGGCTGGATGAACTCTGGTCAGGCTCTGAGCAATCTGATCTAGTTGAAGATGTCCCTGCTCCTTGTAGGGGTGTTGGACTAGATGACCTTTGAGGGTCCCTTCCAACCCAAACCATTCTATCCTATTCTATCCTATTCTAAGATGCCCCTGTTCATTGCAGGGGGTTTGGACTAGATGACCTTTAAAGGTCCCTTCCACCCACACTACTCTCTGATTCTATGATATAGAATGATATTTGCTGCTTATTCTAAGACCCTAGTGAGTGTTGTGAGCAGTTCGTCTGGAAAGGTACAAATGATGAAGACGGATGTTTAACGTGGCAATTCTGTTCATTGCACTAAAAGTTTTAATTGCACAAAGACTGAAGGTATTAGCTAAAGACTAGCAGGGCTGTCTTTCTCTGCTCACAGCTCCTGTTGTTGTATAGTCAGTGTTCAATCCAGAAAAAGCTTTCTAGGCTTTGTTGCTGAGGTTTCTGTTGGAGTCACCACCAACACGTTTTGCACATATCTTGGTTTTGGTATCATGGGCCTGTGTGTAGGGTGTAGCAGCCAGATCTATCAAGTATAACTGTTTCTTTAATTAAAGGCAAGTTGTTACACCCTGCAATTTCAGTGAGATTCAGCACAACCCAGACCAGCATTGCCAAGTGTGTCAGAAGTACTCACTCTGTAATAGTTACTCTAAAACTCACTGCCAGGTAGAAAGCATGATTTCATAACCATCCAAACACTAAGCTGTTTTGCAGATTACTTCCTTCCACACGTTATTCTTGCTATGCTTCTTGTCCCTGTATTATGACTCCACAAATAAGCAGGCCTGGGAAA
Source organism: Calonectris borealis (assembly GCF_964195595.1). Taxonomy (NCBI): domain Eukaryota; kingdom Metazoa; phylum Chordata; class Aves; order Procellariiformes; family Procellariidae; genus Calonectris; species Calonectris borealis. The sequence goes on from NC_134352.1 coordinate 60,467,761, forward strand.
AGTTGATAGTAGAAAAACACTCTCTACCAGTTCATAAAATAAATTTATCTTTTGATCTAAATAGAGGATATGGTAATCATTAATAACCATGAGATTGCCACCCTTTCACTAGCTTTCACTACTGCATTCAAGGGATTTTCCCTTCTTTTCCCCAGTCTTGGGCAGGAATGCAGAACCTTTTACCTGCTGAAGGTCTGCTCTGCTTTCACCATGTGCTAAACCGCAGCTCTTGCAGGTTTCTCAATTGGTACCACAAATAGACTCTCCTTCTACTTAAATGCACAGATCCTGGGAAGCCTCTCCCCAAGTCAGAGTCCAGCTTAGTGCTCTGCACACATCTCAAAGTTCCTCCATAGTCAGGGAGAAAGGAAAAAAAAGCAAGCGTGCCTCTGCTGATGGGAGAGGTTTAATTATTTAGCCCATTCCCACTGAAGTTTCTGGAAGAACCAAGATGCCTAAACTGAAGAGGACAGCCCTTAGGGCTCCTGTCCAAAAGAGGAGCCTCTCTTCGACTGTCACCATATACTAGTTATGGGGACTCCTCTCTCTCTTCTCTTTCACCATGCACTCAGGAGCCACACAGGAGCACAATTTCTTAAGAAGCCCTCCTGACTTCAAATGCTGTAGGAGCAAGTCTGCATTCACAACTCTCTCCTTATTTCATCATCTAGCCAAATATCGATGAACTCATCTGCTCTAATATTGTTGTTACCCAGAAAATGTACAAAATAAGTGGCTTACTCAGACTATTGTGTAACGGCAGTTGTCTTAATGAATCAGAAAAGCTATCACTCACGTGTATGGTAACACAACAAAGTTAACAGCCATGAAAACCTCTTCCTCTAATAAATGCTTAGTCACCCCAGTTTTAGCCACGTTTATTCCTGGTTCTGGAGCCCAGCTGTTTTAGAAATGTCCAATTGCCTATAGGACAATAAATGGATCCATAGCTAGATATGCGCTTTGAGCAGGGTCAGGAGTTACTCAGTCCTGCTATATCCAAGGGATAGGTTCAGCTATTCCATTTCTGTAGTCTGTATGGCAACAAGAAGCACAGAGGAACAAAGCTAGAAGACAGGTAGAGCTCACAAAGAGCATCTTGGCATCTCATGGCAATATGCCCATCTCAGCAATTATGGAGTGCAGAGGAACAGTAATGTTCATGTGCTAGAGTCACTAAAAACAGGATAGAAGGAAGGCTCTTCAGGAAAGCATTTGTCTATCAGCTTGCCACAAGACAGGATCAGCTGTCCCTACATCACTCCTCATCGATACCTAATTCCAGAAACCTTCAGCGATGGAGACTCCGAAATCTTCAGTGATGGAGACTCCACAACCTCTGTCAGCACCTGATGGTGGCCTGTTTATTTCCCTTTTTTCTTTCCCCCTCCCAATTACCTTTTGTGTATTTAAAGATTTCTACTGGTCTTCTCATTTCTAGATTAAACAATTCCCATCCTTTCAAATCGCCTTTAACAGATTGTTCTCTAGCTCTTGCATTCTCCTTCCCTGGCCTCTCTGTTCTGTCCGTATCTTTCCTGAAACATGGTGCTGGCACCATACTCCAGCTGAGGCTTTGTTGATGCTGAATACATTTTGCAGTTTGTGCTCTTTCTCCTACACCTAGTATGGTGTTTGTCTTTTTTTTTTGCAACAGCATGATCTAGCTGACTAATACAGCTTTTGTTCCTCTGCATTCCACTCTGGAGATGATGCTAATTGGACTTGGAAGCTCAGTGGGGGAAGAATTGGTTCAGTATAGACAGCCCTTTTGATAAGAAACTTGGTGAGGCTACAGAGCTGCTTATGTACAAGCATAAGAAATGTACATGTACAATCAGTGGGGGAAATCCAGCTGTAGTAGGATCCAGAATCAAATTAACCATCAGTTCCACAGATTTTCTTAATTCATCTGCCTTAAAAGAAAGCCAATAGACTGTAGTTTGTAATGGCCTTGGTGTGTATTGTCAGCGATCGAACAGAGGAACCAAACCATGCTGACCTCTCTTGACAATTGTCTGCCAGCAAAAACTAGTTATTTAATTTCTCTGTCTTGCCATTCTACTTGTTGTAACAATCGTGAATAGTATTGTTGGGACTAAGACATTTTTACCACTGTAACTGTATTGTAGCTTCTTACAACACAGCTATTTCCAGTGGCCACTACACTATCAGACTGAACACAGCACAGGCTTAAAAATAGTGGTGGGAAAAAAATGGTGGGAAAATTTGTAGTGTATCTTAACTGACTAATTAAAATACCTTAATCTCTATGTTTGGATTTAACATTTCACAAGCGTTAAATCAACTGCATTAAAAAAACATATGCTGAAAGACAGAGATCTGTCCCTTTGAACTTCTGGGAGGACAACAGACTGTTCAGGGTCTGGATGCATAATCTGGAGTTACTGTTCATGCTTTTCCTTTTTTTGTTCTGTGAGTATCATATTCAAGGTTATGTTTCCCAGCCAAATTCAAAAGCCTGTCCTTTTTTTTAAAAAAAACAGTTCTAGTCATAACTGGTCACTCTAGTAAACCACATGATTAAATGAAATCCACCCAATCCCCCAAAATATTTCATCACAATTTTTATCATGTCGTATATCAGAATTTAGTAATGTAAGGTTTTTCTGAATTATCTGAAAGTTATTATTTTTATTTTGTGAAGCACTTTGAGATAACTGTCTTCCAATTTAAGCACAATAAAATATCCTTTTCAAGCCCTTTGAAAGCAATTAATAGCTACAATGTTTAATTTTATTCTTTTATTATTTTATTGATAAATAATAAATTATTTATTATTTATTTTATTATTTAATCCATAAGCCTCAGTTCCTTAGATGCCAACTCCAGTAAAGGATCAAGTGTGATATTTTCATCCCTCAAAAGTTAGAGGAAACACTCCCATTAGCCAGGTTCTATTTCAAACATAGTTATGATGAATTGACAATATACGGACCACAGGAAATGCCGATGATTATGCCGATTAACATCTATGGGAACCTTACATTCGTTATGACAAAAACAGTGAGATAATAAACCATTCTGAGGAATAACACTAACTACAAAAAATAGTTCTTTTAAATCTAAGAATTTACAAATATAAATAAAAGAACTGCCTATTATAGAACCATAGAATCGTTTAGGTTGGAAAAGACCCTTAAGACCATCGAGTCCACCGTAAACCTAACACTGCCAAGTCCGCTGCTAAACCACGTCCCTAAGCACCACATCTACACGTCTTTTAAATATCTCCATGGATGGTGACTCTACCACTTCTCTGGGCAGCCTGTTCCAATGCTTGACAACCCTGTCAGTGAAGAAATTTTTCCTAATATCCAATCTAAACCTCCCCTGGTGCAACTTGAGGCCATTTCCTCTTGTCCTGTCACTTATCACTTGGGAGAAGAGGCCAACACCTCGCTACAACCTCCTTTCAGGTAGTTGTAGAGCGCGATGAGGTCTCCCCTCAGCCTCCTCTTCTCCAGGCTAAACAGTCCCAGTTCCCTCAGCTGCTCCTCATAAGACTTGTGCTCCAGGCCCTTCACCAGCTTCGTTGCCCTCCTCTGGACACGCTCCAGCACCTCCATGTCCTTCTTGTAGTGAGGGGCCCAAAACTGAACACAGGATTCGAGGTGCGGCCTCACCAGTGCCGAATACAGGGGCACGATCACCTCCCTGCTCCTGCTGGCCACACTATTTCTGATACAGGCCAGGATGCCGTTGGCCTTCTTGGCCACCTGGGCACACTGCCGGCTCATGTTCAGCCGGCTGTCAACCAGCACCCCCAGGTCCTTTTCCTCTGGGCAGCCTTCCAGCCACTCTTCCCCAAGCCTGTAGCGTTGCCTGGGGTTGTTGTGGCCCAAGTGCAGGACCCGGCACTTGGCCTTGTTGAACCTCATACGGTTGGCCTCGGCCCATCGATCCAGCCTGTCCAGGTCCCTCTGCAGAGCCTTCCTACCCTCGAGCAGATCAACACTCCCGCCCAGCTTGGTGTCGCCTACAAACTTACTGAGGGAGCACTTGATCCCCTCGTCCAGATCATCGATAAAGATGTTGAACAAGACTGGCCCCAAAACTGAGCCCTGGGGAACACCGCTCGTGACCGGCCGCCAACTGGATTTAACTCCATTCACCACAACTCTTGGGGCTCGGCCGTCCTGCCAGTTTTTTACCCAGCCAAGAGTACACCCATCCAAGCCATGAGCAGCCAGTTTCTCTAGGAGAATACTGTGGGAAATGGTGTCAAAGGCTTTACTGAAATCTGGGTAAACAACATCCACAGCCTTTCCCTCATCTGCTAAAGAGGTCACCTTGTCATAGAAGGAGATCAGGTTAGTCAAGGCAGCACCTGCCTTTCATAAACCCATGCTGACTGGGCCTGATCACCTGGTTGTCCCGTACGTGCCGCGTGAAAGCACTCAAGATGATATGCTCCATAACGTCCCCCAGCACCGAGGTCAGACTGACAGACCTGTAGTGCCCCGGATCCTCCTTCCAGCCCTTCTTGTAGATGGACGTCACATTTGCTAACTTCCAGTCAGCTGGGACCTCCCCAGTTAGCCAGGACTGCTGATAAATAATCGGAAGTGGCTTGGGAGCACTTCCACCAGCTCCCTCAGTTCCCTTGGGTGGATCCCATCCGGCCCCATAGACTTGTGTGTGACTAAGTGGTGTAGCAGGTTGCTAACCATTTCCCCTTGGATTATGGGGGCTTCATTCTGCTCCCCATCCCAGCTCAGCGTGCTGGGTGCCCCAAGAACAACTGGTCTTACTATTAAAGACTGAGGCAAAGAAGACATTAAGTACCTCAGCCTTTTCCTCATCCTTTGTCACTATGTTTCCCCCCGCATGCAATAAAGGATGAAGATTCTCCTTAGCCCTCCTTTTGGTCTGAATGTATTTATAGAAACAGTTTTTATTGTCTTTACAGCAGTAGCCACATTAAGTTCTAATTGGGCTTTGGCCCTTCTAATTTTCTGCCTGCATAATCTCATGGCATCTCTGTAGTCCTCTTGAGTTGCCTGCCCCTTCTTCCAAAGGTCATAAACTCTTTTTTTTTCCTGAGTTCCAGCCAAAGCTCTCTGTTCAGCCAGGCCAATCTTCCTCCCCGCTAGCTCGTCTTTCAGCATATATGGTTTAGTCGTATTTGACTGCTGAAAACCATCAGAAGGTGCAGATAGTGTACTCGGGCATAGGCTTACTAGGTGAACTCAGAGACCTCAAGTCCTTTCTCTTAGCACTGTCCAGTGGGGAAGGGATCCTGTATGCTGTGGAAGGGAAGATATGGTATAGTATCATCTGACTCATTTTACTGTAACAGGAATACTTACACATGGGTGGGGAACAGAAAACAGAAAAGAGAAAGGTATATGCAGCAACGCGTATCCCGGTTGCCTTCTGTGCACAGTGAGCTCTTGTGCCAACAGCTCAGTGATGACATCAGCACACACTGGCATCACTCCAAGCTACCTCTTCATTTCTTCACTTCAGGCTGGGTTTTTCCTCTAAGTGAGCTGAATGTATATTTTGATAGCAACTAGAAAACTCAAGCAAAAACAGTGCACCTACTGAGTAAGCCACTATACAATCCTTGCCCTGAAGAGCTGATAATTACCATCCAAGAGGCTTTATTATGAGGATTACAATAATTACTTCTTTTTCCTTGAAGTTTTAATGCTGAACTTAGTTACATGAGAATCCAGCTTTTGTTTAAAACAAAGAAGTCCTGACTTTCCCAGAAGAAATAAAAATGCTTTAAAAATGCAACTCGTGTATATTCTAAAGGCTCAAGCTACAGACAATAAATGAAAAGCTGATGCTTATTACTCGCAAAGTAATATGAACCTGGGTGGGGACTGTCAACACCTTCTTTTTAACTCTTGACTACAGACATGCTGTTACCACTGTCTAGTTTTCAACAGATGTGATTTTTATCCAATTGCCTGGTATGTGGTAGTGTTTTGTGAACTAAAGAGAGAGGCTTAAAAACAGGGAAAACACATACTAGTTAAAAAGCCATAAACTATCAAGCTCAAATGAAAGGCAAGCATTATTTTACAGCTCCCCAACCAAGCACTCTAAGAAAGGCTGGTCCTGTGTGGGTATGTCATGTTTGCCATTATGTTAGGAAGTCGGTGAAAAAATAGAAGAATTCATTGCTCTTGGGAATAAACCTGAAAATTTTGTGAAGTTTTTGTGAAGTTAATTGTTCACTTCATTGTCATAGGTACTGAGAATGTGGAAAGCAATGCACAGATTGTCCCTTCATGTTTTTACTTCACATTTTTTAAGATTTTGTGGCGTTAGGTCACATCCTGCCAGGTCACTGTTAATAAATAGGATGCGAGATGCCAGTGTGCCAATGAACACCTACGTACTTTAAGCGAAGTGGAATAGTTTCACTAGGAGAAAATGAAAATGTCCAAGCACTACAGTATCTTTTAACTTGGAGATAGGAACTCTGGCTTAGGATAAGGAGATACGTGAGCTGAAATCTCCCTTATACATTGATCCTAGATCTTCACAATCCTTAAGGTAATGGGTAAAAAAGAGTGCTGTTCCTCTTCCTTCTCTTTCTCTGTAGATTTTCTTTTGGGGAAAAGAAGGTTGAGAGCAAGCACAACTTTGTTTTGCCTCATCCAGTGGCAAAGCAGAAACAGGATTTTCTGGATTAGACACTGATGTCTCTTAGGCATGGGGCAGGCTGCACCTTTCCCCTCAGCAGTTTCCACCTGAGCCCTTAGGCACCGAGGGCCCTAGCTCAGTGCCTGCAGGAATCGCACTCCAAAACACAGCTGCTTTCCTTGCTGGTTTTTTGGCAGTCAGGGTGTTTACTCTGGTGTCAGGCTCTCACAGAGCAGAGACAGCAGGACATATTGTCCACTGGGTCCACTCACACTAATTGTCTTAACCTCTCTTCCCCAAGAGGATACAGATAACTTCCAATAAGGCCAAAGGAAGATGGTTTTCTGCAGCAGGGACAGCCTGCTCCTGCAGTTCACCCAGAGGTTACCAGCGCTCATGCCCAAGCTCGCTGAGGCAGCCCCTGCTCTGCCCAGTGTGGGAGGCTGGCAGGAACAAGGCTACACTCTTTGCAGGGAGTCAGAAGCCAGATACCACGAGTTTTAGCTCTTTGGAATGGGTCTTCTCCCTGAATCACCTAATTACTTTTCACAAATCCTTCAAATCTTCATACAGTACTTCATTGTAGTCTCCTATGACCTGTACTGAGTATTTAAGTACATATCTTAAATGTAATTTATCTCTATAAGTAGAGGTAATTTAATCACATTTCAATTATTTTCATGTGTAGGCCATGATATATATGCTATAAAAAAAAGAGATCTATAATCAGGAAAGGTAATACAGTAATGACTCCATCCTAGAAAAACCAGATCAACCAGCTTTTCTGCCAGAGCATAACAAACCTAAACACAGTGTGGAGAATAAAATCCAACATTTTCTTTATTTCAAATCCCTGGTACCGCAGTAGGGAAAAATAGGTAGAAAAGCATCGCGCTTCATTTTGCAGAAAATGCACAGCAATAAGGCTAGTGTTGAAGCTGTCATCATCAAGTGATATGTTGCATTAAATATGGGGAATTAACCTTTGCAACCCTAAGAATATAGCTTTCACTGAGCAAACTTTTGTGGAACATTTAGACCTACTTAATTCTCACATCCACAGTCCTAGTTAATTTGCCATCAAACCCAGCGATGATAGGTAATACACTGAGTACCTGTAACAACCATGCAGAATTTTTATGCAATTAAAATGCAAGTACTGTTGCTTTTCACTTCAGCCTTTTATACTGTTTTGCAAAAAGACATTCCTTGACTGCTAGAAGGTACACAGAGGTAACATTACATTGTTTAAATTTAAAATTATTAATTGTTGTGTAAAAGGATTTACTTGGATTTAGCAAAGGAAGCTGGTGGGTGTGAGCTCATGACCAAGTCTGAGGGAGCTTCCCCCAGCTGTGGGGGAATCTGGCAGGAGATCTCTGACCTCACCCTGCCAGAGCAATGGTCTGTTGGGAGGGAGGGAAAGAAAGGGGAAAACAGCTCCTCAGTCAGCAAGAGCCAGAATCATGAGCTTAGTTGCTGTAAGCGCAGCAGAAAGAGGGTCCCAGGAGGAGCTGTGCCTGTGGAAGCCAAGCCCAGGCTTACAGCAGACACTGAGCCAGGACCTCAGCAGCAGCAGGGACCTCCATAAGAGACCCTGGTTGCTGCCAAGTACACCACCGCCTGGGAACTGGGAACAACTGGCCAGCACAAAAAGGGGGTTATCGCTCACATGAAGCAGGTGAAGGACTGGCTCTTACTGAGCGTCGTTATGCCTGTGGCTTGGAGTGAAGCATCTCACTGCAAGGAGCAGTCACCTGGCCACCAATGGGTTGAAAATAGCCTGGGACTGGTGCAATCCAGCGTAACTGGAATAAGCACAACTGTCAGAAGAAAATACTTCACTCATCCTGAAGGAATTAACTGCTTGCTCCTCGTGTTAGGGGCTGATTAACAATCCAAATCCTGCTTCCACCTTGTGCATGCCCCAAAGCGGGGGCTTTAGGCATAAAGAAGGGAAAAGGAAAAGTTTCCTGATTCTGTGCCTTGCAGCAACAGCCCCACATTTGCAGTGGGCTCCTGTACTGTGCTGTGCTCAGGAGATCAGGGTAGGGCTGTTGGGATACAGTATTGTGTGGAATCACTTTTCCCTGCACCCCGAAAGGAAGCCCAGGCAGGAGCAGGGACAGTGTGGCATCTAGAGGTTGCAGCAAAGTTCCTAGATGGCCCTGCAGGAAGGCAGAGGGAAGCACCTTTTTCTGTCCTTCCCATCCTCTCACGGTCTTTCACTTTCACCTCTTTAATGGTGAAAGCGGCTGCCTTGCAGCAAATAACTTCCAAATCCTAACAAATCTGTTCACTTAACTTCTAAATGCGCATTGACTAAGCATTTTCATAACATCTAGATCATACGAGACTGTAATGTGTCTGGAGTTTAAATGTTTGACAAGTTTCAGCTAAGTAGAAGAAAAAATACCTTTCTAAATGTGAATAATAATTATGGCTATGTTGCTCATTAAACTTAAAAAGAAATTAAAGAATCCAATCGCAAATTAAATAATTCAATCACAAATAGTTATTTTACAAAAATAGAACTCCCTCCTCAAAACGTCATGATGGAATAATGAAATTATTTTTGGTCATAACACCAGCTTTTTTGATAGTGTGGTGGTCCTCAATTTTGGGCCAAATAACAGCATTGGATCTGATAAAGTGTTTGTGGTTTTCCCCTGATCATGGAGACAGTGGGAGGTGGGTTGAGATGCTGGAAGGGGACAAGGCTGGATCCAGCCACACTGAATAAACACTGCGAGAACAGACAGCATGGCTGTGTAGAAAGCGTGTGACTCAGCACAGCTGCGTGGATCTCCTCACATCCTTTCTCAGCATGGGGAGTTTCCAAATAATTTTCTGGAGTCCCGGCTAACCGGCATACTTTTTCCATTAAACTCACTTCTTTGTGGACACTGGGCTCTGCTTCTAAGCAGTCCCCTTTCATCTCAATGACAATGATGGCAAGAATTTCCAAAAAAGCAATTTGCAAACCTCTTGAACTATGGTAAAACAGCATTTATTAAAGCTAGAGAGAGGGGTGACATTGAAAGTATGAAAAGACTATATACTCAAAATCAAACAAACACATCCCTTCCATGTTAGAGAGCTGGGAGGTGCTCCGTTTCTAGCACAAATTCTTTTCTCCTTCGGCTTTTCTAATTCTCCTGTCCCCAAGCCACAACTAACGGTATCTGTTCTCAAACTAGCAGTAAGGTATGTCACAAGGTAGTGTGGACAGATCTGCCCTATCCTTCCTTGGATAACTTATGATGCAGGGAGCTCTGCAAAGGCAAGTTAAGAAGGGCCACCACCTCCCTTGAATTGTGACCTTTACTGCTGCTGCAGGATTTGGCTGTGCTCGCTCATCCGAGCCCACAGGTCCTGCTGACGCATGACACAGTTGTTCTCCCTGGAGAACACAAAGCTGCTCCAGGAGTCCTCTCCATCAGCAAACTGCGTCTCTGCCAGGCGCGCAGGAGGAAACACAGAAAAGCACTGGAGGATATCACAGTGGAACCTAAATGACATCCATAACGCCACATGGCCATATTAGCAGCTGACAAACTCGGTAACTCAAGTTTAACTTACACCTCAGAAGAGAACTAGGGCAAATGACCACACTATTCAAAGGAAGGCCCGCTGGCCTGCACACCAGCCACAACAGTGACCATAAGCAGATGCACAGAAAAGAAAAAGAGGAGGACAAACATAAATGGTATTTCTGCAATTACTCTCTCACTCTTACACTACATTCTGCTCAGGGAAATTCCCAAGTCAGTTATGGTTTGTCTCTTTAGTAATCCCCAATGGATCTCACTTGCAAGTGTTGCCCAGTCTTCCCTGGAACTTATGGAAACCTCTTGTATCCCCAGCATCCTTTGGCAAGGAGCTCTACAGGTCTCCTACCTGCTGGTGTCCTTTGTGCAATGTTTTCCATTATTTCAGCGGATGGCGCCAGCCCCTAGGTGTGTAGTAGAGGATGTGCACAGACAGACTGAAGTGTTCTCGGCTGCTTAATCAGGTCTCTTACAGAAGTTATTCAATACTTTCTATCATGTGTCTTAAATATTGTTGGACTCTGTCAGAGCCTAAACTGTTAATGTGACCATTCAATCTAGCTTTTAAGAGATATTGGTGTGTCTGTTGCTTAACTTAATTTTAATTTATTGGCATAAAACTGCAATAGGTAAGATATTAGTCTCTGCCAAACCAGGCAATGCCAAAACCATAATTCCTTCTACTTGCCATGCTGCCTTTTGAACTCTAATGCCATGTACTATTTAAATGTCATAAGCCAGGACTGCTGCCACATGAACTGCCCAGCTCACTCAGTGCCCTTGGACTTTTGCACCTGTCTTTGAAACACTCCCTCTTTTACGTCAACACAGGCATGCCATCAACTAGACTGGAGAACTGATCCTGTTAAAATTCTGCCTCTTTTGGATGAGTATCCCGTGATCCTTGTGTGCTTGTACCAACCTATGGGCCAGCACACAGGGGTGGAGTGGGATAGTACAGGTGCACACACATGGTAAGAAAAAAAAAAAAGCAATGGCCTTACAAGTATTTACCTTTTTCCCCCATACTCCTACCAGATGGCTGTTGCAATATTTCACTATCATGATAACTAGAAAAGTTATAATTTTTCATATCTTATTTAGATCACTGATAAATTAAGAACATAAGGATACAACATGGATGAGACTTCAGAACACATCACAGACACGGACAGATCAGCTAAACAGTCAGGTCAAATGCTCGAAATGGAATTCATGGTCAGAAATTAATAAATGCATGATTCTCTTAAAATTTCCACAATTAGTCAGGAAATGTGGTCAAAATGCCATATTTTGTACATGCAACTTACAGAGCAATTCAGACTACCAGCATATTATAAAATACCAAAGAGTGCAGAATAAAAAAGGGGAGATGGATTGATACTGCACAAACCTTTAATCAGAGGTTTCCATTTAGGAAAATGATACTGTGATTCAACAAACCACGTCTTCTTATGTATTAAAGCAGTTATGACTATTACAAGTACCAATTTTCAAGGAAGAGGAAAAGACAGGTCCTAAAAAAAGAAATTTGATTAAGCAATCACAAAATCACAAAGACAAATACTATTTAGAGTAAGAGGGTTTTCAGATCTAGAAATTTTGTTCTGAAGTCCTCCTTTACACAACTGAGAATGGCGTTACTGCTTGGGCAAATCCTAAGTTCCTCGGGAGTCATCAACAATTCTCAGCCAGAGTTCATCCATCCCTACAGCTGTCCCAGGCCTTATCTACACCAAGATGTTTATGTAACGTCAATAAAACTGAGGTAATTGAAACCAACACCTTCTGAAACTGAGACAGGCAGAATGCATTGGCCAAATCACAGATAAAATTCTATTGCCTGTTCACTTCAGCAGTCCCGCAGGTGTGAAAGCACCACCTGCCTTTTATTGACTATGGTTAGGTTAGAGCAAGCCTACAGCTTTAACTTGGTGTACATTTCATGAGGCTGTTCTGAGGAGGACTGTTTTCCTTTCACAAAACTCTTCCTCCAGCCATCCCTACAACTCCATATACACTTTCCTCCTCTGTAGCTCTGCCATGGATTTACTTAAAGGTTGCACAGTACGTTGTAATTCTGGCAAGACCTCAACAGATGAGGGGATCTTGAGGGGAAAGAAAAAAAAGCACTTCCAGGTCACCACTCATAAATCATCACTTTTTTTCTTGGTTTGTGGGTTCCTTTTCCATAGGCATCCCCTAGAGGTGAGCTAGAAGATGGAGGGAAAAATCCTCTTCCGAGAGTGTTCTGGGAACTGTGGTGTGACGATCAGTAACTGTGTGGTAGCAGAACAACACTAGAAAAATATGCATGCTTCTACTAAACGGAGAAACACGGAAGGGCTGGTGAAAGTAGATGCATACGGTAAGCAATCCCATTCTGCAGGCTGGCCGGAGCAGGAGAAATAATGCAAATGAACAATGGCAGTAGGGAAGCCAATAGTACGGCTAGTAACCGCATTAGTGTATCTGTAGGTTATTTCTACTGTGGGTTACTCTTGCTAATAACCTGAGACATATGCCCACAAGACAGAGAAGGGATCAGTTCAAAAAGGTCATGATAAAACCAGGAAACTGTGTCATAATCCATTTTGCTTGTATGGTGTTCTCCAGAACACACATAGAATTCTTCATACATATAAGAACTATTTATGCATTTAATCTTACTGCCCAGAAAGAGAGGGGAGAGGTTACAGTATCCCTTAAGTGCCATAATAACCACAATTTTTTTTCAATAGTTAAACACCCCCCCCCCCCCCAATATATTGGCTATCCCTCTGGAGAAAAATGTAAGTCACACGTGACTATGATTGCATCTGTTTTCTACACAGAATTAATTTCTTATAATGCTCTATCTTGTCAGAGGACTACTGAAATGTCTGGCAGAACTGACTGCCCATGGCCCTCTACCCAGATTTTGGTTTGTGTCTCCCCACTTTCCAAAATCTGGCTATGATGTAGTCAGCTCCCCAGCCTCTGAGACCGCGTCTTGATGCTGCTCTTTGAAGGTGACCAGGCGGTGTGATTCAATGTCACTCTCTTCATGCTCTTTATCTCAGACTCACAAAGCACAGTTCTCCCCAGTGTCCACCAAACTTTGTGGTTCGTGATTGGCATTTTTCCACACCTGTTGTCTAGCTCTTCAAAATAGGTACAAATCCCATGGGATTTCCTAGAGGTCTACTGCCACCCCGAAACCTGGCTGGTTTTCTTCTCCCTCAGTGCCCCACCTGGATGCTTCTCCCTCTGGGTTCCTGGTCCTTCATTTGATTGGAAAACTGCTGTCATCTGTGTAGTGGGTAAGCAAGAATGCAGAGGGGCTTGAACAAGCTCCTCTCCCCAGAGGCAAACACATGATGGATCTCAGCAGAAGACCTTGCTGTTGCCTGAATCATGATTGCTCAGTAATGATAAGCATGACCGAAGGATCTGAACTCTTCCTAGCTAGAATCAGATAAGACAGGGCCTAGATAGCGTTTCAGTAGCATTTCTTTTTGAACAGAGGTACATGAGTGTAAAACCACTGAGGTTGACTCACAATGTAGAACACAAATCTTATTGTGTTCAGATCCCAGACAAGACCACTGAGGTCAGTGTAATAAAGGGCTGGGTTTTATTCTGCTAGAAACATTGTCGTAGAGTCACTAACAGCTGGGCTGGAAGAGTTACTCAAGGCATCACCTAGTTCTGCCAGGATGAACTATATATATCTGCATCATTTCTATTTCTCTAAACCACTCTAAAACTGCCAGTGATGGAGGTCCTACAGATTCCCTAGAAAGTGAGAGCTCAGTAAAACTAGTGCCAATTGTTAGAACCTTTTTTCCTAATATCTAACTTTGCTAACATTTCAGCCTACTCAGTAAGCATGGAAAACATGCTGCAGCCTCGGACATACTTTAAGTATGTCATCATGTCTCTCCATGATTTTCTTTAGACCAAACAAAATTAATTGCTCCAAACATTCTCAAGATTGTTCTGATTGCTCTCATCTTCTCTGGACTTTGTCCAGTTTTCTTTAAGGAAGATCATGGACTGAGTTAAAAATATCCTCCAACAAATAACTTACTGGTGCTGAATGAAGGAAGGACTTCTTCACATACGTTACAGCCAACAATCCTCTTTGCTGCAAGGCAATACTGTTGACTCCCATTGCATTTGAGATTCGCTGTAATGACTCAGATTGCCTTAAGAGGAATCGTTATTTTATCCACTCCACCCTATATTCCTTCCAGTGCAAATGCAGAAACACTAGACAAGAACTGTAATAGACCCATGCTGACAGTAACTTTCAACTCCCTTCAAAACAGTTTTACAAACTAGTACATACAAATAGTAGCTCAACTGAAATGGAAGGGAAAAAAGGGAAAAAAAGACCCTCCTCAGTTTGGTCAATGTATCCCAATATTCACTTAATTCATCTTCAGAAGGAAAACCTGTTTACGTCTTCTCACTGGCTAGGATTAACATTTCACTATACTCATCAGACTTTGCAACCTTTTCCTGGCATCAGAAAGGTTTTGTTGTAAAATTTAAGTTAAATCACTCCTTGGAACTGGTGTGGTTTAATTATATTACTAAAAGGAATACAGACAGAAGAAATTATCTGAGAAATGTTATGGGCTTTTAAGATGTTTCAGAATGCTTTCAACATTTTCAGTTATCACTTTTAATGCTTATCTAATAAAGATTTGTTCCGAAAAGTAATTTGCTGTTTGGACAGTCCCATAGTGTCAATACAAACTGAGTTATCTCTGTGATAAGCCATCAATAAACTTCCTATGTGAGATGGACCAACAAGATTCTAAAAGAGAAAGATGTGGAAAATCCTTATCCAATTCATCACAATACTGTGATTAATTTTCCATCACAACCTTCCCCACTATATTTCTACTGCAAATAGGTTGTATACCTAAGCATACATTTCTTCAATAATCTTGTTTCCCTTGTTGTAATGCTGACCTTATTTTAAACTCCATGTGTTGATGCAAGCTCGCATTTATCATTGTCTGCTTGCAGGTGGTTTGCTCTGGAGACTAGTTGGCTATTACAAAGGACACAGTAACACCCACTCTAACAAACATGCCAACACGTAACAATGTTTCATTTTGTTGAGCTATTACATGTTTTTATCCTAGCTTAATAATGATCCATTGTTTCATTTCCTCAGCACAGGTAGCAGAACGGCACTACCTACATCAGACACATACAAACTCAGCCTAAACTAGTGGTTGCACTGATGAGTTGCAAGCAACCTGCACATCCCTTTCTCTGCATTCCTATCTATGCAGAGAGAGTACTTCCCCAGTTTACAACAGTGGCCAGATAAGAAGTCAGTACTAGCTAAATGGTGGTATCTTCAGTATATCTATATATGTATGTAGAGGCGTAAGTACGAGATTATCTGTTTATTCATGAGCACACTCCACGGAGTGCATCATGGAAAGACTGGATATGACGTCATAACTAAACCCCTTTCAAAATGCATACGCATAAGCATGCTGAATTAAGATTGCACAAAAAGCCCAAATTATAGCATTTCCTAATTTTCAATTGCTTGACCTTGGCACCTAAACATGCTTTTTTTCATGTAGCTGTAGGCACACTTTAAGACAGACATACCACAGGTTAAGCAACTGTCAACACAAGTGCAGAAGCACTGCTTTATATTCTGCTTAGACCAAGCTGTTTTGTTAAATTTGCATGTCCTCTGTTACTGCAAGGTCATGGTGAACAAGAATCACAGCTGTACTTCCATGTCAGTGTGAAGTCAGGTTTGGGCCATCTGTATTTGGGCCATCTGTGTTTCTACCCCTCAGGCACTGGGCATACCTAACATTTTGTTCTACACCTTTTGCCACTTCTCTTTGTCATGCCTCCAGCCCAAGCCCTGGATCTCCTTGCTTTTGAGAAAAGTGAAAATACAGGACGAGTTAAAGGCCAAACACTGGACACTGCTGACAGAAGGTCAGAAAAATCACAATGACACCTAATAACCATTAAGGGACCGCCTTAAAAACCAACCCATACTACCTATCCCTTCCCCCAACACAGTGACCCCAAAATGCCATGAATTAATATGCTACCCACACTGGCACCCCAAGTAGTAACAACACAATAGCACATCAGCACGACATGCTCGTAAAGCACATATTTGCCATGGCCAGAATTTCCAAAAACTGCAAGAATCTTGGGGTAGATGGGGTAAGAGAGGGAGTGGAACTGAATTCCTAAATACAGAGTGAAATAAAATGGATCTTTGCTACTGGAGAAACAGAACAATATACAGCTGCTGCCCATAACCCCTCTTGTTTCCTAAGATCCTTGCTGGACACACATAGAGCATCAAGGACATTAACGACAACCATTACGTAGTACCTAACAAGCCTGCCAAGCAAGGCCAACAAGAACTGAGCCGGAAATAGAGAGATCTGTTCAAAGGCTCAGGAAAAAAAGCAAGAGAGACTGCTTAAGATGGCACAGGGGCTTTTATAAACGAGAAACACAAGGAGGAAGGATAGAGGGCTTCATTGTGTTGAAATAAGTTATCAAAAAGGCTTATTGTACCCAGAGACCTGGTCTTCCACTGCGAAAGCAAAGCCTTGCAGTAACTTAGTACACAGGTACTCTCCTAGTTTCTAAGATGCCAGATGGCTACCCTGAAGTCAGGCTAAAGCACAGAGAGAATGATGCATCAGCTTCTTCTGAATCAAAAACTAAATTAGTTTTTAAAATGAAATTATTCACATTGTTTCATTTGAACCAAACTTCACCATCCCTCCTTGAACCCTTGCACTAACTGCACTGTTTGAAGGATATTTTAAGTGCTTGTGCCATCCCTACAAAACATGTTGATTTTTAAAGTTAGGAGGTTTTTATTTCCTCTCCCTTCCAAAACCAAGCTCTTCTTGTACCTTAAAAAAAAACCCATATATTTGTATAAGACATATGGCACAAACAGCCAACCCTTACCTTCTCTCCCAACATACATGTGGTATGATTACAATAAGCCTTACACTGAAAACACATTTGCCATCTGAATTCAGAAATTCCCACGGAGACACAAAGCACACAAAACAAGCTCTGTATACTGAAAATGCTCCCACCCGTTTATCCTAGCACAAACTGCATGAGTACTGACAAGTGCCTTGCAATGAAACCACATCCATTTCACATTTAATAAAGGGGTACCAAGTATCTTTGACAGTCACACATCTTCATGATTACATCACATCATTATGCTGTTAAAAATGAATCAAGACCTAAGCGGTATAACCTGCACGGTCCCCTCTGGAGCCCCTGTGCTAAACTGTTAACGCCACCTCACCCACCAGCTACTCAAAGTGCAAGGAAGAGCACATTTCCAATGATGCCCCTTGCCCAAGGTGCACAAGACTCTCCTGATAACATGCCCCAGACAAACATTGCTAGAGCAGGAAATTATGAGCTGATGCTCACTTATCTTTTTGTCAGTTTTGGGTACACTTTGATAATCAATAACCAATGAAGTGCACGTTCAAAGCTCCCTTCAAGCCACCATATAAAGGTGCAAGATCATTCTTCCCAATTCATTATAGTATAACATAGCAATATATCTACACATACACACACACACATATATTTGTAGCAGAAAAAATTGTATAGCAGAAAAACCAAGAAACTAGCAATTTGTAATGGAGAATTGAGGTTTAATAAGCATCTATAGTCATGTACTTATTCTTCTTGTGGCAGTTGTATTTATTGCAATTATTTTCCAATGATAAACAAGTGTGAACAAGAACCTAATTGTTTCGTGTTTATTTACAAATCGTTAAATTTTCTTTCCAAACTGCTTGATAAATGGCACACTAGAACTGTAAATAGGTTTGACAAATCAGCTGTCTTCAATAAAGGCAACTAAAAATCATGAAGGCTTGACATTGCTCTGTCCCAGTGATTTGAACAGGGGCGAGACCATTTCTAGTTTCTATTAAATATTTTTTAAGTCATGAGGCAGAACTCATTTGTAGACTATAAATGGGTAATCTTCCTAACAAATATTATCCCTGCTGAAGATGTTCGCTAGGAACACCAACTTCTCAATTAAAGAAAACAGAACAAAACCAGAACAAAAGCCTTGTTAGCAAGGCAGAGAGAGAGCACCAGGAACTACTGCTTACAAGTGCCAAAGACCATTAGTTTTAGAATCATAGACTGGTTTGTGTTGGAACAGACCTTTAAAGATCATCTGGTCCAACCCTATTCCATGGGCAGGGACACCTTTCACTAGGTCAGGTCGCTCAAAGCCCCATCCAACCTGGCCTTGAACACTTCCAGTGATGGGGCATCCACAACTTCTCTGGGCAACCTGTTCCAGTGCCTCACCACCCTCATAGTAATTTCTTTCTTATATCTTATCTAAATCTACCCTCTTTTAATTTAAAAATGTTACCCCTTGTCTTATCACTACAGGCCCTGGTAAAAAGTCTCTCCCCGTCTTTCTCATAAGCCCCCTTTAAGTATTGAAAGGCTGCAATAAGGTCTCTCTTATAAGGCAGGTTGATAGAGTTCTCTGGTATTAAAGTTGCCTGACACTCCCTCTTATAAGCTCCATTTTTAATTGCTTGGGAATCTAATCAATTGTTTATAAGATTTTGAAGGGAGATGATCTTCACATCAATTACATGTTTCTGACATTCCTATGAAAACCTAGCCAAATTATACACCTCTGTTAACAAGGTTTCCTTACACTCAACAGAGGCTAAGTCCAGAGCTGCATTTCCAGAAGAAACACTTGCAGTGACTTGCTTCTACACACAGCCACAGGACTTCTCCAGTTGCAGCTCTGACCTGTCGTGGGACAGCGTACAGCAGATTTTGTTTAGTGACAGCAATAAATCCTTTTCCCTTGCATTCTCAGTCCCTTCCACTGTGACTGGGTCCAAGCAAAAGAGGGAAGGGCTGTCTGCTTTGAATGTAAAGGGGACAAAAAGACAGACAGGATGGAATAAATCAAGAGAAAACAAACAGTGAAAACTGGGACTGGGTGCTGGCAGGAGAGCACCGGCTACAGGCGAACCGGATGCAAGAACGCCTGACCACTCCCTAGTACTAGAGATCTGAGAGGGAAAACACTGTAGAGACCAGTAGCCGGCACATACATACATGCCTGTTTGAAAGGCAGATTAGATAAAAAGCCAGATGAGAAGACTACAACTCACTGGAGAAGGTGATTAGGAGCAGGAGGTTAAGTACCCATGAAGCAGTTTGTAATGGTAAAGTAAACTAAACAGCACTGCAAACGAGACAGAAAGAGACAGGGAGGGAGTCTGAAGGGATGGGCTATGACTTTCCCGGGTGCTTGGCAAGGAAGCTGAGACCAAGATGAGAAATCTGTAAACAGTCTTAGCTGGGTGGATGACGAACAGGAACCGTGCTTTGAGCATGGAGTAACTTACAACAAAGACTCAAAAAGGAGAGGTCCTTAATGTCACTCAGACACCCAAAACTTCCAAGTGCATTTACCTTCCCCTCTCTGTACTCCATTGTCTATCTGTAAAATAGGAACGCAGACCTCCTCAACTCACAGCCATGTCATGACCACCAGAGAAAGCCCACAAAAAGAACAATTTTCGTTTCAGAACAACACAGAACAGAGTATATTCATAACATATTCATTCAAAAAAAGGAAAAAAAACCCAATAATTTTATCACCAACTGAACACTGAGCATTTTGCAGACTGACAGAGGCAGAGGGAGCACTACCGATGTAACTGGAGAACTGGTCTAGAGATGTGAACCAGGGTTGAATATGTAGTTTTAATTTTGGAATTTAGTAAGTTGTGTGCTTGATTTTACAAAACTAAAAACTGTTCTTAAACTCATATTTACGCAGATAAATAGAAAACACTGCTGGCATTGCATTGTGCTTAATTTTGTTCTTGAAATCCCTATTTGCTAAAACAAAGACAAGTTGGTGTACTCCAAGTTTAAGCGAGGCTGACAAGTGAAAACTCCCCCTTCTTACCCTGGGTCCCGCCAGCGCAGTACCACAAATGCATTCGGGTTAAGCAGCCATTACACGTTTTCCTCCCCGTCTGTCATACGACAACGTACCGAAGAGCAGGAAACCTAGCACACACAAAGCACCAGGAGTAACGCTGTCCCACGAAACGCCCCTCCAGCCGGCTTCCTCGCCAGCTTGCCCCCAGCCCCGCCCGCGTGCCCCAGAACCAGCCTGCTCCGCTCCAGCAGCGGCTTAGGCGTCAACCACGACCGCCTCCAAATACGTGGCCGCTCAAACTGTACGCCTGGCTTTCTCAGCTACAAGCTGGTAGCAGAGCACCTGCCGCGGGCAAGAGCCGCCCCCGCCCTGCGGCCGGGCTCCCACCGGCGGGCTTAGGGCCGGGTGACCGCCGGAGAGGCAGCTTGAGAGGGAGGGGGGGAGGTGAGGGCTGAGGCCCGCGGCACCTGCTCAGCTCCAGAGCCACGGAGCAGGGACACGGCGCGAGGGGAGACCAACTACCCCCTCGGGGAGGGAGGGCGCGCCCCCGCCATTTTGAGACGGGCGCAGCCGACCCGCCAGCGAGGCTCACCCGGCCATTTTAGGGGCAGCCCCACAGCCCTTCGGGGGTGGGGGACGTGGCCTAGCCTAGCCTAGCCCAGCGCAGCGCAGCGCAGCGCAGCGCAGCCCGGCTCCGCCCGCCGCCAGGCTGGTAGCGGCCAGACCGCGCCCTCCGCCCCCTCCGAGCTCAGGTATCAGGTGAAACTGGTCGGGCGCGCGGGACAGGCAGCGGTGGCTGGAGCGCGGCGGGAGGATGGCTGG
Source organism: Calonectris borealis (assembly GCF_964195595.1). Classification (NCBI taxonomy): domain Eukaryota; kingdom Metazoa; phylum Chordata; class Aves; order Procellariiformes; family Procellariidae; genus Calonectris; species Calonectris borealis. The sequence continues at coordinate 60,488,746 of NC_134352.1, forward strand.
GCGCCGCGGGCTGTGCCTGCTGCTGCTGCTCTGTGCGCTGCTGAGAGCCGCCGCTCCCGCAGGTGAGGGGAGTGCGAGCTGTCGCCGACGGGTGCTGGAGCCGCCGGCTCGGCTGGGATCAGCTGGGGATGGCCGAGCCCTCCTAGGGCTCCGCGGGCGCCGCGCGGGTTGCTCGGCGCCCCTCGGCTGCGGGCTGGGCCGCGGGCGGTGGCGCTTCAGGCGGGGAGCGGTGCGCGGGGCACGGCTGGGTTCTCGGCGGGCGAGGCGCGGCGGCGGTGGGGCTGAACCGCGCCGAAGAGCAGGTTTCTGGCCCCCGGCTGGGGTGCGGGAAGCCCGGAGCCTGGGCGAGGTTCCCGCGGCGTCGAACCGGTTCGGAAAACTCGGGCCGGTGGCTGTGGATCCGCCGGACCCGCGGGGAGGGCGCTGCCGGCCGGTAGGCCCCCCCGCCAGGTAGGGGAGAGCAGCTCGACGGGCAAGCAGCCGGGCTCGGCTTTCAGTCCCCTTGGACTTCTGGGGCGCACGGAGCCGGCGCGGAGGGCTGGGGCACCGCAGGTCCTGCGCGGGCTCTCCGCGGCAGCTGCCTGGCACGCGTGGCCTGGCTTCACCCGCGTTGGTGCTGTCGTCAGCTAGCAACCTGCCTAAAAGCTGTATAGAAACATAAAAGACTTTAAAGACCGTGTTCTCGCTTATTTCCCAACTCTGAAAAGCTAGGATTTTTTTTTTAATCCTAATTATTATTTTTGTAGTTTATAGAATTGCTTATTGAACATAAGCGCTGTTTGGGGAAAAAAAAAAAACAGTCATATTAATATTTCACCGCCTTAAGGTTCATGTTTCACTACCTTTTATAGTAAACCCCATTGCCATATCTACGCATGTCTTTGCACTGTGTCCATTGTGTATTTGTTCACCCTGGGCTCATTTACATAATAAAAGTATATGCGTAAAGATTGTGTAAATATTGAAGCCAAGCTCATGGTAGGTGCTATTTTCCCAACAAATAAATACTAGATAGGTGCAAATTTTGTTGTTCAGAGCAGAGTTTCTGATATTAGACTGCCTCTTAATATCCTAGTTATCTGACCTGGGAGGAGCGGGGGCAATTTGGAATCATCTTGCGGGAGGGAAGTAGTCTGCTTAAAAGTTTTAGCTGGGTGCTTGATCTTCTGAAGTAGTGAGGTGAAATGAGCTGGAAGTGTGATCCCATCCCAGCCAGGGAACATGATTGTGGCTGTTTTCAAACAGGCTAATGCCATTATGGGGTTGCGGTGAATCTGAGCTGCAGATCTAAAAACCAGGGTCCTCTTAACCTTAGTCCTGTATGGGTATTACTACCATGATCTAAGCTAGTTAATTTGAATACTCTGTGCTGCTGTCACTTTTGTGTCTGCAGGGTAGGCATAATCCTTCTTTTGGTATGCAGTGGGTTATATCTTCTGGACAAATGGCAAAGGTGTTGAAACAGTCTTTTGTTGTGGGAGGAGAGTACGATTTTCCCTGTGATGCCAAGGAAGTTTTTCCCGTGGGCAGATTAACAAGTCAACTGCATTCTCTGTATGTGAGTCAGGCAGGGTGAAACTCGGCTTGGAAAAGAACTCGATTGTTATGGAAAACTGCAAGCACAGAAGGAGTAAGAAAAATGCACATACCTAACAAGGGATTGGTTGCTCGGTGAGGGAGTGTTAACAGCAAAGAGAATCAGGACACTGAACTGTTTCCCTATATGGGTGCCAGTTGGGCTAACAAAAGCTGCCCAGTATCGGCAGTCAGAACTTTTGAGGCTGGAACTACTTAAAGTCAGCATAAAAGCAAGACTTGGTCTCTGAAATCACTCATTTAGCTTGACTATGTCTTCAAAAATAGAGTAAAACAATCCTTTACCTCTGTTCTGTCGCTCCTGTAATACTCAGTCCTGTCTGTGGGTCATATGTCTGTCAATCCACTTTATTATAGCTCTTACTCTTTTGTGTCACGCTAACACTTTTGGGCTTTTTGGTGAGCATTTTTTTTTTCCCCCCAACCCAACCTATGAACATCAATTGCAAAGCATTGCTTTCTATCTGATCACAAAACATTAATAAGAACAAAGTGGTAGTATTTGCTCTACCAGTTTTCTACAATAATTTAAGTCTTTGGAATGGAATACAAATAGTATGACTGCAATTAGATTATATCAACTACTTACTGATGGACAGCTGCTTAACATAGCACTGTACACTGCGCTTTGTTACTGTACTCTGAGAACTGCTGTCAGCTTACAATAAAGGGTTTGCTTCCAAGCATCTCCAGCATCTCTCTCAGCTAACCTGTAAGCCTGCTTAGCTAATTATGATTTACGTTATCTGATGTCTATGTAAGCTATGTTCTTCCAGCTGGTTTTATGGCTTCTAATATTCACAGCTTGGATTAGGGACCTGGGATTTCTGTATTATACAAGTAAACCTTGCAATCTTTAATAGTATTGCTGCCATAATCATGTGGCTTGAAGATCTGAGAGCAGGATTTGTATAATTCTGCCCTGTTGTAATTATACTACATATAGGCCAAAATGGCTGTTTGGCATTTGAATTAATTTTCTTTAGGACTGTTGTTTTGTTGGTGTAATTTAGACTTCAGTCTTCATGCAGTCTACTGCCAAGATTTGTCCATGTCATTGTAGTGGCAAAAAGTTTTCTTACACCTCACTTTTCCAGTGAAGCGTGCCTGTACCTGGAGCTTGTCAAATGCTTGTTAAGCGGAGCTAGGGTAACTTAATTAAAAACTCTAAAGAACACCAATATATGCTGTATTTCTGTTTACCTCTTCAGGAGCTCACACAAGTCTAGACAGGAGGCTAATGCTGTACATCTGACTTTCTCAGTAATAGCTTGAACAGCTATCTGAGGTTGTGCTACTTTTGATAATCTATACTGGGCAACATGCATACTTGTGTATTTACTAGTTCTTATGTGAATTCTTTTCTTATACTTTCTTACTTCTTATACTTTTCTTATACTGTAAGGTGTAAGCATTTTTCATTCTGGAACTGTATCAAAACTACAATTGAATAACAAAGGGGCCATCCTTCAACACTGTTCATGGCTTGTGACCTGCTTGCTCAAGGAGACTCTCTTATATACTCCAGTTGGGATTTTCTGTGGCTAAAATAATCCACAAATATTCATAGAAATTGAGATAAGGTTAAAAATACTTCTCCCACAGACAGTCAAGTTCCACAGTTTAGCTTAGCAGATGTCTGACTTTTTGGAACAGGGGGCGTTCATGGACGGTATCTGCTTGTGCAGTTTAATTTGTTAGCGTGAAAGGACTGTGTTGGGTCTGGATGGTGTCTTGGGGGGTTCTGGACTGAGCCATCTGAAGGCTGTCGTACAAGACAGAGCAGTCAGGAATGGCTGGCTTGCCCACATGGTTTGTAAGTCCCTGTGGCATTTGAAGAGGCAGAGCAAAACTTGAAGTGATAGCTGTCTGGTGTACGAAGCAACCATAGCTGTCGGCTTTACCACCTAGCACTTGAGTAGAAACTGCAGAGATTGTCTCACCATCTTGGCTGTGAATTTGAAGGAGATCCCAGATGACTGGCCCTGTTGCATTTTCATGCACAAAATTAGTCTATTCAAGTTTCAATTCAGATATAGTGTAACGTGCGTGTTTCTTTCCCTAGAGATCACTTGTGCATAGCTTTTGGCATTATATTCTGACAGTTCAGTTCTAGCTCGTCTGAGGACAGCATGCTTTTTTTTACTGCACACCTGATCTTCAGGCGATGTAAAACTGAGAAAACTTCTGCTGCAGCTATGTTAACCTGCTGCAAAGTTTTATGAGTCCCAGCACTTGGGTAATCTGGCACTGCTGTGTGAAAGGATAATGGTGCCCTGGGGTACTTGAAGCGGTTTCTATTGTAACTGTTCAGATGGTAGGAGTACCTGACAGCCATTTTAACAAGGTATTTTTAATATCACCAGTGAAATGGAAAAGCATTTTGGTTGCTGATGCAATCCTTGAATAGGGATATAGGTTGTCTTTTGGATAATAAAACAAAGGTAAGAAAAATTGCCAAGTATTTGAAAACCAGTCTTAATTTTTCTGTTGATGAGGCTCTCTTTAATTTTTCAGAGTGAATCATGATGTGTAGTTTATTTTTAAAAAGGACAAAAAGTCTGTATCCATACTTCAGTAACAGCAACTTCTTAATTTTGGGTTTTTTTGTTTCTTTTTTTTTTTTTTTTTAGAGAGTAGTGGAACCAGTTCAAAAGGAAGAAGTTTTGCTGGCCGGAAAGTTCCAAATACAAATAATGCCTCTGAAGAGTTATATGAAGTGGATGAATTTGCAGCAAAAGCCCTCACAGGAAAGCTGACTACAGTTTTTCTTCCCATTGTTTATATAATTGTCTTTATCATTGGTTTGCCAAGCAATGCCATGGCCCTCTGGGTCTTTTTTTTCCGAACAAAGAAGAAACATCCGGCTGTGATTTATATGGTTAACTTGGCATTGGCAGACCTTCTTTTTGTTGTCTGGTTCCCACTGAAGATTGCGTACCATGTAAATGGCAATAACTGGCTATTCGGTGAAGGTCTCTGCAAAGTACTTGTTGGATTTTTCTATGGAAATATGTACTGTTCCATTCTCTTCATGACATGTCTCAGTGTGCAACGGTATTGGGTTGTAGTGAACCCCATAGTGCATTCAAGAAAGAAATCTGAAATTGCCTTGGGCATCTCGCTTGCTATCTGGATACTGATTTTGTTGGGCACCATTCCATTGTATCTCGTTAATCAGACAGCATACATTTCAAATCTTAACATCACTACTTGCCATGATGTGTTGCCTGAAAATGTTTTGGCTCATGACATGTTCAATTATTTCCTCTCACTTGCAATTGTACTCTTCTTAATCCCTGCTCTCCTCACTGCTGTCGCTTACATACTAATGATTAAGACTCTGAATGCTTCCATCTCTGATATAAGCACTGGGAAGAAACGAAAAAGAGCAATCAAACTCATTGTCGCTGTCCTGTCTATGTATCTCATCTGTTTTACACCTAGCAATGTGCTGCTTGTTGTGCACTATTTGCTCCTCAAAACCTACAGCCAGAACTATCTGTATGTGTCCTACATAACTGCACTGTGTCTTTCTACTTTGAACAGTTGTATTGATCCATTCATCTATTACTATATTTCAAAAGACTTCAGAGACAACCTTAAAAATGCTCTTCTTTGCCGAAGTGTACGAACTACACGGAGAATGCAAGTGTCTCTCTCATCAAGCAGGTACCCCAAGAAATCAAATTCTTATTCTTCAAACTCAGATGGGACCACTAAATCAACTTACTAATTTTAATCCAAGAAGAAGAGTGAACTTATATTACTACTGCTGAAAGGACGTAAGTGACAAGAGAGTTGTTTTGTACAGGAGAGTCTGAAGAAACATCTTTGCTTTTTAATTACATTGAAGCCTGAATTTGAGAACCGGCAGCTGCTTACCCTGTGTAGAAATGGTGAGCAGTTACATCTTCCCACTAGACTGGAAAAAAAATCATGACATTTCTGATGCTCTGCAAAAATGCTGCTGACTTGGAAGTCAGCAAGTTGAAGACATGGTTGAAGACATTTTCGTTCAGTATCAAAGTTGTTAAAAAGCAAAATGTCACTGGAATGTTATGTAATTTTGCTAGTATATTTAATTAACAGAGAAATCTGTTTTGTTTGGCTTTAACTGTAATGTATTAAACAGTTGAACAGATTGTGTATGTAGAACCTTGCTCTGTGTAGTTGCTTACACTGAATGTTATATTGGAGAGAAGGAGAGGAGAATCCATTTCACCATCTTGGTGTGAGTCCAACAATGTGACTGCTTATTATCTTTAGTATAATGTAGGTTTATATTGTTTTCCAAGTTTTCACATTGTAAATACTAACGTTGCAGAAACCTGTAAGGTCATCCTATTGGTTAACAAGATGAACTTGTTATCAGCTAGCACTGAGATAAAATGTAAGTTGAGATTATACAGTTACTTAATGCTTGCACGTACATAATCTTAAATGGGGATATTTAACAAAGTTTTGATGAATAGCTATTTGATTTTTATATAATATGCCTTGTATTTTTTAAGATATCTAAATAAGATTTTTTTTTTTTATATAACACATTTGAGTTGGGTGCTTTCTTTTATGCTTTTACATGCTCTTCAAAATGCTGAGTAGTTCAACTTGCTTGTTTCAGGTAACAAAGATATTATTCCTAATAGTGAATTAGAAGTCTGACAACTGTAGTTCTAATGTCTAAATGGGTTAAGTAAAATTTACCTAATGAAGCATTTCATTCTAGCAAAACTGTTCCCTTACCTTATTAGCAGATAACTAAACCAAACAGTTCAGAATTGTGGGGGAATAATGAAATATAAACAAACACATTAACAAGATATCAAACTTCAGCCCAAGTGGATTTCTATAATATCCTAAATCCTCTTCCCTCACCCAGAATATTTGTGATGACTCAGGAATATAGAATCGCGTGTACTTTTCATCTGAAATGCTGAGGGGTATATGTTTGGATGTAGGATTTAAATGCATTTTTTTCAAATCTTGCAGTCCTGATAAGTTTCACCAAGCTGTACATTGAACTTGCATCCAAGTGACCTATCTGAAACTTAGGCGTAGCCAGGTCCTTACAAATACAAGCAAATGGAAAAGCCCTCAGTCCAAAAAGTACTCTGAGACAGCTGGTATATACATAGGAAATATTCACCATTTCAAATACGGAGAATAAGGAAAGGGGATAGATTGAACTTTAGCAAGAATTTGAGCAGTCTTGTACAGCTTAAAGGCCCTAGGTATTTACATAAATTATTTTTTTCTGTGTGCTAGTCTGTTCCTTTCCTTGTCTTGTTCTTTGGTTTCCACGTTCTCCCCTACTTTGGTAAAAAGTTTTTTTCCCCCCATACATAATAAAGACTAAGAGGTTTGTTTAATGCATTTGATCTCTCATTTCAAGATTAATTAAGCTCTAGCTCTCCTTTTATCTGCTGCAGTCCTGTCTGCTAAGTCTTAGCAGGTGCTTAGCGTGAAAGTAGGATTTTGTGTGGTGGTATTTCAGAGGTCCAAGCTAAAATAGCAACTTATATTAATGAGTGTCTCAGTGAGGAGCAGAGAGTTTACAGCTGTTTAGATGATGTGGAACACAAACGCTTCGCAGGCATAAACAGTTTGCTCTTCCTGTTTCCTGGCAAAAATACAGGGAAATAATTGTGTATTTATTACTGAACTGAAGATATAATGCAACATCCTTACTGGAAAATGACTGTATGTAAGAGGGCATAGTCCACTGAAAGGATTTGAGAAGAAGGGGGTTGTACCATCTTCACAAACTGCCATCTGAACTCTTCCCGTAGCCTGTGTGTGGTAAACAAGAGTATGAGAACGTCCTTTATCTTGCTGAACAGCCTAGTGTGCTTCCTGCTCTGTATACGGCAGTGAATAACATGAAGGTGTCCTGGTTTCGGCTGGGATGAGTTGATTTTCTTCCTATTAACTGGTATAGTGCTGTGTTTTGGATGTAGTATGAGAATAATGGTAGTATGAGGATAATGTTGATAACACACTGATGTTTTAGTTGTTGCTAAGTAGTGTTTACGCTACTCAAGGACTTTTCATCTTCCCGTGCCCTGCCAGGTGTGCGGGGGGCTGGGAGGGAGCGTGGCCAGGATAGCTGGCCCAGCTGGCCAATGGGCTATTCCATACCATATGACGTCATGCTCAGCATATAAGGCTGGGTGAAGAAGAAGAAGGGGAGGACATTCGGAGTGATGGCGTTTGTCTTCCCGAGTAACCGTTACGCGTGACGGAGCCCTGCTTTTCTGGAGATGGCTGAACACCTGCCTGCCGATGGGAAGTAGTGAATGAATTCCTTGGTTTGCTTTGCTTGCGTGCGCGGCTTTTGCGTTCCCTATTAAACTGTCTTTGTCTCAACCCACGAGTTCTGTCACTTTTACCCTTCTGATTCTCTCCCCCGTCCCACCCGGGGGGAGTGAGCGAGTGGCTGCGTGGTGCTCAGTGGCCGGCTGGGGTTAAACAACGACAGAAGGAAAGGCATCCAGTTCATGTGATTACAGCACTACCTGTGTTCTGCCAGGAGTCCAAAGGTTACAGGTTATATGTTGTAAAGATGATGAATTGTCTGTGTGTGTCTATATAATACCACAAAGAGATTGTTCATGATTCATGAATCACTGTTAAATTGCTGAAGAAGAATATGCTTAATACAGCCAGTCTTTTGGGGGACAAGATTTATTTCTTGTCATTACTTTATCAGAAGTACACCAAATAATGCTTGTATCTATACTCTCACTCTTTGTTCTTCCTTTGAAGCAAAGACAGATTGGGGGAAATTTTTCCCATCTGTAGCTGCATTGCAAATCCTCATCCTGAATTTAGTATGAATTATTTTGCTCCAACTAACAGAGCAGGTAGACGAGACTGGTTGTTCAACCGATTTGAATCAATTCCTTGAATTGGCAATTGTGTGCCTGTGCAACCAGGTAGTGATGGGGCAAGAACATGTAGCCCAGGAGTAGTTTATGTGCACAGTGTCATGGTTTCACAAACAGCTCAAGCACGTGCTGCAGCTAGGAGAGGTAGACTAGTCTTTCTCCTACCCCGACTGCTTGATCACACTGTTCCCTCGTATGTCAAAGCATGCGTGACCTTGGAGTGGATTGGATCAGTCCTGGGTTAAAGTTAAACCAGGACGAGGGAGGAAAGTTTACTTTTGGCTTGGAACAGTGTTTGGCTGGTTTGCTGGATGAGCTCTTCGCTCAGCACGAGGGAGAGGGTCAGACTGCATCTTTCACCACCACACTGTGCAACAAGGCAAGTTGAAGCACAGGAGCTGTGAAGCCTCTGCCTAATCTCCTAAGCAGCAGGGAGCAAGCCTTCACCCGTGACCGTAGGAATGGCTCTGCTGGCTCAGACCGAGGGTCCACACAGCTCGGCCAGGGTAATCTGTTCACCCATATCTTTGGAGGTTATGACAGCAAGGTCTCAAGGGACGTGTCAGGAAACAGTGGGACTGCTGCACGAGGCACCTGGCCAACGTACCAGATGCACATAAGATCTAACTCTATCACAGCCAAAACGAGGACACCAGGGAAGTTTGTTGCTTTGCACCATGTGAGTGCTGTGCTATGGGACTGTTGAAATGTGCTCTGACGTTCAGAAAAAAAGGAGACGAAGGCTGGAGGAGCTAAGCTCATTGGCATCTGCGAGGAAAGCTGCTGCTGAAAAGGATTAATCTGTAACTCAAAAAGCATGCATAACAGCAACAAAAAGTTACAGGCAGGTACCCTGGGAGGAGTAAAAACAGTGCAGGCATATATCATATCCCCCACAGCACTCTCCCAACATCCAGCTATTCTCAGCGTGAGAGTTCCCTTAAGTCTAATTTGGCTGGTCTAATTAGTAACACCTGTTGGATGTCTTGGTGTGAAAATCAACCTCATTGTATTTGCTTTAAACCAGGATCCACTATCCTCATTTGGTGGCTCCTGGTTCTTAAAGGAGAAGAGGATGTGAACGATTCCCTAACTGTCTTGTCTAGCCACTTGCAGTTTTGTAGGCCAGTATCATATTCCTTCTCTCTCAGCTACTTTCCAGGTTGAGGAGTCCTAGCCAATTCAGTCCTTCCAGTACAGGCACTATTTAACACAGGATAATCCTGTTTCCTTTCTCTGAGATCTTCCCATTCCCGTACACAGTCACCAAGCTACACACAGTATTCAAGCCATGGAAGGTACAGTGATGACTTCTGTTTTGCTTCCTGTTACTTTCTCAACACCCCTATCACTCAATTTTATTTTTCTTTTTTTCCTGCTCCTGAGCATCGAGTTGATGTTTTCATGCAGCTGCTTGTAACTACATCTCTTTCCTGAGTGGTTACAGTAATTTTGCAAGCCATAGTTTTGTATGTCAAGCTAGGATGTTTTTCCCTCGTGCACCTCACTTTACAGTTATTTATCCGCAATTCATCCACCAATTCATTGCTCAGTCAGTCTTACAAGGTTCTTCTGCAATTCTTTGCAGCCTGCCTAAGTCCTTACTCTCTTGACTAACTTTGTGTTATCAGTGATGTTTTGTTCCTCACTGCTCAATCCTCTTCAGACCATTTATGAATACGCAGAACAGTACAGGTCTGGCACCACACTGGTGAGTAACTGGCATTGTGAAAACTGACCATTTTTCTGCTACTCTGTATTTCTTTTCTTGTAATCACTTACTTTTCCATGAGGGGATCTCCTCTCTTATTCCATGGCTGCCTAGTTTTCTTTGAAAGCCTTTCGTCAGGAATTTTGCCAGAAGCTTTTTGGAAATCCAGGTAGACTGGATCCGCTGGATCACCCTTATCTCCATGTGCGTCTGGCCTCTTCCAAGAACTCCACAGGTTGTTAAGCCCAGACTTATCTTTGCAAAAGTCGTGGTGGCTTTTCCCGGAAAGGTCCAGAAGTTCCTTAGTGATGTCCCTTCTTAAACTCTTCACTAGCTGCTCAGTACAGATATTGGGCTCACAGGACCGTACTTCCCTGGACATCTCAGAACCTTCTTTTAATTATTGATTACAGCATTGGCTCCCAGTATTCAAGTATAATTTTGGCAAGAGGTAACACACTTCTGTTACCAATTCAGCTATTTTGTCCCTGAGTTTTCTCGGAACTCGACGAATACCATCTGGGCCCACCAAGTTTAACATTCATTTTGTCTAACTAACTGTGGTGTGATGACTGAAGACACGTAGCACATGTCTAGATGTGTAGCTGTCCTGGGAATCAAGCAGCTTAATGCCCACCTGCCATAACAGCCCTTTGGGACGTGAGTTTCATTACAGATGTGTTCGATTTGTCATGGGCATTTTGAACAAGGTTAATATACAGCATCAATGTTAAATTCAGCATGAATACAGTAGTCATGGTCATTTTGATTCAAAAACAGCCAAGAGAGTATGTGTTACTTACATTTTTTCTCAGGAGTGATAACCTACTGTAGGCTTGCAGATAAACATTCTCCAGGCACTGTTTGCTGGCAGGACCAGTACAACAGGCTGACTACATAGTCAGCTCTCTGTCATCTAGGCCAAAGGAGGTGGAGATGCTTCAGATAATGGAAAAAAGACCAGTGATTGTGAAGGATGCATGGAGCGCTGTGCAGAGACACTGTGACAATTCCCTTGGATCCATCAGAACTCACTGATTCAGTGCTAGCTTGTGTGACTTGGGCTTCGCAGTCATTTAAGTGCGTCTGCAACCAGCTTCCCTGGTGGTCCAGCCGGATCTTTGGTGGCCAGGGAAAAGGAGAAGGGCATATCTGCCTGTGTGTACATGGAGGTAGGTAGGTTCATAGCTGCACTGGAGTTCATAAACCACCTGGGACTGGTCATGTGGTGCAAACACTAGAACAGAGCCAGCTGAAGGGTACCAAGGTCTACCTGGGTACAGCAGGTCTGTCTCTGCCATAACTGAGCTACGAAATTCTGTCAGAGCCAAGCTCCAGTGTCTACACTTCAATATAGAGGCTGCATTCCCAACTGCAAAGATAATTAAAATGTGTCCACTCCCATCTCTCTGGGTACCCTGCTTCCCTGTCACATACGCTGCCAGCTGTTGAATGCTGCATGCTACCTCTGTCACCTTAATGCTCACCTGGGTATTGCATTTTGCCACAGCATAGTGCACCCACGGGAGAGAACTGGTGCAATCTCATCGCCAGAGCCATGTCAGCAAGAGCCCTAATGTAGCTGTAACACAGAGACTGCACCTTTGCTGGTAAAACTTGCTCCATCTGGTCTCCATGGGATTATTACACGGGTTGTAAAGCATAGTCCTACTGCTAAAGTTATGTCTGTTTGGAGTGCTTTACCAGTGCAGTCTGCTGGTAGCACACTTGTCACATGGACTAAGCCTTGTTCCTTTGTTTTGAAGGTGTTATAGTGATGAGTACTATTGAGCTCTGTGGAAACAGTGGACAAGAGGGATGTTGTCCGTATTGCATGGCAGTTCTAAAAATCCACATACAATAATTCTTAAGGTTGGCAGGATTTTAACTGCCAAACCTTGCATGCTGAACCTTGCATTCATCAAGTGACAAGTGCTCTGGCTGAGAACGAGCATGAGCTGGCACATGAATGGATGTCTCTCTATTGCAGGTAACAGCTACTTGGTTCAGCAACTGCACTCCGACTTTGTGCCTCACCTTCAAGAAGCAAACTGCTGGGAATTGAGTGTTCAGCGTGTTTGGGATTGAAATCTTAGTGCAGTTTATTTGATTCCCTCCCCCCCCCATTAATGTGCTTGCCAGCTCTCCGTGCTGGAAGGAAGTGATGCATGGATGTGATGCAGTGGGGAATGCCATTAGCATTCATGCTTTCTCTGCATTAAGTCTGAATTCTGGACGGTATGTACTCCTGGTGCTGTGGTTTAGCAGCTGGGTTCATGCTTCCCCAGGCTGAATGGGGAAGTCTGTGATGGGGACTGCGCTGTCACATAATCCTGTGGACTGCGGGATGTGGGGAGCTAGAGCCC